>NC_022018.1:30097540-30098331 GCF_000317375.1 Microtus ochrogaster
AAAAAAAAACAAAACAAAAAAAAAGACCAGACCCTGTCGTACCGGTTAAAGTACACTTTACTTTTTCAGCAAGTGTGTGCATGTTCACAGTAGGCGTGCAACAGTTGTCCCTTTTTTGATTTGCCATACGAAGAAGGCACTGGCCCAATGCTCAGGCAGGCTGGAGGAGAGGATGGGCATTGAAACTGGCTCTGTTACTTACCTACATGTTAAGTCTTGCGTAATTAGCTAACTACCAATAGAAACAAGTGTCCCGTCTGTAGGATGCAGACATTGGTGTTGATAGTTGGTTTTACAGTGGTCTTGGGAGGATTACATGTCCATAACCCATGTAAACAATGAAAAGAAGTGAGGCAATCCGTGGTCTGGGCGTATACAGCAGGTGTGGGTTTTCAGATAATAGTTTAAATACTGTGTGATTGTCCCATGTGTCCTGTAACCGAAAAGACTCTTCAGCTCCGAAGTGCTGTTGCTCAGCTTGTATATTTGAACTTTTGTTTGCTCTTTGCTTATGAAATGCAGTCTGATGTTGCTCATGAGAAAAGAAAAGTTGCTCCTTCCTAGGAGGGGGTAAGAAAAGCATTTTAGAGACAGCGACCTGGAGGTAAGATTCGGAGGATGTGTTTGTGTTTGCCAGATGGACAGCTTAGCTTGTATTATTGTTGGAGACCCAAGGGTAGTGATAGTCCTTTTTTTATTCTGATACTTGCTTACTTACTTGTTTGGTTTTGTTTAGCAGATGTATTCTAAATGGAACAGATAAGAAATTGCAGTAACCAAAAGACAATGTC
>NC_022018.1:30098431-30132206 GCF_000317375.1 Microtus ochrogaster
TTTTTTGAGACAGGGTTTCTCTGTGGCTTTGGAGCCTGTCCTGGAACTAGCTCTGTAGACCAGGCTGGTCTCGAACTCACAGAGATCCGCGTGCCTCTGCCTCCCAAGTGCTGGGATTAAAGGCGTGCGCCACCACCGCCCGGCAAAAGACAATGTCTTAACTTTAGTAGATGTTATTATGATGTAGTAGGAGAAACAAACAAGGGAACGTACATAAAATGCATATGGTAAAGTTGGGTAGTGATGTTGAGCATTAGGGTGGTATGAAGTCTTTGAGAGAAGGTAATCAAGGTGTACTACTTTTTGAGGTAGTAAGTTTCAGTCTCACGTGACTCAAACAGTGGAGAACGCTGCATGAAGGAAGAGCAGTGTAGGCAGAAGAAACTTAACTTTCTGAGGTCCTGTGAGGATGAAGATGGCAGAAATTCCATATTATGAAAGGCAGTAAAAACCTTGGATTTTATTCTAGATAAGTGGTAAGAAACGGCATTTTAAACATGAAAAGTGTCATAGTCTTTTGAAGTTCGGCAGCCAGATTGTATTTTGTTTGCATAGGAAAATTGTTTTCTGGTTTTACATATTTTTAGTTTTTTTTTGTTTGTTTGTTTGTTTTTTTTTTTTTTGCTTTGCTTTGTTTTCCTTGTGCACCACACATTCTTGGCTATTGAGGGCAATTTGTGATGCTTTGGATTGGTAGCTGAATGAGATAATCTGGTCCCTTTTCCAGCAAACTCAGTTAAAGAATTGAGGTAGTAGGATTGTAAGTTACAAAGCTAGCTTAGGCGACCTAGGGAAAACCTTTCTCAAAATGTAAAGAATATAGGGTATATAGCTCAATGGTAGAGTGTAAAAGTGTTTTACAGGCCTTGGGTTCAATCCCCATTACCACAAAACAGTAAAAACAAAACCAAAAAAAAAAAAAATCCAGCATTTCTCGTTGAGCATGTCTACACTTTGGCTCAACATGAATATTAATTTTAGGCTGGTTTGAAAACCCATATCTAACATGTCTCCTGATTCCTTTCAGGGACGAATGGTGTCTAGAACCCAGAATCTCAATGTTCATTAAGTACATTATTACTGTGACGTGACAACTGGCAGTATTGGATAAAAACACGTCTTTATGTGTATACACGTCTGTTTCTCTCTAAGTACAAAGTATGACCTCATTCTGATACTGCCCTTCAGTTCCATCTGACTCCGATACAGAGTTCATTCCTATCTTGTTCTTTCGTACTCATCACTCCCCTCTGTGACTGTGGGGAATCTGTGTTTCATTATCCCACTCCGATGGACACAGCACACATCATCTGGTGTCCTGTGTATTTGTGTACTGTATCTGCGTGCCCAGTGCCCGAGAGTGGTATGGGAGGTCCTTCTGCATATGTGTCGTTTTATTGGTTCCTGAATAAAGAAACTGCTTTGGACTATAGGAAGGCAGAACAGAGCTGGGAGGTGGGGGACACAACACGGGGAGGGAACACTAAACCGAATTCTGGGAAAAAGAAGACAGAGTCGGGGAGAAGTCATGTAGCCGCCAGAGGGGGAAAAAACACGATCTGCTAGTTAAAACCTTGCCGGTAGGCCACGAACATCATGGTAAAATATAAAATAATAAAAATGGGTTATTTCTATGTGTAAAATCTAGTTGGCAGTATGTTTAAGTGATTGGCCAAGCAGTGATTTAATTAATACAGTTTCTGTGTGATTATTTTGGGAGTCTGGGTGGCCAAAAGCAAACAAGTGGCCTCCTACAGCACAAGAGACCAAATGAGGTTGTTGGATACTTTGGAACTGGAGTTACAGAAAGATGATTGTGAGACACTGTGCTGGGAATTGAGCCTGGGTCCTCTGGGCAAGCATGTATGTATCCAACACCCATCAGTCGGTCCCCCTTTCTTGGGGGCGGTGTTCCAGGCAAGGTTTCTCTGTGTAGCTTTGGCACCTGTCCTTCTAGTAGCTCTGTAGACCAGGCTGGTCTTAAACTCACAAACATCTGGATCCTGCCTCTGCCTACTAAGTGCTCGGATTAAAGGCATGGGCTACTACTGCCCTGCTCTCATTAGCCCTTTTTAAGGGAAATGTTTACTCACTGTTAAGTTCTTTGTGTATAAATGACTTAGCATAAAATTTGTTTTGTTCTTGTGTTTTACAGAAAACTGTATTTTAATTTTGATTTTATCAAGACCAACACTGAATGCAATGAATGCTGTTTCTCGTCTGTTTAGATTCTGGGTAAGCGACAGTTTGTTCAATCTTTAGACCTCTCCTTCACCAGAGTAGGGTCCATCTTTTGTGATGTGTTAGCCCCTTTAATTTGTCAGCTAAGGGGGGAATTTTAATTTTTTTCTTTAATTATTTTATTATGTATATTGGTGGTTTGCTTGGAGCACACAGCTCCGTTCTCCCCATGCCCTCACAGTCTTCACTCTCTGGGTGTGCATTTTTGCAAACTCTGAGCATCCTACTCTCTTGTTAGAACATTGGTCTACTTGAGTCAGGGCCATCCAAATGTCATTCTTAAAGATCATGTGGTCACATGTATCACATTCTGAAAAGGTAGGGATTAGAAGTGATGCACAGTTTGGCCTGTAACAACCAGCTAAGTTATAATACTCCACAGGAGAAGGAAGAGTGGTTTGAACCAGATTGGTAGCAGCAGAAATTGGTGAGAAGTGGTTGGATTTATGAATTTTGAAATGGAGCCAACAAATTTTTGACACCTTGATTGTGAGGTACAAAACAGAAGAGATTGTAAGGTGACCCTTCAGGTTTTGGATGAGTTGAGAGTTTATTGTCAGTGTAAGGCAGGCTTTGCTTACTTCCTTTGACTGGAAGGTCAGAGAAGGTTCTAGACAGGTTCTAGACACTCATTTCTGTAAACGTAGCCTCATAAGGTCGGAATAATGTTCTCTGGTGGTTTTCGGATTTGAGGGTTGATTGTGACAGGGACAAAATATGCTCTTTGCTCAAGATATTAGTGGTTTCTCTGGTAACTGTTTCCCACAAGGCAAGTCAGTATTTGGTGCGGTTTCCTTCCGCCAGGCAGACCTTCAACCCTTTGATACCCACCATGCATGGGTCAACAAGGTGAACTCTGATTCACCATCTTGCTAAGAAATACATAGAGAAGTATCCGCTTATGTAACAAGGGTGGATATTTTATTGTCTAACAAGGATTCACTTAATGGATATATTCACACACCAAGGATACTATCAAATGCTGAGTGAAAATTAGAAACCTGGAGTTAGTAAATTGATACAATAGGAAGTCGTGCATTATCTTATTATTTGAGATCCCTTTGGTGTATTGTCTGAGTTCTGCTCCACTCTATTTGTCAGTGTGCTGAATTTGGTGAGCATTTACATTTACTGGCATGCCATTTTCAGTCAGTTTTGATATTGGTTTCATTTGCAAACTTTTATGTTGGCTCCAGTCCATTCTTAGATACTTGACCTTTGTGACATTCTCCCTAGAAAAATAGGTGTATAATGAGCAGCAAATGGTTCATAGGTTATACAGTCACCTATAGATACCATAAGAAGGTCTGTTGTGAGTTTGAGAGCTTCGCATGTGCCAGGTATTGTCCTAGGTGTTAAACAGCAGTGAACAAACTAAATAATAATGGAAATAAGTATGGGGGATCTTGTCTGTTAGGGTTCACATTCAGTGGAGAAAAATAAAAAAGAAAGGATGGAAAGGGTGTTGTGTAAGTCGAGGTGGAGAATAAGGTAATTAGAAAAGGCCCCACTGGGAGTATGTAACAATTGAGCAAAGATTTAAGTGAAGGAAAGGAGAAGCTTTGAAGACATCTAGAGGAGGAAAAGTCCTTAAGTGGGGGAGAGAGACATAGACAGACAGACAGAGGACATTAAGACCCTGAAATGGAAATAGTTCTGGCTTGCTTGAACTGTGTCAAAGACCAGGGTGACCAGAGTAGGGGAAGAACACAGAAATGACTTAAGCTGGGAACTAGGGATCAGGTTTCCTTGATGTTTGCAGGTTTCTAAAGGAATTTGAATAGAAGTTAAGGGTCAAATGTCTAATTGGAATATGTTCTAGAAACCCTAGAAGACAAGATTTGGAGGCAGGTAGCGAGTGATTTTTTCTTTTGGTAAATTCTAATATAAAGGAAACAGAATGGGAAGACTAATTTGAGGCTGAGGTGATCAAGGAATTTTGCTTGTTGGTTGTGCCTTTTTTTTTCTTAAAGAGGAGAAAGGATAGCCTGTTTACTAATGAGAATGACCCAGTAGAAAGGAAGACATTGATAATGCAGGGGAGTGACTGTAGAGCTGCGGTCAGGATGTACATGTGAAGAGAGCAGATGGGAGTCCCATACAAAGGTGAAAGTTTGTGGGTTGAGCAGCAGCAACTTGTCCTCCTTGGTGAGAGATGGAAGCAAGCCCTGCTGTAGCACACCTACAGGCTTGCTAGGTGGTAGCAGGAACACAGCGAAGGGTGTTGTTGCACTGATGTGTGTGCTTTATTCTTGTTCTGCTTGTTTACTTTCACTTTCTTAATACAATAAGATGCAAACTCATATTTATATTACTAAATAAAAGATGGTGGTGCTGCGTGAAAAAGACTACACACGACAGCAAATGTGAAGGACCAAATAAGTTGGCTATAAAACATGCATGAGTGTCGTGTAGCTATGCATCCCATCTCCAGGGCAACTCACTATGTATATGCAGGTCTTTAAAAATCACAGATCCAGAACATTTTGTTCTGGATAAGGAATCATGCAGAATATACAGTTTACTCCTCCTCTCCTCCTTTTCCTCTTTTCTCTCTTCCACCTCCCTCCCTCCATCCCTTCCTCCTTTTCTCCTTTCCTTTCCTTTCATTTATTCAGTGTGAAGGAGGTGCATGTTGGTACATGGCACCAGAGTGGATGTTGGAAGACAGTGAGTTCTCAACTTCTATCATGTAGGTTGGTTATGGAGTAGAACTCAGGTCATCAGTTTGGCAGCAAGCACCTTTATCCCCCGAGCCATTTCTCCCACCCCAATAAAAAGTTTTTGTCAGTCTTTCCTGCAGTTATTCGGCTTTTAGACTTCTTATTGATAGAAATATAAATAATATTTCTACTTTGTCTCATAGGTTTGGAGGTTCCAAGTAAGAAATTGATATATATGATACTGGAAATTTGTAAACGCAAACTGCTAATGAATGAAAGGCTTGAAACATATGTTTTTGAAGTTACCAGTAAAATGACTATGAAAACAGGGGTCAAGAAGACCAATGGAAAACCACTTAGGAGAGAACCATAGAAAATGTACACTTCAGATGAGAGATGTAACCAGAGAACTCAAAAAAGAAAAATATACCATGTTTGCCCTCAGAAGGGGAAAAAGATTTATATTCATGTTCATGAGATTACTCAAATAGATAATCAAATTTGTCAGTGCCTTGAACGTGAACAAAATTTTTGTGAAAACTTAGCACGTATGTGTGAGAAAACATATACTGGGGAGAAATCTTATAGATGTGATATGTGTGAGAAAACCTTCATCCAAAGTTCAGATCTTATTTCGCACCAGAGGATTCATAATTATGAGAAACCGTATAAGTGTAGCAAATGTGAGAAGAGCTTTTGGCACCACTTAGCCCTTTCAGGACACCAGAGAACACATGCAGGTAAAAAGTTTTATACCTGTGACATCTGTGGCAAGAATTTTGGTCAGAGCTCTGATCTGCTTGTCCACCAGCGAAGCCATACAGGTGAAAAACCTTATCTGTGTAATGAGTGTGATAAATGCTTCAGTCGAAGTACAAATCTCATAAGGCACCGAAGAACTCACACAGGTGAGAAGCCATTTAAGTGTCTGGAATGTGAAAAAGCTTTTAGTGGGAAATCTGATCTTATTAGCCACCAAAGGACTCATACCGGTGAAAGACCCTACAAATGCAGTAAATGTGAGAAAAGTTATCGACACCGTTCAGCCTTCATTGTACATAAGAGAGTTCATACCGGAGAGAAGCCGTACAAGTGTGGTGCCTGTGAGAAGTGCTTTGGCCAGAAGTCAGACCTTATTGTACATCAGAGAGTCCATACCGGTGAGAAACCATATAAATGCTTGGAGTGTATGAGAAGTTTTACCCGGAGTGCCAACCTAATTAGGCACCAGGCAACTCACACTCATACTTTCAAATGCCTTGAATATGAGAAAAGCTTCAGCTGTAGCTCAGACCTTATTGTACATCAGAGAATTCACATGGAAGAGAAACCACATCAGTGGTCTATGTGTGAGAGCGGTTTCTTCCTAGGTATGGACTTTGTTGCCCAGCAGAAAATGAGGACTCAAACAGAGGAGCTGCATTATAAATACAGCGTATGTGATAAAAGCTTTCATCATAGCTCGGCCCTTCTTCAGCACCAGACAGTGCGCATTGGTGAGGACTGCATCTGTAATGTGAGTGAAAAAGGACTTGATCTCAGCTCTCGTGCGTCAGAAACCTCACGGATGTCTTGACAAGAAGTCACATTACCTTAAAAAGGGATTTACACATCAGAACTCATTAAGAAAAAGACTCCTAGGTGAATTTCAGATTTACCTCAGACCTCAGACTTCATTGGGGACCAGAGAGAGAGTCTACAGTCTTTGGAACTGTAACAAAAGCTTTATGCAGAGATTGGCCCTATTAGGACAGCATTATTAGCCACATTTGTGAAGAGCTCCACAAATGCTTTGGGTTTTGAGAAACCTTCCACACAAGAAGGTTCAGATAGGAAACCTTACATGTGCAGTATGGGAAATCTCCAGCAGTGTTAAACCATCACCATTACAAGAGAATTCATACCAGAGAACAGCCATTTAAATGCTCTGTGTCAGCAGTAGTTTGGATAATATGTACGCCTTACTGGATATCAGAAAATTCACCTGGGGAGAAACCCCAGAAATTGCAGGAAAAAGCTTCTGACAGAATTCTGACTTTCTTACCCATCAGGGAAGCCATACTGGTATAAATGAATTTTATCTTGAGTGTGGCAGAAATATTTGTTGGAGAGTCTTACTTGGGTTTGTATCCACCTAAACAAAAATCAGAAGAAAGATACATGTCTGAATGAGAAAAGCTTGTTAATTTTCAGCTCTTGGGGGTGTATCAGGGAACTCACATCAGTGAAAACGCATAAATGTTTTGTGTCTAAGAAGCTAGAAGCTCTCATCTAATCGGGCCCCAAAGAACCGGTTCTACAGAAGAGTTGCTCCAGCAAGAGATCTAATTGTGGGTGAGAATCTGTATATATGCTATGTATGAGAGAGCTCTTCTCATAGTTATAAGGGGCTAAATAGAGTTGTATGGGAGGGAGTAGTGTCTTAGTGACCCAGAAGCTTGTTTGGAGGAGCTGGGACAGGTCAGCATGGAGCTGAAGGGTAACTCAGGTAAAGACACTTTTCTTTTGTCTGAACCACCTCATGATTGCTTTAGTTTCACTCTTAAAAACTCATAAATTCAGTAAAGAAAAGGATTGTAATCTTGTGTATAAGGTAGGGCATGGGTTATTGTTGGAAAAAAGACGTGCTTTTGATTTTTGCTTTTTTTTAAAGTCTCTTATCTAGGATGGGAATGGTGTGTTGCTAGCAGCCTATGAAAAGAACTAAGAAGCTAGGGAATACTTAGTTTGGGTTAAAATTATCAGTTGCTTCCCCTTTGCATAATCAACCTCAGCAAAAAGCAGAGTACTCAGCTCTTAGTGTTGAGATCTGCCCACAAAATGGTCCAAAATTGTCCCTAAAGTATTTTTTTGAGTTATCACTGGCCCTTGAAATTTCAGATATAGAGATTCATTTCTTTTCAAGCCCAAACAACCAATTCCTGGATACTGGTTATGATCATGTTATAGTATCCAGCTTTTTGTTACTTGCTACATCTCTTTCAGTGATAGATACTGTATCAACTGGCTCAGAGCAGAAGAAATAGGGTTAAGTTGTAAACCAGAGAAGGCAGAGGAGAGACAATGAAGCATTCTTATAGAGCGACAGGACACCGATTTGGGGTCCTGACTCCAAAGCTCATGTTCTTCTTTTACCCTGATGCTTGCAGCAAATTAAGCTTCATAATGATACATTTTTTTTTCATTTATTCCAGTTCTGTCAAGGAAAGAAAAATACAGTTTAATCCCAGGGAAAGGATTGCAGTCAACACAATATAAGGTATATTCTTGTTTTGAAATGCAGGATTATAAATGTTAGAAAAGTGGTTGGCAGATTCACCTGAGGTTTAAGGATAACATTTGTTCCCAGTACAGTAGGGTAGTTGATTGTCTTTATCATTCTTTGGATGGCTCATGACCCAAGCATCTTATGTTCCCTTCTCATTGTTTTTCTTTCTTTGGCTTAAAAGACTTTTAATTCAACTATTTCAAGTTCCTGTAGTACTTGGGACTCTGTAGAGTATTATTTTGTTGCTAATTATAGTCCTCTAGTTTTGTTGTAATTTGTTTAGTGAACCCCTGGATTCCATGGGGTATTAGTGTTTCAATTCATGCAAGTGATCTGGTAATACCTTACATGTGGCTGTAAGCTCTTAACCTGATAGTTGTTTGATAATCATAATCTTAAGGCCAGTGAATTTAGCTCCGTAAAGAATCTGGTTCCAGTGTTTTTCCCTTTAAGAAACAGGTTGTGTCAGTTTTAATCAGATGTGTTCTGGTAATTTTTACAAATAATTTTAGTACTATGAAAATTTATCCATTGTGATAAACACACACTAGATATGTATTTTTCTTCTTGAGGAATATCATGGTATTACTAGCAAAAGTTTGATAATTGTGATACTTAAAATAATATTGGATGATATATGACAATGGCAGTAAAAAAAAAAAATTAGTCATTGTGACTGCTTATTAATCAGTGAATAGACCATGGAGAAAGAGGCAAAGCTTAAAACATTAGTAGGTTGGTGACTTACCCTTCCTTCAGCCTGTCTCACTGGTAATTGTCTGTAGTCTCCAAATAAACTAACAGTGGACCATTCCTCAAACAGAACTTTGAGGATGTAAAGCAGGCCTGAGGCCTGTTAACTATGGTGAGAAAGTGTTGGTATTACGTAGCGTAACCTGAGGTTGGAGAGGACCACTTGGGAGCCTGTAACCAAAGCTAGAAGGTAACTTCTGGGATGGATGGAGGTTCCCTTGAAGCAGTGCCAACCCAAATCTACCTCAGGTAAGTAGTTAGAGTAACCTTTTCAAGATTTCAGACTAAATGAAAATAAAGTATATTCTGTCCGTGTACTCCTCTATGCTTTATTGTTTTGTTTACCTTTAATTCTTAAATAAACATTTGTTCTGAAAAACTCTATTCTTGTCTCCACTATACTATGAGAAATTAACTAGTCCCCTACATTTACATTGGGGTATTGTACTTAATGATGAATGTGTAGGTGGTAGCCATAACCATTGAAGAAGGGCAGAAGGCAACCACATTCTTTGCCAAAATATCACAAGAAAGATCTTTAGCCCAGTTACTAATATTCTTCCTCTCTGAAACCTCTTGAGCTTAGTTTCCACAGTCTGCATAGCTCTCAGCACTTCTGTCTACTAGTTCCTGCTATGATGGCCCATTAAGCTCTGGTTACAGAATGTAACTGCTTTTCTAGTTCAAAATCCCAAAGTCTGCCATCTAAGTTGAGGAAAACCACATGGTCAGGTCTGTCACAGCCCACTCTCTGGTTCTGTTCTAGTTACATCTCTATTGCTGTGACAGCATACCATGACCAAGGCAACTTATAAAAGAAAGTTTAATTTGGTTTGCAGTTTCAGAGGTGTGACACCATGATAGCTCACATCTTAATCCACAACCACAAGTCAGAGCTAACTGGCAATCACAAGAGTCTTTTGAAACCTCAAAGCCCCCTCCCAGTCACACATACCTCTCCCAGCAAGTTCCCATTTGGTAAACCTTCCTAAAAAGTTGTGCCAACTAGGGACTAAGTATTCAAACCACCACAGCTAAGATAACCTGAATGTGGGTCCCCAGTACCTGTGTAAAAATCAGGCACAGTGGTGCTTGTAATCCTAGCAGTGAGAAGGCAGAGATAAGAGGATCCCTGGAGCTCCCTGGCCAGCCAGTCTAGCTATGTTAGGTAAGCTCCAGGTTCAGTGGGAGACCTTGTCTCAAAACTTAGACAGAGATTGAGAACATTCAACATTTATTTCTGGCGTACTAAATTGAAATGGGAATAAGGTAGGCGGGGCAGCTTACTCTCGGCATTCAGGAGGTAGAAATAGGTAGGAGGATGAGGAGTTCCAGCCTGGGCTACATGAATCCCTCAAAAGCCAAGGTGGAAGGACTGTTGGTAGTGACTGCTAACATCAAGTTGACAGTTAGAACCTGGAGAAAGCGACGACTTGGAGCGACTGGTTTGAACTTTGTGCTCCTTCACACCTGTTCTGAAGTTCTGGGCAAGCTTGTTTTCAGGACTCAGTCTTAAGACTGACAAATTGCATAATTATTTGAAATTGAGAAGAACTCTAGAAGTTTTAATGTAGAAATCTTAAGTGGGCTCTTCTTGAACCTCACATCTCTTCCAAATGAAGGCCTTAAGTCTCACAAGTGAAGGGAATGAGAGCTACTTTAAAGCGTGGCAGCTGGCTCAAAGATAGGAATGCCTTAGGAGTCACCTATCGCAGCTTAATCTACAGCTTTGTTTTCAGGAAAGCAGTGCTAAGGGAATTACATATAACAAGTACTTTCTCATGATCTGTCTGTGTTAGATGCCCCCAGCCACATTCCGCTTAGTTAACTGTTGCACCAGGAAATAGGATCTAATAGTCACAGCCGGCCTGGCTACTTAAGAGCATACACCTAACCTGTCTTCTCCCAAGGAAATTAGTGCCTTGACTTTATTTGAATATGCCAAACCCTCGCATCCTGCCATCCAAGTACATTGTCTTCATTAACCGTTAAAGTCTTCTTCCCATGATCTCTACTGATTTATTTTCTTCTTTGAGGGTTTTCCTGTCTTCATGGTGTGTTTAGGTGGCCTTTAATTCCCAGTTGGGGGGGAAAAAGTCATTCCTACCCTCCCCAGAGTTTACTAGCTTAAAGATTCACGGTCTTCCTTTCTAAGATATCTTCCTCTATATAGGGCTGCTAGCTGCCTTTCAACCCAAGTGCAGTGTGGTCTTCAGTTCCGCATCTCAGTTGCCTCCACCCCGTCCACCCCTCATTTTCTTGTACTTAGCAACATAGGATAATATGAATTCTTTTTGTCTTAAGCCAGAATTTCAACCCAGACTGTCTTCAAACTTTGTAGCCTAGGATGGCCGTGAACTTTATTTCTTTTTTTTTTCTTCAGTTTTGTAGAAACTACTTTTTTATTTTTAAAAAACAGTCATTTTATATACTAATCCCACTTCCCTCTCCCTCTCATTCTCTTGCTCCCCCACTTTTCTCCCCGTCTACTGAGAGAAGGTGAGGAGGCCTCCCATGAGAAGTCAGCAAATTCTATCACTTGAGGCAGGACCAAGGCCAGCCCCCCACATAGGCCGAGCAAGGAATCCCTCCATAGGGAATGGACTCCAAAGAGCCAGTTCATGCACTAGGAATAAAGCCTGGTTCCCACTGCTAGTGGCCCCACAAACTGCCCAACCCACATAATAAATGTCACCCACATTTACAGGGCCCAGTTGGCTTTATGCAGGTTCCCCAGGTGTCAGTCTGGGGTCAGTGAGCTCCCACTTGCTTGGGTCAGCTGTTTCTGTGGGTATCCCCATCATGGTCTTGGCCCCTTGGCTGATAATATATCTCCTCCGCTATGACTGGATTCCAGGAGTTCAGCCCAGTGCTTATTTGTGGATCTCCGCATCTTCTTCCATCAAGGTAGTCATCAATCTGACTACAGAGGGCAGTTACGGTACCCTCTCCATGATGCTTAGATTCTTAGCTGGGGTCATCTTTGTGTATTTCTGGGAATTTCCCTAATGCCTGGTTTCTTGCTAGCCCCAAGAATCTGTTTTTGAAAGCTCTCCTGCTGGCTATCATTTTCCATTTTAACTTTTCCATGTGGGTTTCATATTAATCTCAGCCTTCCCCTCCCTGTTCTCCAATACCAGAGGAAAGGATATAAGGACCAACTGCTTGGTACCCCACCAGTCTCAGGCTCCTCTGAAATCTTTGCTAGATACCTTCTTTTAAAAAATTTTTTAGCCGGGTGGTGGTGGCGCACGCCTTTAATCCCAGCACTCGGGAGGCAGAGGCAGGTGGATCTCTGTGAGTTCGAGACCAGCCTGGTCTACAAAACAAAGTCCAAGGACAGGCTCCAAAACCACAGAGAAACCCTGTCTCGAAAAAAAAAAAAAAAATTAACATGTAGTGTGGGGTGTGTGTGTGTGTGTGTGTGTGTGTGTGTGTGTGTGTGAGAGAGAGAGAGAGAGAGAGAGAGAGAGAGAGCATGCCACAGTGCATATGTGGAAATTTGCAAGAGTTTGTTCTCTTCTTCCACCTTATGGGTCCTCGAAGTCAAACTCAGGTTGTAACATTAACAGCAAGTGCTTTTACTTGCTGAGCCGTCTTGCTCCGACCCGTTTGCTCAATTCACTCCTGGTTGGCACTTTCCTTCCTCTAACACTTTGCACAGGTCTCTCTGCCTTCTTGCCTCTATCACTTCTGAAGAGAAATCGGCTATTAATCTCATTGAAGAATGTATTTTACTAAATTAATGGCTTCTTTTTTGCTGCTTTTAAAATTCTCTCTTTATATTTGCCCTTTGGGGTTTGATTGTAATGGGTCTTTTTATCTTATCCTGCTTGGAGTTTGTTGAGATTCTTGAATGTGACTAGTCATGAATTCTGTCAAATTTGAGAAGTTTTCAGCATTAGTTCTTCAAATATATCTCCGCCCATCCAGCTCCTCCTTCAGTGTCTCTCATGAAGAACGGCAGCCCACCTGCCACTAGCCACAGGCCATTTAGACTCTGCTTTCTGCTACTTAGAAAGCTTGGCTTTTTTTGTTTGTTTGTTTGTTTGTTTGTTTGTTTGAAAGCTTGGCTTTTCATACTTTCTGCTTGTTTTAAAAGTTTCTGTCAGGAACTCCGAGTCTCCTAATCTTCCATCTTACTCCAAAGGTTCCTTATAGAGCAAGTCAGATCCTTGCAGGGAGATGTTTCTGTGTTGATTTTAAAAATTCAACGTCATTGAAGAACTTTACCTCTCCTTCAGCTGAAGAACAATATTTTTTAATTAATAGTAATAAAAATCCCCACAAAAACATTTCAGATTGCCAGGTAATACCTAGATAGGGCTTTGTTCATCTAAGACAAAAGAACCCCTCAAAACAAATTGTAGCAACTTGAAGAAGTTGAGGGAAAAGACAGGAGGGAAAGGGAGCAGGAAAACACACTTGGTGGCTGCTCTTTTTGGAAAACTGCTACAAGCTGCAACATCTCGGCCATCTTTTCACTAGGGACTTATCAGAGCCAAGGGATCTGAAGTAGGCTAAACCAAAAGACAAGGCTTTTGGTGTTATTGCTTTCTGAGTGAAGTGGCTGTCCTTTGAGTAGAGTTTTCGCTGTAGCTGACTCCCTTTCTGTTACATATTTGGGAATTAATTCCACAGTTCAGAACAGTTTCCCCTATGTAAACACAGAGATCCGCCTTCCTGCAATTATCTTTACCAGCAGGCATTTGGTCAGTGCTTAGGATCCAGGCATAGAGCATTTCATTCAGATACTCACAGATTTCCAAGGGCATAGAATTTCTGCCTGCCCAAGTTGCTGCTCTGGTTTTACCTCACTCAAAAGACTCTTAACTTCTTACACTCACCTTTACCTCAGTTTACTGATGACCTTAGTTCAGGAAATTTATGGCTATGTTTTACTCATAAGGACAGCAAAAGAGATAATTGTCTGCAACCCCGAGGAAGACCCACAACACCCACGAACGTAAAGTTGATAACCGCATAGCCCGGAACTCACAATTTAAAGTGCTGGGACAGTAAGTCTAACTGCAGACATTGGCCCATTGAAACTACAGCATTTGGTTTATGTGCTATCTGATCAAGAGCTATCAGCTTCTCCCTGACTGTTTAGACAGGTTGCCTGGTTACCTGGTAGCCTCTATGCTTGCTGGGAGAAAAGAAATGGCACACTGATTTAAGCTATCAGTGCCCTATTCATAATTTTATTGAAAATAAACCCTTTGGCTCCTTCTAACCATCTAAAAATGTAGCATAGAGCGCTAACCTTCCCCTCTAGATTCCCCTGATGATTTAATTCCTTTCTTAACTTTCTCCATTAAGGAGTTCACTGGATGTATACTAGCCACTCCCATAGATCTGTGTGTGTGAGAGAGAGGGGGGGAGGAGGGAGAGAGAGAGAGAGAGAGAGAGAGAGAGAGAGAGAGAGAGAGAGAGAGAAAGAGAGAGAGAGAGACCCTTATCTGATTTTCTATAGGTCAATCCGATCCTGGAACCTGCTAGGGCTGGGGAATTGCTGAATATATATTTTATATATATATATATATGACTGAGAATGTTTGTAACATGTAGAACAGGGAACAAGGTAGAACAAGAGAGAACAAGGAAGAATAAAGATTGAAAGAAGAATAAACATGGACAGATGATTCCCGTTGTGAGTAGACTTCTTTTTTACTTTTTAATTTATTTTATTTTTTGTTTGGCTTTTTGAGACAGGGTTTCTCTGTGCTGCTTTCCTGTCCTGGAACTAGCTCTTGTAGACCAGGCTGACCTCAACTCACAGAGATCCGCCTGCCTCTGCCTCCCAAGTGCTGGGATTAAAGGCGTGCGCCACCATCGCCCGGCGTGAGTAGACTTCTTTACCCTCAGATTTTTAGCCCCCCTTTAGTTCATCCTGGCATCTTCAGTTGAACCCATTAGAAAACAACTAAATACAATCATTCAGCCAAAACTCTAGGTCTGCAAACAGTTCTGCTCACACACTTGGATGCAAAGAGAGCCTGTGGTTTTAGTTTACTTGAAAGTATGTAACAGACTCTTGTCTGTGAAACCACACCTGTGAGGGAAATTTCTCCTAATATTTCCTTACAGGACAGATATAGAAGTTCTCAAGACCGATAAGACAGCTGTACCCTCTCTATATTCTAAAAGCAATTAATTTTTATTGTTGCTAGAACATGTATCTTCGAAGCCAAAGGGTTGAACAGTGTGGTGGTGTGATGATGCCTTTGCTGTCTCTCAGTCTACAGATCAGTAGTCCAAGTCTCTCTGTTACACCTAGAGTGTTGGCTGTGTTATCATCGGGAGAATCCTTTTTTCTTCTATTTCCAGCTTCTAGGTTTCACCTCTTCCACCATTTTTAAAGCTTGAACTGAAGGACCAGTTTCTACTCACATATATCTCTAAATCTCCTGCCACTGAATTATTTTGGATAATAAAGGGAGAGGTTCTCTGTTTTTATCCACTCATCTGATTCTATTGGACTGACCTGGGTAATCCCAGACAGACTGTCTGTGGTGATGAGGATGACAGATGCCCACCTTAGGCTCGGGTACTTTGAAGACTTGGTCCCCAGTTGGTGGAAGAAGTGGTGCTGCTTTGCTGGAAGAGTCCCAGGGCTCAGCTGAGACTTCAGGGACTCACCCTGCCTCCTCCTCTCCCTGCTTGGTGCTTGCAGTTGAGCCGTGATTTCTTGATTTCCTGCTCTTGCAGCTGTGCCTGAGGCTTTTTTTGCCAGCCTCCCACCATTTTGGCCTCTTGGACCTCTGGAACCCTAAGCTAAATTAAACTCTCCTTCGCACTCTGTGACCTTAACACAGCTACAGAGCCTTCTTCCCATGCAAAGCAACTCCTCACTGGCTCCAAGAATTCAGACATGAGGATCTTGGGAAGGGACTTTACAATGTGTACAATCTCAGGTCAGGTGACTGCAGTGTAAGAAATTCTCACATAGGCCTCAAGGCAGGGACATCTGGAAGACAGGAATTGCAATTATGTAAAGGGTAGAGATTTAACAGAACCCCTGTTTTGTCTGTTTAAGCTATTATTCTTAAGCGAGACACTTTTTTTTTTTTTTTTGAGCGTGAACTAAGTAAGAGCAGGATGGGTACTAACTCGGCAGGACCACACCTGGTTGCTGCCTTGTACCCCCACCCCCACCCCGAGAGACAGGAAAAAAAAATCCTTTATCCTTTTTGGCCATCAGGGTTTTTCCGTAGCAGATTATTGTGATGTCATTGTGGAGGCATTTGTTTCCTCAGACATTTGAAGACTTGAGGCTACAGTTAGAATTGCTAGCTGTGCAATGCCGCCTTGAAGACAGCGCTCCTCGGGGTCGGACTCTCTGTTTCTTGGATTGCTCCTACAAGTCCCCTGTGTGTCAGGTCCTCCTTAGGACAACAGAAGCTTTTCAGTTCTCACCTAGATCCACCTGACCCCAGACCAGTTTTCTCACAGCCTGGATTCTCCTTGTTCTGGATGAGGCTTAGCCTGTTTCCCAGTTTATTCCAGTACAAATACCAATTCAGCTAACCCAGTCTTCTAGCTACCCACAAAATTGACGTCCGGTTGCTCGTAAGTATGGAACACCAGAAAAAGGAAGTCCAGCATCTTGTATGCCACCTCCTCGTCAGACCCGTCGGACCTCTTCATAGAGCGTTCCTGTCCTACGTATCAGAGGAACCAGTAATACACTGGGGGACAATTCCATTCACTGAACCTCTACGTCTCTAAGTTCTATAAAAGTTCGCACAGAAAGACGTCTTGTTAGGCAGTTCTCAGTCGCAGGGTTCCTAAAATTTCTGCAGTATTCCTTTGTGTATGAGCCTAGCTTTAAGAATGTGTCGAAGGGGAAATCATCCAATGAGCAAAAGCTGCCCTCTCTGAGGCTCGAATTCAGGACCTTCAGATTATGAGACTGACGCGCTGCCTACTGCGCTAAGAGGGCTACAGGGGTAAAGGCTTGGTTATAGATTGGATCGAATGTATTCTATTTGTCCCCATTTCCACCGTCAGTCCTCAAGTCTGTATTTCTAAGTGTTTGTTTTAAGGTGGGGATATTTCCAAGAGAACCAACAGAGACTCTCTTAGCCCTGTGCCCTTGATAGCCTCACAAGCCCTGAAGTCATGATGTAGGACTGAACAAGGGTGCCGAGTCTGTGCTACAACTTGTCATCTTACTGTACACATTTGACATCTTCATTGTTCTCAATCTCTTTTGCTTTCCCGTGACAGCCCTGCCCTGTTGGAACAGTGCCTATCACTGAATACTTAAAAGTGTAAACAGTTCACATCAGTTCTGGGAGACAGGTGTGCAGGACAGTTCATGCAAACTTGCAGGTTCAACCATTTTTGTCTTGAATAATCCCTCAAAATGTCACACAATGATGTTAGTGTGTGTGTGAGTTTTGTTTTTGTTTCTTGTTTCATTTCCAAATCTATGACCCACAAACCCATTAGAGATCTTGACATTATTTCTCTCAACATATTTCCCCCCTAAATCTCTGTATCATTATTCAAATTTTGCTGATAAAGCCGAGGCTCAGTAGAACTAATCACTCACTTGTGATTGACAAAGCCGGATGAGAAAACAAAACAGGACTGAACTTTTAAATTTTTTTTTTCCTTGAAAATTTCATACAGGTTGTCCTAGTTAGGGTTATCTTTGCTGTGATGAAACACCATGACCAGAGCAACTTTGGAGGAAAGAATCTATTTGGTTTACACTTCCACATCATGTTCATCATCAAAGGATACCAGGACAGGAGCTCAAGCAGGGCAGAAAACTGGAGGCAGGAGCTGATGCAGAGGCCATTGAGAAGTGTTGCTTACTGGCTTTCAACCCATTGCTTGCCTAGCTTGCTTACAGAACCCAGGACCAGATGCCCAGGGGTGACCCCACCCACAATGGGCTGAACCCGTCCCCGTCCATCAGTCACTAAGAAAATGCCCTATAGGCTGGCCTACATCACAATCTTAGGGAGACATTTTCTGAATTGAGGTTCCTTTTCCTTCAAGGACTCTAGCTTGTATCAAGTTGACACAAGCCAGCCAGTGTACAGGTATACAATGTTTCTTCATCATATACTCCTTCCACTCTTTCCTACTTCCCTGTGCTGCAATACATCTCCCAATTTCATGAGCTCATGAAGGTGACGCTTTATAGTTGTCATTTTCCAGAAGAAAAGCTTCTGTTTATGTGTCAACATAGATTCAAAAGACCCCCAGAGCAAAGAGAAACAAAACAAAAATATATGGCACCTCCACACTGTCTGATCTAGAAGCATTTGTCTTACCAATTTGTTTCCCCCTCCCCTGTCCCCACTTCTCTTTATTTCCTGGGTCTCATAGTCGGCCTGGTCCTTCTCACAGTCTTTCTAAACAGCCAAGTGCCGAGAGAGGAGAGGAAGCAGAGTTCAGTGCCTTCCACAGCTTTTCCTCATGGAAGCAGACTTCTGGGTTAATACTGAAACATGATCATTTTCTCTGAGCATAGCTAGTATCAGGGTAAGGACTTGATTTGTGGAACAGCAAGGTCTACAGTCTGGTCTACATTCCAGGACAGCCAGGACGGCAGAGAGACCCAATCTCAAACAAAAGAAACAAACAAACAAAGGTCTCTGGAATGAAGAAGTACTAGCCAAGTAATTTAGAAACCTTGAAGTTTCAGGAGAAAAGGTAGACAGAGGACAGGGTCTGAAAAACTGTTGCCTGAGAAAGAAATGTCACATGGGAAGAGTGGGAGGGCATTGTCCTCAGAGTGACTGCTGGGAACAGACAGTAGCCAGTGCCTTCCACAGAACTGTAAGTGCTTGGGAGCAGGGGTTCAGGACTCTTGTTTATGAGTCTATTTGCTAAGAAGGCAAGAGTGATTGAATGGACTCATGGCATTAGCAGAATGTGTCTTCCATTATGAGTCACATTCCACAGTTGAGAAAGTCAATTGCGGAGATCAGATGGGGGAAAGACACAGGTGTTAAGGGGAGGGCCAGGGACCTGCAGGAGCTCCTGAAGCAAGCCAGCCCTTATATCCACACCCTTTCCAGCACACTGGCTGTGCTATGGATGAGTGGCCTAAATCACATGACTTGTAATTAACTCATTATCTCATGCAGATTCTTTGAACAGGAAAGGATGTTATAATTATAAAACTACCTTGTAGAGGTGGTTAAGAGCACACACTTCTGTGCAGAGTAACAGAATTTGGTTCCCAGCACTTAGTCAGGGAAATCCGATTTCTTCTTCTGCCCCTCCTTAGGCATTTGCACACACGTGTACACAGATACACTTCCATCTATAAAATTTTAAATGAATAAAATAATATATACACATTACATTTAAATGAATAAATATACACTACTTTCACTTGCCTTCTGTTTATTTACTAAACATTTTTTTTTTTATGACAGGGTTTCTTTGTGTAGCCCTGACCATCTAAATCAACTCTGTAGACCAGGCTGGCCTGGAATTCAGAGATCCACCTGCCTCTGCCTCCTGAGTGCTCAGATTGAAGGTGTGTAGCACCGCATGGGCCATTTGCTTTTTAAACCATCAAATACAGCCCAGGGCATGGATCTAGAGTAAGGTAAACCCCTTGAAGGTATTTACCAGAGAATAAGGCCATAGAAGCCTAGGGTTGTAACAGGGCCCCAGACAAAGTATGCCCTCAGACCTTAGCACAGCTGACTCCGTGATAGAAATACCATTCAGGGTGTAGAACTCAGCACAGAGGCAACACCACCTGCTAAAACTGAAAACAAAGACTTAGTCTATCAAAGTACATAGTTCTGGGACAGTCTCTAAATGTGCTAACTTTGGTTTTTGTTGTTGTTGTTGTTGTTGTTTTGGGGTTTTTGTTTTGTTTTGTTTTGGTTTGGTTTGGGGGAGTTTTTTGGTTTTTTTTTTTTTTTTTTCTGTTCCAGTCTGGCTAAGTGTTCTCGTTAACAGAAGTGTGTCAACCCAGAACATGGTTTTTGTGCTTATAACTCACCATGAGAAAGACTCAGTGCTACACTGGGATTAGAACGCCCAGTGTCGTCACCAGCTGGCTAATGAAGACTTTCCATTAGCTGAAGCCCATGTGTGAGGAGTCTTCCCTGGGAGGACCTCCACCAGAAGGACGAGCGCATAACTGGAGCTGGCATTCCCGCTCCCCTCATTCTAGATCAGCATTCGCTCTTCCCCAGAGTTCACCGCCCCTCAGGCTTAGGCTTTCTAGCACGCAGTTATTGACTGGTTTGTGGTGCTGGAGATGAAGTCCAGAGAATAACATAGGCGAGGTCACTCCGTCTTTAATCTGCTATGTGTGACCTCTCTGTTGGGGGGGGGGGGGGTTTGAGGTCTTTGCTAATTCCCCTTTTCAATTTTAAATCGCCGGATGGAGCCCGTTCCTTTTCATTCAGCAATAACACCACTGAAGAACCCGGTTGCCTTCATTTCTTTCACACTGATCAATCCGGTAATGCTTGTCAGAACAGGTCAGCGGCACTGGAGTCGTTCGCGGCATTTCCCACACCCTGGAAAATACTACAAGACTTCAGTGTCTGGAGCCCTGAAATCTGAACCTGAGGTTCCACAGTCTCCCGGATGGAGATTTCCAGATAAGAACCCTGAGTTCCGTTTTAGGGTCAGATTTCGCAGTCATTTTAGCAGTACTGAGATAGCTCAACGAGAATAAAGCAGGTATTTAGGAATGTTCACTCCTATGGAGGTGTGAGACAGAACCGATTCATGTTGTCCAACACATGCCAATGCAATCAGAGTATCTATTTACAAAAAAAGCTTCCCACGCGCGAGGACCAATATTCTGAGGAACTCTGTCCCGGTCTCCCGAAGAAATGAACTATTATCCCGCTAAGATGTCCTAATCAAGCTCGCTATGCCCAAGAGCCCCATCTCCACAGACCCTCAGTAGTTTTGAAAAGGGGGTAGATGAGAACCCGAGACGCTATTCCGGCGCTTTCTCTGGAATAACCAGGAAAAGTTTGTAAGGGCCTTGTCAGCTGGATCCACATCTGAATCAGGGCGATGAAATGAGGACCAAGCGGAGCTCTTGGTCCGGCCTTCGGGGACCTTGGCCACAAGGGTCCCGACAGCCTGGCGGTAAAGCCATTTGAGTTTAGAGTGGTGAAGTAGATTGTGACGTTGTAGGAACTGTGCGTCATGCGAAGCGCTTTTTCCGAATCCTTCTTTGTTCGGGTCTCCTTCTGTGGTTGTTGCCGCAGCAAGACCCCCAGTTAGGGAACGTGAGGTCCGAGAATCGGTCCCTCGAGAACAGAATCAACAGGACTGTGTAGGTGGAGGCTGATGACTTGTGTTGACCTCCTCGGAAACACTCCGAGGTCGGGGGCGACTTCGAAGTCATAGATATTCCGTATCATGAAAGCTCCTGGTTGTGGGGAGGAGGGGCTCTTTCGGATGTCAAGATGAGGAGACGTCAAGTCAGGCCATCGCAGCATCCAGGTCAGAGGAAACCCAGGCTTCAGGTCCTGCAGCACCGGCTCCATTCAGTCCCGTGAGTGCCGCCTAGGGCTTGTTGCGTTTTTCGCTGAGGCTTTGCAGACGCTAACTCAGACCAAAAGCGCCCAAGGTCAGTGTTTTGGGGGCGACTTGAAAATACTCATTTCAGAATCGCAAGTTCTCCACTCCTCAGAGACTGTATTATAGAAGGACGGAATGAACACGGGAGCGCATCCCAGAATACAGAGGCGGAGGACACGACAGCCTGCTCTTGTCTCTTCGGTTGCCCGCTGAGACAGCTATGACCCGCCGGGAAGCGCAGGCGTCCCCCAAACTTCTGGAACAGCTGATGGTCTAGGGACGAAGGTAAATCCAAGTTCTAGCTGAGCAGAGTTTGGCATCGCTGAGACTTAAGAAAAGCGTGGCTGTGCCTAGAAAACTCTGCCCTGTGACGGGCGGGGTGCCCCTGGTCCTGGACTCACTCGTCCGGCAAGACACCGCGGACCGCGACAGTGGCCAGAGAGACTAAGACCCGCCAGCCGCGACCAGCGCAGGTTCCCCGGGCACGAACCCCACCCGGCCTCGAGTGCCCGCGTCTGCAAGACTAGAGCGATCGATGCCTTAACGGCCCAGTAGAGACGCGCGCCGGCGGAGGCCAGCCGCGCACTGCCTTATCCAAATATTTATTTTAGCGAATTGAACAAGAAATTCGGTAAAATCGGGAAGGCTATGAGATTGTTGTCACTTGAAGGCAACAGGGAGAACTGCACAGGAGGTGACCTCTGTGAAGGCTAGAGGGCGGGTCGCGGTGTGGGCGGCCACCGGGGTAGTGGACTGGGCTTGTCCATGGCCAGTATCTCTGGGTCAGGAAGCTTTGCAACGTGACATTTTTTTTCTTCTCAGAGAAATTTTTTACTTGGAACAACGCGAGTTTCGTAACTTTTTTCAGGTTCAAGAAAACTTTAAACAAGTAAACAAAACAACAATAAACACCTAAAATAATCTCATATCTAAATCAAGCATTTGCTACGTGTAGAGGTCGACAAGTTCAGGACTTAATAGTTGGCCGGTTAGCTCAGTTGGTTAGAGCGTGGTGCTAATAACGCCAAGGTCGCGGGTTCGATCCCCGTACGGGCCAAGTGATACTGTCTTTTTAGACAGTCCTCAATTCCATCATCTGGAAGCTAGTGAAGCATAGCGATAGCGCCTTAAAAGAGAACGCAGCTTCGACTGCCCTGTAGTCCTCACATCTGCAGCTGGAGGAAGACTTTGCGGTCTGAGCAAGTATACTTGCTTGTCTAGGCTCAGCAATCATCGGAATGTGACACTTACCCTCTTCTGTTTTCAGGTTGAGAACTCTTTTGTTTCATACCTCATTTCAGAAAGAAATGAAACATTGTTTCATTAACATTCTTAAACATTGAAACAAATAAAAATCCAGGACCCCTAATGACATTGGCATTTGTATGCTTCCACTTCTGAAGAGGTAATAGAGAGGGTATGTTTGCGGGGCCGGTTAGCTCAGTTGGTTAGAGCGTGGTGCTAATAACGCCAAGGTCGTGGGTTCGATCCCCGTACGGGCCACGTGAGGAATTAACTTTTTTTACTTTAACACACACACACACACACATACACACACACACACACACACACACACACACACACACACACACACACACACACACAGCAGAATCTAGTCTACTCTAAAGAGTAGTCATTTCAGTTAGAACGCTTTCAAAGCACTTCATCTTTATTGACCCCAGCCTCACAACTGCCGAGTCTTTCTGTAATTCTAGTGGCCTTAACGCACAGATTAATCCATCTGGAAACAGAGGGAAACAACAGAAAAATATCCCTTTCACTACAGTGTCCCTTCTGTCCAGCCACACTGACCCTTCACCACCTGACTTCCTGGGTGGGTCAGAAGGCTGGTAACTCCTGTGTCTTTCCTGCCCTCTGCCTATCTAGAGAGTCAACTGAGGAATACCGGGTTCAGAACCCCACGCCATTCACCAATGTACAACAGCTTAGTGAGGTTCATAGCGTGTCCCCACAGAGATCTTTCCTGCCAGTTTTGTGAGGCTGAGTCTTGTTCCTCCCAGCACTCCTCGGGAGCGTGGCAGAGATCTGTGCTGCAGTATTTACGATGACCCTTTTGGTGACCTTCCCCATCCATTAGAGACACATGATGAGTGTAATGCAATAAATGAGATATCCTCGGCTATTTCTCCAAACTTTAGTTATCTCTGGGATGGCATCGAATTAGGTAGGGCTTTCCACATTAGGCAAGAACCATGGCATTTAGCCACATTCTCAGACCTTAGATACTGCGAAAGGTCACAAAAGTCTGTGTGTCCCCATTTTCTGAGGATTGCTGTAGGTATGAGAGACTCTGAAGGAGTCTAAAGGTTGGAGGATGTGGGCATCGATCCCACTACCTCTCGCATGCTAAGCGAGCGCTCTACCATTTGAGCTAATCCCCCGGCATTTTAACGTTTTTGCTAATCCCGTGATGTTTGTACAATTTTGCATGTAGTTTCTTGTATATCATGTAAATCCCTGGGTTCTCCTAAAGTTGGCTGCTACTTCATGGCCTAAGAAAGTATGCTGGGAGTCAAGAGGGAAATGAGAGACTCGAGATTCTTTCGTGGTAACTGCTCAAAAGTATAGGGAATAAATTGAGAATCTAAAACCAGAATTGAGCAAAAGTATTTGTGTTTCCGCCCGGTTTCGAACCGGGGACCTCTCGCGTGTTAGGCGAGCGTGATAACCACTACACTACGGAAACTTCATGTAGTGCCTTAATTTTCCTAGTTTGTAGAAATAGATTGTTTTCATGCCTAGGACTAATTTTTTTTTTCTTCTGTAAAATAAGTAATTGCCGAAACCCGGGATTGAACCAGGGACCTTTAGATCTTCAGTCTAACGCTCTCCCAACTGAGCTATTTCGGCTTGCCTAGGAATACTTCAATGATAATCTTTGTTGTATATTTCGTACCATTGGTCAGCTAAATCAAAGTAACTAAGGTGACTGCACCTTCCACGCCGTGCTCTGGGCGGCTCCGCTCTACTCTGCTAGTGCCAGATGAACACTCAGATTCCTCGTTATAAGTGAAGTCCTGTGGAATTTTCCCTCGGTGGATCTATCATCTCACTTGCCCTGTCCTCAGCTTCTTGGCTTCGAGTGACAGAACCTCCTTATAACATTGGTCCTTCCCGGAATAATCCTGGGAATTAGCCTTCTGTGGATGCGAAGGAGTGAGCGCCTCAGCAGTCAGGGATTCGTTCCTGTGAACCAGCAAATGTCTCAGAACACCTTGTTCCACTGCTGTGGCCGTGCGCCCACGAGAGGGATGACTGTGGCTCTGTTTTCAGTTTTTCGCTAGCGGAGCTTTTTTGATTCTCAGCACCCACAGGGCAGCTCATTGCGTTTTTTTTCTTTTCTTTTCTTTTCTTTTTTTTAAACTTCAGTAGTACGGCGTCTGTCGCCCTCTTTCACCACCCTGGGCTCTTCATTCAAATAACCATTTACATAAGAAATAATTGACCTCTTTACTGTGGATCCTCTGAGCCTTCTCTTCCTTTGGGTCAGCCAATGACACATAGAAACCCCTTTTACCAAGGATTCCCAGTGGCCACACTGGGCTGAAACAGAGGAAACCCTCCCCCCATCCTACCCTAAAGACTTTGAAACTTGGTAGAGGTCCAGGATCTCCTAGCTCTTTCCCTCTGCCCCTCCCCCACCTTTCCCTGCCCCCGGACTCCCTTTCATCATATCCGATCTCCATTCCATTTGTCAATTAGGGATCCGAAATGCTTTCTGTCATGAACCCCCCAGGGGACCACACTGAGCTGGGACACAGGTAGGCAATTTTCACTATCCTTCCCACCATCCATTCTGATCTGTCCAGACCTCCTCTTATCCTGTAGCAGCTTGCAGGCAAGAGTCTCTCCTCCCAATCTACCTCACTCTGTGGGAATGTTGTTGCCAAACCTGGTCCCCTAGCTCTTTCCCATTGCCCCTCTGATTCTTTCCTCATAGCCTGCCTCCATTCCTTTGTATCACCTACCAACCTGCACAATTCCTTTCTACCAGCAACCCCACAGCTACCACCCTTGCC
The DNA here is from genome assembly GCF_000317375.1 of Microtus ochrogaster. Lineage (NCBI taxonomy): Eukaryota > Metazoa > Chordata > Mammalia > Rodentia > Cricetidae > Microtus > Microtus ochrogaster. Next base: position 30,123,934 of record NC_022018.1, read on the forward strand.
TAAAATTCAGAGCGGGCAACAGCAGCCAAAGAACAGAACACCCGCCCGACAGGGACAAGATCAGATATCTACCCCAAGAAACACGTCAAATACCATAACTCCATTGCCTACATGGACAGGCACGACAGCATGCCTCCTGGAGAAAGCAGCGACCTACTGCAATAGGCCTTCAGAAATGCAATAGAGAGCAAGCATAAGATGGCGTGGGCTGCATGGCGAATGGCCACCACTTCCACTTGACAAAGTTCCAGCATTTCGACATTGCAGACCACACTTCCCTAGCAGAAATTTCTACTTTCATTTTTGATGATTCTCGCTGTATGTAATGGGAGTTCTATGTGCCTCTTCCTTTGGAAAATTCTGTGGGGCTTTGGAGAAGGATGAAAATCTATACAATGGCAGCTTCTTTAAACAAAACAGTTCTTTGGGGAAAGTTCCTACCAACGTGGAACCAGATAGCGTGATCTCTCCGCACACAGGATTCCCTGTTGTGTTCCCTGACTACACCGAGAACAGGAAGGTGAGAGATTTACTAACTGGCACACTTGGTCTTCAAGGATAAAAACTGTACAATCCAAACCCTCTCCTCACTACCCACCTCATCAAACAACCAGGAACTGATGTCAATATGATCACCATCAGCAGCTGTGATTGATTTCTTCAGATGTGGCTCGGAATTCTCCACAGTCCTTCCTTGTCACCCACTGTCAACACAAGCAACTAATAGACCCTGGGTAGAAGAGGAGGCCTCCTTCCCCTGAGGATGGACTTCAGGGTCTGCTGGTGAGGAGACTGGCCGACCTGAGGTTGCATCAAATAGCCCCTCCCATCAGCAGCTTCACCTTAGAAATACTGAGTCTGAGTCTCCCAGCACCCTGCATCCACTTGCAGCTTTTAAAGACCATAGCATCATTGGAAATTGCACCATGTCGGCTAGTGCTGGATCTGAAGCATCTCATACACAGAATGACAGCGTCCACACCCCTCTGGTTTTCGTCCAAACAGAGCAGGAAGAGTTACAACTGCCCTTTGCCCCTCTCCTCCCACTTGTTTGGGTCCTCTGGCATTCTCTTCCCTCAGAAGCCTTTCCTTCCTGCTCTCCTTTGTTGAAAAGTAACACAGGGGGTTCCCCATTCCCTGAAGAGCAAGTAGATGGTCCTCAAGGTTGTGCTCTGTGCATACCATCCTGTTGTGTCCTTTGCTTCCATCTGGGTCTGCATGTAATGGCTATTCTCGGTTGTCAGTGAAGAACCAAAGTTCCTCCATTTTGTCTTGTTTAAGCTATTTCTCATAAAACATTCCAGTCCTCAGAACTGGCTAGGGGCAAAAGTAACAGGGTAACCAACTGGAAAGCACAGATAATTACAGAATGTTTCCACCAGAAGATCAGCCGACAAGCAACAGGTGAGGTTCAAAAATAAAATTTTTGAAGTCTCTAGACACAAGCCAATCAGGATTGAACACGTCACCCCACACCCTGCCAATGTAACTTTGCTGTTTTTTGCCTTTAAATAACCCCCTCTAGAAGGTTGGGCTACCTCCTCTTGTCACTACTGTGCCCATTGCTTTGACAAGATCCCTGCCAGCTTGCCTTTTGCACACAATAAACCTTGCTTTTGCATTTCGGTGAGTCGGGTCTCCCTGGTGGACATGATAACCACTACACTACAAAAACACCTTCAATAGGCAGGCAGCTTGTTACTCTACTATCCAGGACAGTTACAGTCTCCTGCTAAGTTGACATCCAGAAATTACATATCTACATCAACAGAAAGAATCACAAAGGAAGAAATCAAACCACAGATGAATGAGAGGTGAGTTAATGGCACAGGGAAAATGTACTGGCTGGTTTTCTGTGTCAACCTGACACAAGCTACTCTCGTCATAGAGGAAGGAGCCTGAGTTGAGGAAATGCTGCCTTGAGAGCCAGCTGTAAGGCATTTTTCTCAATTAGTGAAGTGAGGGAGGAGGGTCCAACCCATGGTGGATGATGTCATCCCTGGGCTGCTGGTTCTGGGTTCTATAAGAAAGCAGGCTGAACAAGCCAGGGGAAGCAAGTCAGTAAGCAACACCCCTCCATGACTTCTGCATCAGCTCCTGCCTCCAGGTTCCTGCCCTGTTTCAGGTCTGTCCTGATGTCCTCTGGTGATGAACAGCAATGTGGAAGCAGAAGTTGAACAAACCCTTTTATCCCCAACTTGCTTTTTGGTCATGGTGTTTCATCATAGCAATAGAAACCCTGACTAAGAAGAAATAAGGAGCAAACAGATTCAAAAGTAACAAAACAGCGGTTCCTGGACCTTCTGGTCCCTTTTCTTTGTAGTGGCTTTCCCACCCCCAGGACCTCCTGGCTAGTCATCAAGTCCCAAAACGCAGAGCTGAGGTTCTCATAGACAACATTCTCAGAAGCTGTTCAGACAAAAGCTTGTGCTTGCTTACACCATTTGCTAAGAGAGAGGCTCTCAACCTGTGGGTCACGACCATTTCAGGGTGTGGGGGTGTTCGAGTCGCCCAAAATAACTGGGGGAAAAGGATATTTACATTATGATTCATAAGGGTAGCAAAATTACAGCTATGAATTAGCAATGGAAATAGTTTTATGGTTGGGGGTCAGCGCAATATTAAAGGGCCTCAGCTCTAACACACGGCTCTAAGACAAAGAGACATGATGAGAGGGAAGTAGGGTTTGAAGAAACGTGGAGAGTCAACAAATTCCTGGTGGTAGTGGGATGGTCAGGCTTCCTTCCTTTGCTTGTTCTTAGAAGAGGATGGAGAATGTGTTCCCTTAGGGCGTCATCCAGAAAATGGGCACCATTGAAAAATCAGAGAATAAAAACCAACACTGTTTCCACCCGGTTTCGAACCGGGGACCTCTCGCGTGTGAGGCGAGCGTGATAACCACTACACTACGGAAACCCGCTGTACTGGTTATTTTACTGTCAAAGGCAGAAATTTGTACACTTTCTAAAGAGCCTTCCAAAAGTTACAGATCCACATTTACAAAAAGAATTACAAGGAAGGCTACCAAACCAAAGATAAAAGCCATAGTGGAGAGGCGACATGGACCGGAGGAAGATTAATAAATGCGACTTGGGCGGCACACCAAAGGGAGAGAGCTCCGGGAGGGAGAAGCGCGGGTGTAGAAATTCCGGGGAGGAAACGCAGCATCGCAGGGGAACCGCGTGCGAGAAAAACACACGGAGGGAAGGAGCCTGATCACCGGGAGACACCTCGAGGAGATCGCTGCTGACACTGGAGAGCTTTTGAGATCAGAGAACCCGGACAGGTGACGCAAAAAGTCACAGCAATCTGTTAAGCAAAGGATTTACACACACACACACACACACACACACACACACACACACACACACACACACCCTCTCTCTCTGAGCTTAGAAAAGGAAAATTGAGAGTAGTAGAGCGGATTCCACTCAGGCCGAGTTTGTTCGGGCGACGCCGTCGGTGGCAGTGCAGGGCTCCAGTGAGGAGCAGAACAGCCCTCCACCAACATGGTCGAGGGGACAAAGAGATAGACGAGGAAAAGAAAGATTCCAGTAGAGGCCGACAGGGAATTTACTTCTGTAATGTCTGGCCAGTGAAGTAACAAATAGAGAGGCTTACGAATATTTGCTCAAAGAAGCAGAATGACCGACCATACGCTCAAGAGAGTGAGAATATTTCCAATGGCAAAATCTCAGCATCTCAATAGAAACGTGATCTCAGATCAGAACAAAAACTGGAGGATGTGGGCATCGATCCCACTACCTCTCGCATGCTAAGCGAGCGCTCTACCATTTGAGCTAATCCCCCGATGTTTTTGCTGTTTTTCTTGTACTTTCTTGGAGACCCATTGAACCCACTGTTCTTCACAACGTTTACCTGCTATATCCAGGGCCCATGAAAACATTACAGTGAAAGCAAAACTTAAGAGCCGAGATTCTTATGTGGTAATGACTGAAAACTGTAGGGAGTTAGCTGACAGTCTGAAAACAGAAGTGAGAAAAGGGTAACATTTCTGTTTCCGCCCGGTTTCGAACCGGGGACCTCTCGCGTGTTAGGCGAGCGTGATAACCACTACACTACGGAAACTTCCCACAATACAGTAATTAGTTAGTTTAAAGATACATTTAAAAAAATTAGCTCAGGGCTGGAGAGATGGCTCAGATGTCTGCTCTTCCAAAGGTCCTGAGTTCAATTCCCAGCAACCACATGGTGGCTCACAACCATCTGTAATGGGGTCTGGTGCCCTCGGCATACAGACAGAATATTGTATACATAATAGATAAATATAAAAAAAATATTAGCTCAGTAAATGATTCGATGATGGTATTTGTTGTATACATTTGTATCATGGGCTAGCTAAATAAAAGTAACTAAGGTGACCGCCCCCTCCATGACCAGCCCCTTAGCGGCTCCACTCTTCTCTGAGCACTCGGATTCCACACTATAAGTGAAGCTCTGTGGAATTTGTCCCTCAGTGGCTGGTTCACCTCACTTAACACCATGTCCCCAGCTTCATTCCAGTGGTTGCAAAGACAGAGCCGCTTTACAAAAGGCTGCGTAGCTAACGTTCCATGTCCTGATGGACGGTAGCTTAATTCCGTATCTGGGTTGTTGGGAAAATCCTTCTGAGAATGTGGAGGAGCCAGTGTCTCAGAAGACGAGGATGCTTACCATGGACAGAGCAAGAGTGAGTCAGGCCTGGCGCTGTGCCCTATTGCAAAATTACTAAACGGCTGTAATAATTTACACCTCATCAAAACTGAGCAAGCATCCTCCTTTCTCCACACCTCAGGAACACCAGCTCTTTTCTCTTTCCTCTTTCTGTGACGTAGGAGTGAGGCCTACGTCACAGGGCTTTGATTCTCGTTTCCTTGGTCACCGATGAACTGGGCACATTTTCAGAGGTCAGTTTGTCATTCTTCTTCTTTGAAACTTGCCCATTCTGATCCTTTGCCCCACTTTGCCAGGCTGTTTGTTTTCCAGCTGTGGTGCTTGGTGTGTGTGTGGGCAGCAAACCCTCACCCGATGTGCGATTGTCCATGCTTTCTCCCACTCCATAGGCGCCCGAGGCTCTGCTGGTTTTTTCTTTCTCTGTGCAGAAGCCTGTGTTTCAGGGTAAGAAGCCTGTGCGTTCTGTCTATGTTTTGGTAGCCTGTGCTTTTAAAATACATTCAAAATCTCACCCAGACTCATGCCATCGTGTTTTCCCGCTACGTTCTTCTGGTTGTTCTATGGTTTCAGGTCTTACATTGAAGTCTTCTATAATACATTTGGTATTTGCCCCTGCTGTGTGAGACGCACTGAATTCCATTCTTCTGTACGCAGATATCCAGTTATCCCAACACTGTGTACTGGAGAAAGCGTTCTTTCCCTGTGTGCCTTCACATTTTTCTTCTCTTTTAGTTATGATATTGTTTTGTTGTTTCTTGGAGATGGATGCACCCTACAAACCCAAGCTGGCCTAGAACTCACTGTATAGCCCAAGCCTGTTCAAACCTCCTGTCAATCCTCCAACCTCAGACTCCTGAGTGTTGAGATTGCAGTCATGAGTCAAATTTTTCCCAGATGCCCCACCCTGTCCAGCTGTGTCTTAACAACCTTTTGAAGAATGGACTGGGTATACATTCATGGATTTATTTCTGGACTTTCTATTCTGTTTCGTTGGCTTATACATGTTTTTAATGTCAGTATCAGAGTGTTTGGGTCATTATAACCTTGTAGAATATATTTATTTTTTGATTAGATAGTATAATTAATCTACTTTTTTTTCTTCTGAAAGTGATATTGTTTCTTTCACTGATTTTATGCCATTTTAAATGTCTTATAGTTTTCAGCCTGCAGGATAAATGCATTGTTATTTTATAGCTACTGTAAATGGATTTTTAAAAAACTTTCAGGGATTTTTTGCTAGTGTTTATAAACGCTGCTGATCTTTGTGCTGATGCTACAGCTTCCCTGACTTTGTCCATTCTATAGTGTTTTAGATAATCTTCAGTCCCCACCAGAGGTGGCCTTTCTGCTACCCAGCATGCACTTGAGCGCAGAGGTGGCGCATGCACACAGTAGAGAATGGTTCAAGACCCACAGAGCCTTGGCGGCGAGACCAAGGCAAAGTACAGTTCATCCTGCCAAGCCCAGGACTCAGCCCAGGCCCTAGGCAGAAACACAATCCACAGCGCCCTCTTGCGGCGGGAAGTTCCCCTCCGTCAGGGACGATTAGAAGCAGCTCTTGGGTAGTGTTGATGCCTGTCTGTCCGGGGCATTCCGATTGCCTACGAAGTCTCTCTCTGTTGGCTATGAAGCTGTGGTAGCTTCTTTCGATGTGAACTGCAAAGGTTGTTTATCAAAGAAAATTGAGCAGGATGAGCTGCTGGGGTTTTTTTGTGTTCATTCTCGGAGGGGAGGTTTAAAACAGCCAAGAGTCCTTAGATGGACGCTCTCCTTGCAAAGTGGGGCGGTATAGAAGATGCTGCTGCTGGACCGGTGACAGGTTCTTATCTTTTTCTTCGGGAACGTTTTTGGACTTCCCTGCAGACCTTCCTAGTGTGTGGTGACCAAATGCAAGTTATAACCGAGCTTTTTGAGGAACATTTCAGGAAGAAGCTTTCTGAAGATTTTCGTGACATGGGTGGAATATATTGATACAGCCAACGCCCCCAACTTCCCGGCAGAAAGGGAACACTTTAAACCAGGAACGCGTTCATGATAGGCAACGGGCCACATCCAGGCAACAAGAATTTGGACCATAGACAGGGTCGCTATTGTCCCTCAGGCTGGGGGACCTCTCTTAGGTCATTCTTGGAGCTTCAGCCAACATTCTTGGAACTTTCCCGTACTTTCTCAGTGATCCACTTCCTTTACGTTGTTGACATCTACTGCCTTCCCGACATTTGTCTCCCCTCCAGCTTCTCGGCTTAGCAGATGTAAACAGTCTTCTGTTTTTCATTCTTTTACCTGTATTTTTTAGAAAGCAGGGGAGGAGCGAGTGGCAGCTCTCCTGTGCAGAGATCGGGACAAATGCAGGAGTTGGCGCTCTTTGCAGATTCCAGAGATCAAACTCAGGTCCTCGGTCTTAGCGGGAAAAACTTTTCCCTGCCGAGTTCTCTCCCTGGTCCTAGATCATCTCTCTTGAAGCCCCATTTTCTGACAGATTCAAATCCCTAACCTCACTAGGAGGGAGGAACCTAGAAAGAGTTTCTATGGTCTCCAAACAGGAACCCAGGAGTCTGAAACTGATAGGAACGGGTCTGCCTCAGCACTTTGAGGTGGAGTAGGATCGAGAAGTCAAGGCCATCCTGGTCAAGGTGGGCAGGCCCAATGTAGGCGACAACTATGTAGTGAGAGACCCTATCTTTACGTAAGAAAATGAAAAAAAAATGCCTCATTGGTTGGGTTTTTGTCTGTCCTTCTGGGGAGGAGAGCAAATGCCTCAACTCTGATGCTCCTCACACTGCTTGTTCTGCTGCCCCCCTTTTCCTGGTCCGTTCCTTGGAGCAGCACCCTCAGTGTCTACAGTAACTATCCTAGGTTAACATCTGATGCTTGCATGAGGGAAGGGCTGAAGCAGAAATGTCAGCATCAGGAAAAAGATTAACTCATGGTCTAGGTAGCTCACAGGCGTGGGATTGTATGCTATCCCAAACCAGGTATTTGAATGAAGAACATGGTGAGCACACACTACAGTGATGTTTTCAGCCAAGTAAGGCTTCTCTGCCTATCTTGCTGCCTGCCTATTTCCTTTGACTTTTTACCTTCAGGATTTTCTTCCATTTTAAGAGGCTGGTTTTCTTTGGGGATAGAGTTGGTGCTGGGCATGTGTCAAGTAAGACTAAAGATACTGACAATTGGGCAGGGCTGGGTATAGAGAAGCAGTCCTGAAGGAAAGGCCATCTCAAAGGGTGGGAGGTCTTCCTGACCCTTGGCACACAGCCTGTCACTGGCTTGGACCTCTCATCAGGTAGAGGTCAGGGAACTGGGCCATGAGGCTTCCAGTACCGAGGTAGGAGAGAGCGAGCCTCAGAAGCCTGCAGCAGCAGCAAAGGCTTAAACAGAGTGACTGTGTTACCACAGCCCATACACCCGGGATGTGACAGAGATGACGGTGGTTACTTCTGCGTCTCCTGATGTCACTGGGATCTCTGCTCCTCCTGAGGTCCTGGGTTCCCAGCATTCACAAGGCAGTTCACAGCTGTCAGTAGGGGATATAACGAGCTCTATGCACAGACAAACATGAAGGTATACATATACATAAGAAGTCTTTTTTTATTTTT
>NC_022018.1:30132555-30149346 GCF_000317375.1 Microtus ochrogaster
AAATAAATAAAAAAAAATAAAATAAAAAGACCAATTTAAGAGGCTGGAGAGATAGCTCAGCAGTTAAGAACACTGGCTTTTCTTCCAGAGGGCCCAGGGTTCAATTCCCAGCACCCACATGACAGATCACAACTATCCTTAACTTCAGTTCCAGGGGATATAACATCCTCACTCAGACATACATGCAGGCAAAACACCAATACACATAAAAAAATTATTTTAAAAAGATCATTTTTAAAAGCAAAAGAACTATTCCTTACATTTAACCCACATCAGGCTATAACTAATTTCCAGGGATAACCATCAAAAAAAATCAAGCCAGTCCACATCCTGGATGGATTTCCGGCCGGGATTCAGTCAATATGGGCACAATGACCTTAACTGCACTTGACTCCACACTGACTTACAAGCTGGGGTTATTTTTGGCTCTAACTCCACACTACAGATCCTACAGCCAGTGACAAAGTGGCAAGGTACTTTTAGAACCTGGCCTATCCCAGGGAACACAAGGATCACAGTGCAGAGCTTTGGAGTCAGTTGAGGGAGCAGGCTCCACCTTCCTCCACAGGATAGGATAAGAGCCCTAAACACCCAACTTTGGAAATCTGAAATATACCTAAAAAGTAGAAAATGCTCATTGCTTCGCTGTCTTATTTTTGAAGCATCTCCACTAATACTTGGTTCTTTATCGTGGTTTTTTTTTTTTTTTAGACAACATGGCCTGGCCATCCTAGAACTCACCAGTAAACTAGCTTGACCTTGAACTCACAGAGATCTACCTACCTCTGTCTCCTGCATTAAAGGCTTGCACAAAGCCCAGCTAACAATGTCTCATTACTGTGCTCTAGTCACACACAGAACCAGGTGAGTGTCTTCTGTTAACTTTCACCCTGTTCTTACCATTGCTCCTGTACAAGAGGCTTAATGTGGAAACAGTGGGTTTAAACAGCGGCCCAGATGAAGATGCAGCTCTCCCTTTAAGCTACGTGACTCTTTATAAGACAAAGACCTTTCTGCTACTCCTTACCACTGTCACAAGTAGATAATAGTTCCCGAACTGCTTGTCAAGTAAACATTACAGGTAAAGTGCAGAACATTTTCTTCAGGATTTTTATAATCTCTCTCCTCACAGCAACTCAAAGAGTTTGCCAAACACACTGAAACCCTAAGGAGTGAAAGATAAAAGTTCAATCTTCAGTCCTAAGAACACCAAGGAAACAAATAAAATAGGAGGAATGCCACCCCAGACAGAAATCAATGCACCAGCCCCACAGAAGCAGGGAAGCCAGCCTGACATCCTATCGGACTTGCTCTCGAAGAAATGCACCTGAGCTTGTAGAGAAGGGAGCAGGGCCAGGGTGTCAGGCTGTTGGAAGAGAAGTCTCAGAAGGTGCTGAGGAGGGTGGTTCATGTGACAGAGCCACAGTGTGGACAGGGCTGAGGAGGTGGAATAGAGACAGGAACAGGGGCTGTAAAAGCAGGTGGAAAAGACCCATGAAGAACTGGCGCATACACCAGCTGTCTTTCTTCCCTACATCTAGTAGTATCTTTCTTAACATGTGTATAATTTTTATACATAACCACAAACCAAAATGAGTACTGAAACATTTTAAAAGATGGGGTTTATGATAACTTCAAGATGAGAAACTTATCGTACAAAGAAAAGGAACACACATTATTTTATGTGTATGTATGTATGTATAACATTGAAGCTTGGTTTGTTGACACACACCTATAATCTCAGCTATTTGGGAGGCTGAGACAGGATTTCAAGTTCAGGGCCTACCTGACCAGAGTTAGTTCAAGGCTTACCAGTAACTTACAGAATGAACTCATGGCTAGCCTGAACACTTGAGTGAGGCCCTATCTCAAAATGAGTCATGAGCAGACAAGGATTATGTCTGCACCAGAGTAACTGAGTTTGGCTTCAAAAAGAAGTTGAAACTCATTCAACGATTCCCACCTGAAAAACTAAACACATACAATTTTTTGTTTTGTTTTTTAAAACAGGGTTTCTCTGAAGCTTTGGATTATTTTTTATTTTCAAACAAAAACTTCAAATTGAGCCACTAAGCCAATTCCTGTTAATTCTGCCGCCTACCACAGATCACATGGGCTTGTCATGGCTACGCTAGTGGAAGGCAAATCCACACTTTTCAAGCCAGAAATTGTTAGGAGCCCACTGAGAAAGAGGCAGGCAACCAAATGTCCAACAAAAGAAAACAGGTACTTCCAGGAGTAATCAACCTGCAAAGTAAGCTCTCAACTGGGCACTTACAGGATTTGATCAGGGTAGGTAAAAGAGGCCTACAAAAAAGTCTTTTTACCAGACTCTTGGTCTGCGGAATAGAGAGAAAGTATCTTCCTGGGCTGTGGGTTACACTCTGCGGGGGACAGACCAGCAGAGAGCAGGGCTGGTAGGTACAAGTGGCTTCTTTTTCCACCAGGAGTCCCTTGCTGGCTATGGTTCTTCTTTGCTCTCTGCAGGTGGAGGGGCTCCAAAGATCTTGGCCAGGAGCCCTTTGTTGGATCGGGCCTGGTCCTGGGCGTCTGCCAGTCGAGCGCGTTCCCGCCCTCCTGGCCGTGCTGTCTTCCGGGCCCTCAGCTCCTGCTCAGTGGGACGCTGAGCAAATGTCCAGGAGCTATTCGGGCGAGTAGCATCCCCATCCGCTGCAAGGAAGCGTTTTCCCCGTTCGACACTTTGAAGATAGAAGTCAGTCTCTCGCTTTGCTTGGGCGACCTCTGCTCTTAGGCGCTGTCTCCGTACCTGGCGCTCAAAGGCAAGGTGTTCACTGAGATGCGACCAAGTAAAACGATGCAAATACTGTGGCCAGGAAAACAAGAAAAGGTCAGGACAGGGAAGACCAACCAGAACTGGAGAAGAAACTGGGAGCTGTTTAGAGCTAGTAAGGGGGACAGTGCGTCTGGGCTAGGGCTGGGGGGACTAATGAGTGGCAGAGAAACCTAGAATCTCACCTTGAGGTTCCACAGGTCGTAACGGAAGGGGCTGCGCCTGCGGGCACCCATGGGCGTGTTATGTAGACTGGCTGCCACTCGCTTGGCTATGCGCTTGTCACGGAATTCCACCCAGCCTTCTGTATAGTCCTTGCTGTATTTAGCTGCCTTCTTCCCTCCTGCAGCCGCTGCTGCCTTCTTTTTGCGTCTCACAAAGCGGTCTGTGGGCCAAACATAGCGAACATCCTGGTCAAGCATCCACCGAGACACACCTCCGCTTGGTTGGAAGTTCAAACCTGCTAGCTCGGGTGTTAGTTCACAGCTGCTGATGGAAAAGGTGCAGACTGCCCTTTCTTTCACTCATTTCTCTCTTCAAATGCAACTCCCTGAACACCAAGAGCCACACCAGTTCCCACCTCCGTCTCCAAACTGTGCACGTCAAGAGGTGGAAGAGGCTGAAGGAGGCTAATCATAATACACTATTTCAGGGATTACGTGAATATCAAGGGTATCTTTCATGCCTTATTACTGCACTCTATTCGCTCACCCTCTCCATTTTCCTTCCTCCGCCCCAGCCTTCTAAGAGACGTGAATGGTACAGATTTCACAGCTAAGTAGGAAAAGTCTCTCCCACGCCTCATGCGTGTACAGCCTGCAATAAATTGTGCCCACCTGCCTGCATCGCCACCCTCTCCCTTCGACGCAGGGCTTACCTTCTGCCTGGAAGAAAACGCGTCCCACCTCACCGTAGGCGCTGAGCAGGTTGCGAACGTGCAAGGGCCGGAATCGCGGCGGGACGTGTCCCAGGTAAACAATACCCGGCACTACCCTCTTTTTCTTCTTGCTGCTGCCGTCGCAGTCCGCTTCCTCGGGCTCCTCCTGCTCCTCCGCCGCATCTGCATTCCCCTCTGCCTCGTCCTGCGATCCTCCCTCCATCGGCGCCTTTCGCTCTTCCACCAACGCCGCGGCTTTCATGATGGCGGATACGGGGCACACGGCAACCATAAATGTGTCGCTACCCGATGACGCACATCCTGCGAGCGGATCTGCGGCCAGGGAGGGGAATAAAAGTGGCCTATGACGTAAATTTCGTGTGCTGGTCTGCAGCGTGGGGCTGGGACAACCCCGTGAATACCAATCAAAAGATGGCGTGGTCGGTTGCGAGGCAGCGGAGGCGACAAGGTAAACACGAATGGACGTTCAGAGCCGGACTCCAGGTCTGTGGCGGGGCGGAGCAAAGGGCGGGGTCTGGGGCGGGGCGAGAGGCAGGGGACGGGGCGGGGGCGGGGCAAGAACGGGGCGGACCCCACAGACTTCTCTCTTGAGTAAGAGGCGGAGCCACGGGCAGTGAGTCCCTGAAGAATGCCACCCCGGCTTGAGGCAATCTCTCAAGGACTATTTTTAATTTTTATTTTTTAATGTGCACGAATTTTTTTGCGTGCATGCACCAAATACGTGTCCTGGTGCGTCTCACGGGTTTTTTTTTTTTTTTTGCAGAATTTGTTGGGAGAGTTTTGTGTTGCAGAGACCAAAACAGTATTTTATTTTAGGACGGTGGTGCAAATAAGGTTGAGGGGGATAACTCATCTTTTAAAAAGCTTTATGAAGTTCAACTTGTAAATTTCAGTCAGAGCTTTGAAGTTTTCATTATTTGAAATTTCAACAGAGTTTTAAACATTTTAAAATTAAAGTTTTTGAAGCCGCGTATAAACTTGCACATAGAATTTTGGAATCATAATTGGGTTTGTCCTTTTAAATTTTAAACGCGAAGCCGGGCGATGGTGGCGCACGCCTTTAATCCCAGCACTCGGGAGGCAGAGCCAGGTGGATCTCTGTGAGTTCGAGACCAGCCTGGTCTACAGAGCTAGTTCCAGGACAGGCTCCAAAGCCACAGAGAAACCCCTGTCTCGAAAAACAAAAACAAAAAAACAAAAAAAAAAAAAGAAATTTAAACGCGCCTCTGGTGACTTCAAATTTAACTTGGTGGATATTGAAATCTTTAAATGTGTTAGTTATTTAAAGACCTCTCCCTCACTACTGTCGTGCGCGAATCTATTTCTATTGCCAGTTGATAAACGAAGGACGAGGGGTAGCATCGCTCAGTTTTGCTTTCCGGCCGCTCTTCGGTCAGTACCCTGCGCAGCCTCGGGGCAGCCGCCAGGGGGCGCGATCCTCTCACCAGCCGCTCGCCTGCGCCGCTAAGTGGCCGGCTCTCGATATTGGGACCCACGCGGTGACAGCCGCGGTGCCTCTGGCTCCTATGCGCAGCTGCCGAGGCGCCAGCGATACTGCTAGATTTCGTGAAATAAGAGTCCCTCCTGCTTTACGGAGCCTAGGACGACCCTGAGGATTAAGTGTTCCCTCGCCGAGGCCCGACATAATTTCTCATCCTCCATCGCCAGGAAGATTATAGAGAACTGAAGCCGGGACAACTGTGTCGGCTGGCTGCGGGAGTTATTTGTAAAACTCGGGTGCATCTGAAGGCCGAATAATTAAACCTGGGTTTCTCGGGAGTTTGTTTTGGTGCTTTCATTGAACTTTCTGTTGGCTACCTCTGCTCCTTGTCGGGTGCGGGGAGAGCAGACTCCTGCTTTTAATTTTTAACTGATTACTTCACCAGCAATGGTGAGGTGGAAGAAGGAAGTTAAGTTCCAGATCAGCCTGGCCTACAAGAGAGACACTTTTAAAATTTAATTATTTTTAAAACGTATGAATATAGTAGAGGATCGTGAAGAATCGTTGAATCGTCAATGATTGAACACGAAAATCTCATGGGGTTGTTTTTGCATTTGCTTATTTCACACCAACTTCTGTAATTGTGTATGTCCACATGACATTGGTTCGCGGTGTTTTCCTTTAAAATCCTGGTAATCCAGTGGATGGTGAGCCATTTTCAAAAGGCAATTCCTTCGAGCCGGATTCGAACCAGCGACCTAAGGATTACCAGCATCACACCTACAGTCCTCCGCTCTACCAACTGAGCTATCGAAGGAACATGCCAACATTGTTTTTTTAAGACTTATAAAATAGCTGGTAGATTTGTTGCAATTCATCTGATTTGTTGTAAAATAAATGATAAGGAAGAGTTTTTGAAGTACTAGAGATTCTAAAATTAGCTAATGATCACACCGCATGTGTGTAAGAACATGTTTGAAATGTGTGCTCTTAATGCATAAGTGTTTCGCATAGACTTCCAAAAACTGCTCCTAGGAAGGTGCGTGCCCTGAATCCTTCCGGAGGGAAACATCATCCCCTTGATGTACTTCCCCTGCTGTGCTCTCCTTTCTCTGCTAACAGTGAGAGAAAATGACAAGTGATACCATAGGCAGACAATACTATCCTGAGCACAGTTGTCGCCCATTTCACCAGAGAAACACGTGATTCTCTCCTTTCTGAATGAGGAAAACCAGGGGTAGACACAAGTGCACGAGAGACCTTTAACGTGGATCTAGAAAATGAGGGAAACTTGCTATTTTGCACAATTGTAATGAAGCAAATAAATGAAACATTAGACATACACCTCAAACAGTAATTTTAACCACTCCGTTTTTAAGTGTCCTGCCGTGCTTGGCTAATGAGCACCGATGGTGCCATTCAGCTTCCTGATCCTAAGACAGAAAAATGAAGTACCATCGGGAAAAACAAGAAGCAATCCTGGGATATTTGTATGGGATATATGAATTATGAAAAGTTTATAAATTATGACATGTATGAAAATCTTTCTAGGATGTTTATCTATAAAAAATTATCTCGTTAAAATTGCAGGCCTAAACTGATTGTAGCTTATATGCATGAACTTAAATCGCCTCCAAATCTGAACTTCTAAAGTTGGTTAAATATATCGGTGCATATTATCTTTTGACAATAGAATCAATTCAATTGTCATTGAGTCTGTGCCATTAAAACAATCCTCCTTCGAGCCGGATTCGAACCAGCGACCTAAGGATATCAATTACCACCTACAGTCCTCCGCTCTACCAACTGAGCTATCGAAGGAAGCTACCTTCCTTCAAGTCAGGCACTTGATGATTTATGGAATAGCCAGTTGTTGGATTCTACTTTTGGATTCATTCAAAATGACAGCTACCAGGAAAGTCTCTTAAGGTACTAGGACATCGTTTTTATTGTCCCACTGTGCTGTCCTGTCTCTCTAGGACCTCCTCCCTCTGCTAAAAGTGAGAGAAAATAGCAACAGTATCATAGATAATGCGTCCTGATACAGAGCTATTGCCCAGTTCAGAGACAAGCATGATTCTCTTTTCTGAAGACTAAGGTAGGTAAGGGTGAATGCAACTGAATGAGACACAAAACTTGAGAGGCTTTTGACATGTGTTTTAGTTCTGTTCCTCTCATTGTGTTAAAATGCTATGACCAAAAGCGACTTGGGGAGGAAAGGGTTTATTTAACTTACACATCTTGCTCAGTCTATCATAAGGGAAACCTGGGCAGAAATTCAAGCAGGCAGGCACTTGGGAGCAGGAAATGAAGCCGATAACATGGAAGATAAGTGCTGCTTACTGGTTTGCTTACTCAGCCTGCTTTCTTACACAAGCCAGGGCCACTTGCCTAGCAGTGGCACCGTCCACAGTGGCACCACCCACAGCGGGCTGAGCCATCCACATCAATCATTCATCATGAAAATTCGTCATGGAAATGCCCGCAGAGACTTGCCTACAAGTCAGTATGGTAGAGGCATTTTCGAAACTTCTTCCAGATGACGAGCTGCGTCAAGATGACAAAACCTAGCCAGCACTGCATGTATTTAGGAATGGAGTGGCCCTTGTATATTGAACAATTATACTGGAACAAAAGTTAATAAATGTAAACATCCTATATTTAAGTATGCTGTTATGTTTGCCTAGAGACCACCTATGGGCCACTCAGCTTCCTGGTGCCACGACAGAAAAATGAGTCCCATGGGAGAACATGGCAAGCCGTTCAGGGAAGCTTTTATTTATTTGTTGGAATTTATACGTTTTAAAGTTTATTAATTATGAGAGGTAAGGAAAGCATATAGAATTTATGGAAATATTTCTAGTATTCTGGAGGTCTGCGACACGTACAGCAATGTCGAGGATTCCAGGTTTTGGCTAGTGTCAGAGACTGAAGCGGAGGGAGAGTGGGGAGCTGAGGGAAGGCTCTGAGTAAGGAGCTGAGGCGGTCTAGGTGCTTCAGAAAACCTCTAAGAAAGAAAAACCAAAACGCAGCCACCAACAGCAAAATCAAACCTGCAGATCTTTACGGGCTCTGCCTAGATTCTCCTGCTTCAACCTCTCCAGTTGATTGGATTCCAGTATTAGTATCTACACCCATCATCTGTCATTTGGGAGATGTTAATCGTCTTCGCCCGTAGTGGGAAAGAGGAGGAAGAGGAGGAGGAGGACCAGCCCCTCTTTTATACCCTCACTGGGACCTTTTCCCAATCTCACGGTCCCTAGTGAGAGGATCTCACATTTTAGGTGTGCATAGTACTGTCGGAGGTGGGTGGAGCGTGTTGGGGACACACTGTGCAAAAGGGACTGAACTGATGGCTTTCTCTTGGAAATGGTACGTGACGTTTTGCTTTGGGGTATGCTTGGCATAGCCTCAAAATTCTTCCTATGCCAAGACCAACTGGTCCCGACCACAGAGGACCCCACTGGCTGTCGCCTATGTCCTGATTCCTGGGAAAAAATAGTCTTGGGAGCAGGGTGACCCTTGACATTCTACATATCCAGTGGGTATAAATTAGAGGAACTAGAGCAACCAGGAGGCAGTAAGTAAGTGACGGGTTATCAAAGTCTGTCTAAAGGAAACTTACGCTTTAGGGGAGACTGTTATTAAATTATATGTTCCTTACGATGCATCAAAACACTCGTCCTTCGAGCCGGATTCGAACCAGCGACCTAAGGATGTCTCAGGAGAGGGTGAAACTCCACTACAGTCCTCCGCTCTACCAACTGAGCTATCGAAGGAGATGAGAGACCTATTCTTAGGAATGTTGTATTATCTCTATTTTGTTAAGTTGCCATAACTATTTTTAAAGTAATCTCTTTAAACAGTTGGGATATTTTATATAATAATGTTGATAGTTTCATGGGTATATATAAAAAAACAAAACAAACTAGTAAGATTTGCTGTCTCCTAGATACTCTGTAGCCTGTCCTTCCTCTTAGACTTGTCCAGGTTTGCTAGATAAATGGTATGGTTGCATTAAGTTTGAGACAACTGAGGAAAGTCGTGGTGGGTGGGGAGAGCAATGACCTTTTGTCATTCTGGTGCCCTGGCATTTCTTCCTGGAAGTCGGGAAAGTGGTGCCATTTAGCAACTGTCAACACTTCAGAGTAGGATGGAAAATATTCCTCATCTTGGAGCACCCCTGGAAATCCAGAGTTTGGAAAGGTAACACCCATCCCAGTGTTTCTGGAAACCCAAGCTTTGTTCCTGCTGAAGACCTCGGGCCATGAGTGTAACCACGCCAGCAGATGGGGACGTGCCTTGGGAGTGAACTACCCTGCTCCCGTTGCACGCCTACACTTATCAGTGTCGTTTGAAGGTTAAATATTGGCCAGAGTGGGCAGACTCTGTCCAGTAAGGAGAAAGAATCTCGACAGTGGTGAATAGCAAGTCAAGTCTATGAGAGGAATAATAGGAATACGGTTTTAGCATCTGAGATTTAAAATCTTTTATGTGCAGGGAGCTTCTTTCCACAGAAAGTAATTTTCTTTTTGTCAACCTCGACTGTAATAAATAAGCAAAAGAGAAAAGCAAACGTTAAGGGTGGTCCAAAGACCCTGGAAAGGCTTGTGTGGGCGCCTTGCACAGCTCATAGGCACAGGATCGGGTTTTTGGTTGTGTGTTTCTCTTTCTTTTCTTTCCTTTTCCTATTTGTTTATTCATTATGTATTCCTATTTAAAGGAGATTGTTTTCCAGCTCTGACTGGCCTGGTATTCAGGAAATGGCCCAGACGGGGCCTCCAACTCAGCCCCAACCGACTCAAGAACCAGTGGCTTAAATATGTTTCACCTTCTCCCTTTCAACTTTTATTATCTTACTCCGATTTTAATGAATTTTTTTAAAATAAACTTTAAGCTCACAAGAGGAAGCCTCTTTTGCTGAACTTTCAGAAGAAAAGGCAGCTGCGCTTATTGAGTGGGGGTTTCACCTGCTCTTCTCATCGATGTCAGGCCTCTGACCATGTCTAGTCCACCCCTCTGCTCACCACCAGAGCCCTAGCTAAGACCTGGAGGTCCACCTGATACTCGGCCTCCAGGTCCGAGGTAGGGCTCTGGGCT
This sequence comes from Microtus ochrogaster, assembly GCF_000317375.1. Lineage (NCBI taxonomy): Eukaryota > Metazoa > Chordata > Mammalia > Rodentia > Cricetidae > Microtus > Microtus ochrogaster. The sequence goes on from NC_022018.1 coordinate 30,142,786, forward strand.
AGACATTGCCAGCTCCGTAAGTCCAGAAGGAAAAAAAAGCAATTACTACTTCTCTCTTTTTGCAAAGACTTCTCTAGTCTGAAACTATATATATATCCACTCCTAGCCGAAGGTGGTGGAATATTCCTGAAAGAAGGCAGGGCGCCAAAGCCCAGCCTCACCGCCTGGGAAATTAGTGTTTTTCTCGGCCGAAAGCTTATTTTCTCTCTGGCATCTGGTTTGTGTACACAGGGTCCCAGTGTCAATTTCTTGCCAATCCCAGGACCATTTCAGTGATCTCCGAGTCCTGGCCCCCTGAACGTACCCCAGTGACCTCCGCCGAACAGGCGGTACTGTCTGTCGTCTGTCCCGGGCGGAAGTCACCCCGGAGCTGTTCCGCGACTACCAAACCACAATCACACACTTTTAGCTTCGTTTTGCTATGGTAACCCAAGCTGGTCTCAAAGAGGCCATTTTCCTCCTGCCTCAGGACCCCTTTCTTCTCCCTACTTGCAGTTCTGGGGTTACGGAACACCACACCCAGCCTTAAATGCGACATTTCACCTTCTCCATTTCAGTTTTATCATCTTGCCCAGATTTCACTGGGCTTTTAAAAGCAAACGTTAAACCCCGAGAAAAAGAAAGTCTCTATTTGGTGGATTGAAAAATACTGTCTGGTGTTGAATTACATCCAGATATGAAAAGGGAGCAAGGCAGCAAGTGTGCAACACCAGGTGGGGAATTAGCTCAAATGGTAGAGCGCTCGCTTAGCATGCGAGAGGTAGCGGGATCGATGCCCGCATTCTCCAGTTTTTCCACCCTTCGGGTTCCCCTACCCTCCCAATCATATTTTGCCAGAGCAAGAGCAGCTTGCTGGAGGCACCACCTCCCTCACTCTAAAGACCCCTTTTAACTTCTCGGGTTCCCTCAGCAACCCGGGAGGGCCTGCTTGTTGCCACACTCTTCTATGGGAAATGGCCGACTTCTTCGAGAGATTTCCCGCACGACTTGGAGAGCTGGAGTTTTGTTACTTTTGAGAGACTTCGCAGGTCTACATTCAGTTATTTGATAATATCTTTTTATTCACTATTTCCCGTTTTCCGATCAAGTTCTTAAAGCATTCCCCTTTGTTAATAAGATGAGGAATCTAGGTGTATCTGAATCTAGGTCGTTTGCTTATTTCTTTCAGTTCTAGAACATCCCAGAACACCGTACAAGGTATGGAAAGAAATGGGTGGGAACTTACTGTGCCTTGCAGAGAAGCCTATTCCAGGACTATCTAATACATTTTGTATCCGAGGCCCAAACATTATCTTTGAAAAAGAAAATTGGATTTTTTTTATTTTATTTTATTTTATTTTTTTTTGCCCCCAACACACTTTCAAAACACAAGAGCTTCCGGAACTGCCAGCTCAGACATGTCTGCAACTAGGCCGACCTCGTGGTTTTTCATGTTGGTAATTTAAGATCGTTATGGTTTACAACGAAAATTGAAAATAATTTGCTACGAGAATAAAAGTTCTGACACATGGGATGGAAGGTGCAAGGAATCTTGCATAACTTCTGATCGACCTAAAACCTTTGTCAATTACGTTGTCTTACTTGCTCTGTTTGAGAGTCTTCCACAGTGTATCTGAGAATCACATTTTTGTATCTGAGATCACATTTTTGAGAGCAGAAGTAACGTAGTTTAATGGAATCAGCACAAAAGTAGCAAATACGTTCTACTGATACTGAGCTGTCTTTAATCTCCTTTTGCATTTCTCTCCTTAAGCTACCATTTCTTTTCTAGCAGTGCCTTTTGTTTTGTTTTGAAAACAAAGGCTCACTTTACCGCCAGGGCAGGCCGGAGACTCCTGGTTGATAAACCCGCTGCTACATAAGCCTAGCAGTGTTTTAGAAGCCCTTGCAGCTCATTAAAATCATTTGCATACCTTTTGAAATTAGCACCGGTTGTAAAATATCTCCAGGTGATTCTGATATTCGCCAGGTTTTCCCAGCTGCTTGAAAACAAACAACAACAGCAACAATAAACCACCGTTACACGGTAAAGCTAAGCAGATTGGACAGTTGCGGCTGAGGAGCTTGAGCCTGAGGTCCGGCTGCTGAGAACTCTCCGGCCACTGGAGGGCGCGCGTGCCCCACCGATTGCCCGAGGGACTCGCGCGGGGTTTGAGGGCGCACTCCTGGCTCCAGACCCCGGCCGAGACGGTGTTCCTGGTCCCTGTCCTCAAGGGACAAGGATCTTCAAAGGGATGAGTTTATGTGAGCTATTAAGTCGAAGCCTGCTTGCAAGCATTAAAAATTATTACAGCGAATAAGTTTAAAAAATTATATTCATTTCTCTGTACATCGAGAATAGTGTTAGTCTGATTCAAATATTGAAGATCCCACCCAATTCTCTAGAGGGTGCACAGAAAAAAAATAGCCAAAACTAGGGTCTCCTTCGAGCCGGATTCGAACCAGCGACCTAAGGATGACCGGATTATTCAACTACAGTCCTCCGCTCTACCAACTGAGCTATCGAAGGGCCCACGTGTATTTTCTTCCCACCGGGGATGCCATCTCTGCGTCATTAGACCCTGTGTCTTATTCATTTTGTAAGAGGTTGTTTTTTTTTTCCGTCTTTCTTTCATTTTTCTTCTTTTTCTTAATTTAGTGCCTCCTCAAAACCAAATTTCTGTCACTTAGTGCCTTGGCCCCAGAAGAAAATGGAGTTTGAAAACCAAGGAAACAAAACTATTCAGGACTTTGCGAGGACCAACTTTTATTGTGGTGAATTTAAACAGCCAGGTTTTGCCCCATATCAGCAAGATTTGAAACGTGTTAACCTCGATTTGCAACAAGAGTCTGTGACTGGCCCCGATGTAGTTGCTGCGTTCTCCTCCAATCCCAATACCAGGAAGTCAGGGCAGGGAGAACTCGGTGAATTCCACAGAGTGAGTTGGGGGACAGTCCAAGTGAGAGCCTGTATAAACAAACAAACAAACAAACAAAGATAGGATAGGGTAGGGTAAGGTAGAAGAGGATAGGATAACAGGATTTTCTGTTTCTTTCACCTAAGGCCCAGTCTGCCCTGCAAACTGCACTGAGTCCCTGCATCTCTGTATCCTTTTTTTGTGTCTCTCAAACTGCCACGGTGGTCTAAAGAACGCACTTGCCTGTATGGATGGAAGAAACAGTCCTTGAATACACTCGGTTGCTCAGTGATTTCTCAGTCTGTGCCCTTCATCCAGAGCCTTGCTAAGTTCAAAGGTGATCCTGCGCCTAGCCGGTCCAGCAGATGACTGCCCTCTGGTTGGTGTTTCTTGTCTCTCGCCAAGGAGCTCGTGCACTGCCTGCAGATGACCTCTCATGAGAAAAGCTCACAGAAGACTTTCTAAGTCAATTCACTCACATTGACTGACCATTTTATATAGAAAAGATGATGTGCATTCAGTGGAGCAAACATTCGAGTACCTCCCGAAAGACTGAGCATCACAGGCTGTTTCTCTTGGTTACTTGTCTTCCTGGTGTGAACTAAACTGTGTCTGTATGGAATTCAGAGCACGAAGCCTTGACCCTCGGTGGGGCTGTATTTGGAAGAAGGAAGTAATTAAAAGTAAGTGAGACTAAGAAGATTTCAGCTCTAATAGAACTGTGTCTCCAAAAGACCCTGCGAGGGAGCTTTGCCGCACCCCCAAACAGCCAGAGAGTTGAGCACGGACTTCCTGGTCTCCCACTAGGAGAAGATTCAATCTCTTTATTTAAACCACCTGTAATCAGCTAATTCCATTTGTCAATCGATCTGAAAGACACTAGGGCTTCGCGCACTGTAGGTGAAATCCACTGTTGATGTTTCACTGCGTACATTCGAGCCACATCAACAAATCTAGGGAATCCACCCTCGTAGTTTTCTATACGTGATCGTGTTTGCCAGACCTAGGGAGCTGCCTTTCTGAACAGGGAGCACGCGAGTTGTTGTTGTTGTTCAATGGAATGGCTAGACTGTGGTGAGACATGACATATCAAATGGAGACATTAACATTCAGGTTCTTAGGTGCCGCGCCAGCACGGCAACTGTCGTTTTTCTGAGCGAGGGACGTCCGGGATTAACACACAACACAGCTCCAGGTTCTGCAGACAAGCCTTTATTCCACTTTCTCACACAGTATATACAGCCATCAGCAGGGGAGGCCAGGCCACCAAAAGCAGGAAGCTCATCACCGTAAACATCCTTAGAAACATTGCTGAAAACAACAGATTGTTCCTGTTTTTGTTCCTGTTTTCAACCAACCGCAAGAGTGCAAAACAGATCAAGTGGGGGTGCGAAGGCCTGTCCTCTAGGGACCCAACACTTAGGCAAAGGAAAAAGGAAGGCTTGGGTGGAGAGCAAGGGGAGGGTGACTGGTCATTCAGAAGTGGGTGTTTTTGCAAGGCAAGCTCAATGGCCTCCTACAGTGTTAACTGGATTTTTGGAATGCCGTAACCGTTACCATCGAAGCCCCTTCGCTTTGATTACCTACCAGTCAACTTTGGCTATGAATTTAGTCTTTCAGATTTTGAAAACAATTGAAAATGCGTCAAACCACATAGTTTTATTTCTTGCTATGAATTTATGAATTTGATAGGCAACCTAGCCGACTCAGCCTTCCTGACAGACACGTGATCAGCTGTCCTACCTCTACTTTGCTGCGGCTCTGCGGTAGTTCATCACCTGCCAACAGAAGCCTCCTCACCGAGCTGGTCCGCATTACTGTCCCCTTCAGGTCTGTTCTTAACACAAAGAATAAGGAAGCCGGTCGACTTGGTAGGTGGAGAACTCCAGCAGAAAGCATTGGTGGATCACGGAGAGAGAGGGCCCTGGATGAGGCCTTCGGAACTGAGCTCCTCTAGGACTAAGCGCAGAGTCAAGTTAGCAGCAAGGTCTGGGCTCTGGAAAAGCCCCAGTGATCCAGGAAACGTTCTGTGGTTAATGGGGGCGGGGGAAGGGAGGAAGGAAGAAGAAAGAGAGATCAAGATAGAAAGAGAAATAGAAAGAAAGAGGAAAAATAAGAAAGAAAAGATGAACACCAATGAACGAGAATGAGAAAAGGAAAACGTAAAGTAGAATACAGAGTAATAATTTGCTGCATTTTTTTATTATTACAGTTTCAGCTTACCTATAAAACTAATGTAAGTGACAAAACAAAATCTAAAGTTGCAATTCATGACTACCTTAAGGGAGCGAAAAGGATACACATTCTCTTATGAAAGTATAGAGACACATAACCACATGTGCCCGGCTAGCTCAGTCGGTAGAGCATGAGACTCTTAATCTCAGGGTCGTGGGTTCGAGCCCCACGTTGGGCGCAATCATTTTAAACTTGTGACAATTCTCTATTTTTATGTATCGTTATTATATAATTCATTACTATTGATAGAAGCAAAAACTATTTTCAGGGTTTGTAACTTTAAAACAATTCTAATTGCGACATCACTGCGAGCACTTATGGTACTAAACGTTGCGCCATGCAGAATTTAGAACCCCTGACTTTGGACGGCGCAGAGCTTCCTGACCTAGCGAGACTGAGTGAGACCCACTGAAAGAAAAAGTGAAAGTCAAATCTGAAAACAACTGATTTTAATTATGAGATTTCAAGATACAAACCAAAAAGAGTTCATAGAAAGCGGGCTTGCAAAAGAGAATGCGACACTGCCACCATTATGGGTACAGCTGAGTTTAAACTTAACTTTTCAGTGACAAAATACCTGGGCTCGTCCGGGATTTGAACCCGGGACCTCTCGCACCCTAAGCGAGAATCATACCCCTAGACCAACGAGCCTCTGATAGCAACTGTTGGCTACTTTTCTTAATTATTTAACAAACTCTATTTGTTTCTCCTAAGTAGATGTTTAGTATATATAATTTTTATTGCCTTTAACTCTGGTGATATTTTGTTTTGTTTGCTTATGTTATTTCCGATAAGCCTGGTTACTTGACTTTTCCGAAAGTTCCTTCTGTAAATGTCTGAGGACTGTATAAACACCTCTTGACCCACCCTTGTAAGAGAAACAATCGTAGCGTTTATTAAGAACAGTCTAATTCCGTCTCAGATTTACGTAATGGCTGTCTGGAAGCAAAACCCAAAAAAGCCCATTTGTGAGCAAACACGAAACTGAGTCATACGTGTCAGTAGGAGGCTGGTGGGGAAGCTGCCTGCACCATCCGCAAACCCACCTGGACCTCAAGACGACTTGACCCGGGAATTTTTCCCTCGGAAGATACTGCGAAGGTGGAAAACTTCACTACCCGAGATATACAGCCAGGAGTTCACTAATAAACAGAAAAATTAGCTGTTCAAGGAATGTAGAGATTAATAGGATTGGAATCCTGAAAAAAAGACAGAAGGAAAATGGGTCTGGTGAAAGGAGAGGAAAAACGTCAAGAAATAGACTGAGCAAAGGGGCGCCTAGTTTCACCGAACCAAATCAACGCTCTGACAGGCTAGAGCAGATTCCGGAATAGGGCTTAGCCTTTTCTTACTGAAAAGAGAAAGAGGGGGGGGAGGAGGGAGAAGGAAGAAAGGCAGGGAGAAGGGGAGAGGGGGAGAGAGAGAGAGA
>NC_022018.1:30149446-30152263 GCF_000317375.1 Microtus ochrogaster
AAGAGAAGAGAAGAGAAGAGAAGAGAAGAGAAGAGAAGAGAAGAGAAGAGAAGAGAAGAGAAGAGAAGAGAAGAGAAGAGAAGAGAAGAGAAGAGGGGTTCCTTCCCTAGTCTCGCCCCAGCAGAGACACGCAGAGTAGTCTGCTCACACTAACCTTGTATGCCGGGTCTGGATACTTTGTTTACAGACCATTCCCAGGCAAGGTTCAAGCCCTCAACAAAGCGGTGAGAACCCTTTTCCTTCTAATGAACTCAGACTAAACTCGAAAGATGCGCTGCACACTGTTCTGCCAGTCTTAACGTGATGGTACTGAGCAAACACTCTGACCAGGGAAAATGAGTCTCTTACAGTTTAGGGTAGTGAGACGGACCCGCTGCAAAACATTTGCAGCCTGATTGTAATAGCTGTCCTGTAAGACTAATTCTTGAACAATTTGTTTTTCCCTCTGGAAATTTCATGCAGTTCATTTCTCAAAGTTGGAGGAAACAGAAGCCAGGGGCAGAAAAAAAACGCATCTGGCCCGTACGGGGATCGAACCCGCGACCTTGGCGTTATTAGCACCACGCTCTAACCAACTGAGCTAACCGGCCGGTGGCGTTAGCAGGGCTCCAAAATTATTATAACAAGGTTTTACAACATTTTTTTTTCTCGGTTCTGTTGGAAATTATGTTGGTATATTTGGGTACCTGGATTTTCCTCAAGGAACTGGACTTTCTCCGTTTTCTCAGTTCTATACTGAACTTTTATTTGTGCCATGAAATATTGGATTAGTGACATCTCCTCGTTTTTTATTTCAAAACAATATTACTTCTGCCCTAGCCAGCCAAACGCCACAAATAGCCATTCATTCTGGAAAACGGTCCATTTTCCAGAATTCTTTGCTTCTCTCATTATGCATGGGGGTGTAGTTTTCGACGCTCTAGGATACATTTGTTTCAGATAAAATGATATTAAAAGACCTTAAAGCAATCCTAGACCCCTCGGTGCTAGCATCCGGCTCTATTAGCTGTAGTTAAAAACAATAATAATATGTAGTGCAGAACGTAATATGTAATGATTTAAAATCTTAAAATGTTAGAAAATACAACTGGAGATGCCGGGGATCGAACCCGGGGCCTCATACATGCGAAGCATGCGCTCTACCACTGAGCTACATCCCCAGCTGCTGCCATGTGGGCTTTGAGGATTGCCCCAATTTTTGAAATCGCTTTTTCTTTCTGAAACTTAATCTTAAATGTTTTCTGCACAAAACAAAATCTTGGGGGAAAAAAATCTTGAAATTGTTAGAGAGACAATAGTCACCTGCTTTTTAAGTACAGGATACCGTTTAGCCATTGATACTGGTCATTTCACTACCTGTATAAAAGAACCACCTAGAAATTTGACGAGAAAAACGAGAGAACCCTTATTTAAAAGCTTCTTTCTTTTCCATTTTTTTCAAAAGCTTCCACACCTCTTCCACCTCTCATATCATATTCAAAGAATGTAATCCTAAACAATTCAGTTGCTCACTTACGAGGTTCAGCAGGAGTTTGAAAATGATTTTGCTTGGGCCTACATGTAAAGTATTGGTTATTGTTCTGGGAAAAAAAAAACTTAGGAATAGAATGTGGGCGTTAGGTCTCAACTAACATAATTCGATACATATATACATGCGCACGCGCGCGCGCGAGGGGAATATATGCGGTAAAGCATAGTATAATGTTCATCGTCCTCAACTCCCCTAGTCTAACAGTTCATATACTAGAGGCAGTGGATTCTCTTGACCTCTAAACCTGTGTGCTCGTGAGCTTGGTGGGCTTCAAACACAGAAAACCCACTACTACGAACAATTCATTGTTGGGAGACAGCTCTCTGTGAGTTTCATATCTCCGTGTTTTATTGTTGACAAACTGATTTCTCTTTGTTCCAGATTCTTTTTGAGAACGATTACAAAGCAAGCAGCCTTAGAAAACAATGTCTCCAACGCAGTGGGCAGTTACACTTAGTGCTTGCTTTCTAAGAAATGGGATTCCCAACTTTGTAGTTTCTTCCCCAAACACAACTCACAACATGTATAGGGTCCCAGAGCTTTGTTAGTGTTGTCTTCTGTGAACTGGAGCCGGGGAACCAACGTACAAATACTGATACTCCGCATCTTTGTCCACAAACTTGCCTGGTCTTTCCTTCTGCCATATGGACCCTGCGGTTGGAACTTAGTTCATCAGCCTTGGCTCCTCCCGTTGACGCACTGAGTCATCTCTCTGGCCCTGGTTAGCTTTTTTGAAACAGGGTCCATATAGCCAAGGAGGGCCTCTAACTCACAATGTAATGGACATTGGCCTGGATCAGGATCTTGTTAAATTCCCTTCCTGAGTGCTGCTACTCCAGGTCTGTGGCTCCTACCCAGGCCCCTCACAGTCCATCAGTCTCCCATCCCCCTCCTCCTCATGTATTCCTTACCTTCTTCCCCATAATAGGACCATCTACTTAAATTCTAAAAGATAGGCATTCGGATGCCTATCCTTCCTTACACGTCCTTCATAATTCGTGTACTTTATAATGTTTAAGGGTGGGAGGAGGGAAGATTTGGAGATTTTTGTGAAAGTCTTTTCGACACCCATGCTACCATTCAAAAGCTCTTGTCCAGGAATTCAGGACCGCGAGGGGTACACACACACACTGAGACAATGGGGATGTTCTATCAGGAACTCACCAAGGCCAGCTGGCCTGGGTATGAAAAAGCCTGGGATAAAACCGGACTTGCTGAACATAGCGGACAATGAGGACTACTGAGAACTCAAGAACAATGGCAATGGGTTTTTGATCCTACTGCAC
>NC_022018.1:30152363-30171875 GCF_000317375.1 Microtus ochrogaster
GGTCCTTGGACTTCCCACAGGTCAGGGAACCCTGATTGCTCTTCGAGCTGATGAGGGAGGGGGACTTGATCGGGGGAGGGGGAGAGAAATGGGAGGCGGTGGCGGGGAGGAGGCAGAAATCCTTAATAAATAAATAAAATTAAAAAAAAATAATCTTACAGCAAAAAAAAGCTCTTGTCCTTTTTGTAGGTACTGTGGCAATTGTTTATTATATATACTTGCCCATATATCTGTTTATTATATATTATATATGTTTATTATATATACTTGCCCATATATTTGTTTATTATGTATATATACTGGCCCTAAAATATATATTATACTATATTTTAATATATAAATATATAATTTATATAACATAATATGTTATCATATATATTTGGGGGCAAGTATTAGAGACAGGGTCTCTAGTCATGGAACTCTCTATGTAGACCAGGCTGGCCTTGAACCTACAGAGATCTGCCTGCCTCTGCCTCCCAAGGGCTGGGTTTATTTTTATTATTTATTATTCTTAATATCTAATTTTTAAATTTTATATGCATGGGTGATTTGCCTACATGTATGTCTGTGCACTTCTCAAGTGTCTGGTGCCAGAGGAGGCCAGAAGAGGGTATGGATCCCCTGAAATTGGAGCTACAGTTGAGTTACCATGTGGATGCTGGGAACAAAATCCACATACTCTATAAGGACAGCCAGTGCTATTAAACTGGTTTTCATTATTTTGTCTTCATCTAAGTGGGCAACTGTTCCATGTCCTCCTAGACAGTTCTGACTTGTTGACCAGAATGAAGTAGTCTATTTTACTGTTAGGAAATCTCCACTTCTGGTGTCTTCCTCTGAATTCAACCACTCAAGGGTCAACACAAAGTTTCTGTGAAGTGCAAATAGCACATTTCCTATAAGATTCAAATCAAACTGGATAAAATCTAAAATTCCATGTGAAAAAAAAATGTTTTTGTGGAACTGGCTTTGCCTGGGACCATGAATTTCCTGCTTTACTTCTTTTTTAAAAAACTAGTTATTAATTTCTAGTTAGCAAAGGAATGGATTTAGTCTTTGCACAGCCTGACCTCAAACTTGCTATGGGCTTGAGACCCTTCTGCTTCCTCCTCCTAGTCCTGGGGTCACAGACACATTCCACCCGGTGCCTATGAAACAAGCTCCTTCACGGAGCTACACTCCCAATCCCACCACCCACTGCCTCTTGCATTTCTTCTAACTTCAGCTTAACTGTTCCAAAGGTAACATAAAGAGAAGCATGCAAATTTCCTTCTGCTTCCTCTGCTGGGAAGTTTCCCCCCAGCCTGTCTTCTCAACATCGTCCAGACTCAGGGGCTATGTCTGAGTGTTCACAGGAATGGGCTGGACTCTGCCTGATCTTTCTGTGCTGTCGATGTCTGGGTTATGCAGTCTGTCAAACAAGGTAGTCACTTCAGACTGTGATTCAGGCTTAGCAGTCAGAAACAGGGGAGCCAGCTTCTAGTGAACTGACTGTTTAGAGCTTTGGAAAAGGCCTTTTTATTGTCAAACAATTTATACCTCTTAGCAAGTCAATTTCTGCACACCAATACCCCTTATCTGGAGTTGTTTGAAGGAACCATTTGCCCAAGTAAAATTCTTAACCATGAGACTGCTTGGTTTACCAAGTACTCTCAGAACTAAGCTTTGCAAAGACACTAGGATCCTTCAGGAAGGACCCAGATAAGAATTGAACACTTGAAATGAAAGGTAACAATCACAAAAGGTAGTTCAACCACTAGGTGTTAACAACACTCCAGAATTGAAGCCAGATGCACTAGCTCTGTAGGATCTTCCTCTACAGTACACCCATGGCCATGCCCAAGAGTCCAAGAATACAGAAATGTAGATTCCAGAAATAAGAATGTAGAAATAAAGAAATATAAAGTATAAGCCTAGGAGGATGCGAGCAGGCTGTCAGCCGCTGAAGGATTAACTGTTAACAGTGGGTTACTTTGCTCTACAACCAATAGTTCTGTCTGCAAGGCTGAAGCTGCCCTCTGCAAACTGAGGTTAGCTCTGCATACTGAGGGTCAGTTTTTAGATACCCGCCCCAGGGTACTCATGACCAGCAGCAATTGATGTGAGCTGGGTTAACTTTTAAATGATGGGATGTACCTTTTTGGTTGTGCATTTTTCCCATACCTTCCCCACACGAAACTAGCAGTATCAGGAGAGTGCAGGGCTTTGGTAAACAACTTCAGGGGAAGCCAGGAGAGAACAATGATGTAAATACAAACACAGTACAACTAAAAAAACTCTGTTAATGGAAATTGCAAAGAAGAACATTTTGTATCTGAATTTTACCTCAAATTTTTAAAACTTCCTTTGTTCATGCCTAATGCTTTGCTTCTTGCTATAAAAGGGGGAGTTTGGAAACCATCTTTTGCTACAACCTTAGGAATCCATCTCTGGCTGCGGTATCAGCAAGTTGATAAGCTTTTTGTGACCCATGGAGATTTTTTTTTAAATTTTTTTCCCTGGAATAAAGTTTGTTTCTGGTTTAATAGACTTTGGCGGTCTGTCCCCCATCTTTGCACACCCCAGTGGACCTAACACCCAACATAGCTCCTAGCACCTGCCATCGGAGCCCTGGTGATTGAATGAGTATACATCATTATGGTGGGACTTAACTATTTCGCTCCCCATCTGTCCTGTACTCAGTATTTCCTAAAGAAAGGCAGAATAGCATGAAGCGTGCAGAGAAAGTTCCAGCACTGCTGTCCAGTCTAATCTTACACTCTCTCAATTTTTCATGTGATTAATTCCATCAAAGCCAGCAGGAGAGAAGAGAGAGAAAGCACACCTGAGTAGGTGGAAGAAAGGCAGAATGACCTACTGTTCCTGCAAATTTATACACAGCTCAACAGCTGCATTGCTGAGAAGGGATAAAGATGCCATATTCCTATAGACAACTCTCTCTTATGTTCCTCTAACCAACAACGATGAAACTCTTACACACACACACACACACACACACACACACACACACACACACACGTGCACAGACATCTATGCAACCGGAGGATGAGGAATGGGGCGGCTAGTTGGGAAAAGGGAATAATCACAAGTGAGAGGGAGGGAGATAACAGAAGGTAAGGGAGGTATGTGATCATCAAATGACATTATATACATGGATGAAATGTCATTATGAGACATTATAATGCATAATTAATACAAGCTAATACAATTTTTTTAATCACACACAAAGTTTTATTGACAATTTTGATAACAGACATATAGGAATGCATATTCCACGACTTCTTGTATGGAATAAGCTAGACAGCTAACATGATTACCAGGCACCATCTGGTTTCTCATGAGAAAATCCTGGAGAACTTTTATCCCGAGTGCCAGTGTGGCCACCTCGACTTGAGAAACTGCATTTTTAAAAGATTGGGAATCATTAGTGTAAATTTAAACTATAACCTGCTTCCCCCTCTTTCCCAAAAAAGAATTTGGTTTCTCTGAGTAAATTAAGAAAGTTGCAAGATACCATTGTGCAACCATCTGATTCGAGTGATTACAGTTGGGCAAATTCAACAATTAGTTTCCAGCATAAAGGAATAATGACAAAGAGACAGGGAAGGACGTCAGCCTTCCATGGCAGCACAGACTCTGAAGAATGAATATATTAGATGTATTATTTGCCACAGTGCATGACTTCACATATGCATCCATGAATATACACAGATAATATTCCTGAAGTGGGAACAGGAAGGACCGCTTGCAGTGTTCTGTACAGTACAGGTGACTATGCTTGGCAATTAACTGAATATTTCAAAAAAGTTGGTAGAAAAGATTTTAAACATTAACGTAAATGTCAGACATCTGAAGTTAATACCCAATCATGTTACTAGGTATTGCATACACATATTAAAACCTCAACTTGTACAGTACAGATATGTACAGTAATGTGTCAATTAAAAAGAAAACGTTACAAAGAAAGGGAGGAAGAAAGAAGGAAAGGCTTCTTTATTGTCTCACAGGCTCATCCTGTCTGTAAATTCATAAATGACATCCTGATTTGTTTCTACTTTGAGCACTTGCGTGCTTGGCATGAATCACGCTGAGTGTCCAGCAGTTTTTTGCTTTGAACCTGAGAAGGGAAACACTTTCTGTATTTGCGCTCGGCCCCCCACACTTTTTCTTCAGGTGGCGAGGTTATCGTGAACCCAGTAAATTACGTCACTTCTTTCTCAACATCCCATCTCCAAAGGGTTTCCTTGGTGGTTCATAATGATCTCAAAACTCCCTTTCAGTTTCAAGCAAGAAGCAACCTGCGGCCCTACCTGCTGGGACACCATCCAGGCTGCAGAAGGTGTGAGCCACAGGCCTGGGGCTGGAGGTGAGGTCCCACAAGCCTCCCTCGTCTTAGCTGGTCATCGGCTCACGGGGCTCACGCACAGTGTTTGACAAATAATAAACACTTCAAGGCTTATCTTTTATTAGAACAAGAAACCTACTATAACTTGTTTTGTTATGCATCTTAATTATTGTCTGTTCAAAATAGTTCATTGAATATTGGCTACATCTTTGAGCGTGGTATCAATCTTAGAGAAGACTTTTAGCCACTTCTTGACTAAGCAAACTGTTACATCCACTTTGGAAATCAGTGTGGCGATTTATCAGAAAATTAGGAAACAACCTACCTCAAGATCCAGCAATACCACTTTTGGTTATATACCCAAAGGATGCCCAATCACACCACAAGGACATGTGCTCAAATATATTCATAGCAGCATTATTTGTCATAGCCAGAGCCTGGAAACAACCTAAATGCCCCTCAACCAAAGAATGGATAAGGAAAATGTGGTATATTTACACAATTGAGTACTACACAGTGGAAAAAAATGACATTTGAAATTTGCAGGCAAATGGATGGATCTAGAAAACATCATATTGAATGAGGTAACTCAGACCCAGAAAGAAACTATAATATATACTCACTCCTAAGTGGTTTTAAAACATAAAGCAAAGAAAACCAGCCTACAATTCACAATCCCAGAGAACCTAGACAACAAAGAGGACCCTAAGAGAAACATACATGGATCTAATCTACATGAGAAGTAGAAAAAATGAAGATCTCCTGAGTAAATTGGGAGCATGGGGCTCAAGGAGAAGGTACAAGGAGAGGGGGAAAGAAGGAAGAGGAGCGGAGAAAAACAATTTAACAAAAGCTCAATAACTAGGCAGTTTGGATGCTCAACTTACTAAACCTGGATGGAGGTGGGCGGTCCTTGGACTTCCCACAGGTCAGGGAACCCTGATTGCTCTTCAAGCTGATGAGGGAGAGGGACTTGATCGGGGGAGGGGGAGGGAAATGGGAGGCGGTGGCGGGGAGGAGGCAGAAATCCTTAATAAATAAATAAATTTAAAAAATAAAAAAAAGCTCAATAAAAACAATTTTAAAAAAGAGCTTGTCTAAAAAAAAAAATAAGTTCAGGGCAGACTAAAAACAACTGTGAAAAACAAAACTAGAAAATTACAGGGCAATAAAGATTATCTTTAAACTCCAGGTATAAACTGTTCCCTCTACCCCAACAAGCCTGCTTATATCTAGGTTTCCATTTGTCAGTTACAGATACTCACAGTAGGGCGTGCAGGGTGTGCTGGGTGTAGGGGCTGCACAGCGGGTAGTACTTTATCACAGTTTCCAAGCTCCTTTCCCCCAAACCTCAGCAGCCGACAAAGTGTTTGGTTGCTGCTCTGAGAAGGAACAGCCATGGGGAGTAGATACTCTCACAAACCACACAAGAGCTTTTCAAGACCAGCTCTGATGAGGAAATGAACTAACGTGATGATTATTCTTCACAGTTTGGCCAACAAGACAAAAGCAGGAATCTTTGTTCTTTCGAGTGGCAGCATCATGATGTTGTAGAAAACCCAATTATTGTTACTTGAGGCAGGCATGCCTGTGACTTTTTGTTCTTGTTTTATAGCAATTCTCTGCCAAACTTTTTCAGGTGTGAATTTCAGAGAACCTTTCTTGGAAACCAGTAATCTTTTTTTATTTGTTTATTTATTTATTTATTAAAGATTTCTGCCTCCTCCCTGGAAACGAGTATTCTAAAAGAGAGAGAGAGAGAGAGAGAGAGAGAGAGAGAGAGAGAGAGAAAACCCCATTTCTCTCACTTCAGTTCAGCTTTTGAGATACGCTCATTGGTATCCCTGCACCTCCACCCCTCAAAAAATTAAGTCTCCTTATGTACTAACAATGCAACTTCGAAAAGAAATAAAATTCTCCAATTTAAGGAGGAAAAAAAAACAAATTTGATTTTCAAAAATATTATTATAAAAGCAGGGTCACTAACAGAACATGCCATTTTACTTGGCATCCCTAGTGATGTTCTCTTTCTGGGGCTGAACTGTGGAAGCATCCTGAGTTTTTGCAGGCTTGTTCCAGCCATTGCCAGAATCTGCTTCCCCTTTTTCCTCTGGGTGGCTCTTTTCCCTTCTGTTTCGGCCTGTGTCGCTGACTCATTTCCTTTATCGTTCTTGATGTCAGATTTTGCCTGCTTACTTGGCAGGCATCTTGCCGGTCTTGGATACTTCTTTCTCACACCACTCCTGGGAAGAGTTCTTTAACTAGACACAAAGCACACAAACCACCAAGGAAGGAATCAACACGTTTAACACTTAAAAATAAAATTATACTACAGCTAGAAACTTGTGGGTACCAAGTAAAATACAAAGAAAATAAAACACTCTGCCTTCCAGTCCTCTCAGATAAGGGCCTACGGTCAAGACTGTGGCTCCACCAGGCCTTCATGCCCTGATGTGCTATGCCCCAAAGTAAGAGTTAAATAAATAAACCCTCCTTCTTTTAAGTTGCTTCCCCTCGGGGATATAGTCATTTGTAGTAAGAAAAGTAGCTAATAGTTCATAAGCTGACATTTAATTTCTTGGGTCACTTTAAAAAAATTAGATTCAGTTTGTCGACTTATATTCTTTATTTTTATCATTGATTATAGCAAACCTGGAGCAATTATCAAGATTGTGTGAGCCGGGCGGTGGTGGCGCACGCCTTTAATCCCAGCACTTGGGAGGCAGAGGCAGGCGGATCTCTGTGAGTTCGAGACCAGCCTGGTCTACAGAGCTAGTGCCAGGACAGGCTCCAAAGCCACAGAGAAACCCTGTCTCGAAAAACCAAAAAAAAAAAAAGATTGTGTGAGAACTAAATTATTGGGCAAACATATTTGTGACATACACCTAACAAAGGCTTGGAACCTAGACTGTATAAACATTTCTGTAGATCCACAAAAAGGGTACAAAACGTAAAATTAAAAAAAAAAAAAACCACCTATGGCTAAGAGTGCTAAGTACTACTTAGATCTAGGAGCAGAGGATGTGTGACCCAGGAAATGTATGTGTGAGCTACAGGATACAGCTTCTTACCCACTAAATTGAAGAACACTTGCTGGGAGCCATGCGATGTCTTTGGGGGAATAAGGCCTGAGAATAGCAGGAACAAGTGCTCCTTTTGGCAAGGCCTGGGAGAATTTAACCCATTTTTGGCAAGGCCTATGGGTAGTTTGCTGGATAATTCTGGGTTTGACCCCAGGAACTTAGGTGCTGCCTGCTCTCCTCACTTTCCTTACACAAATGATTGCTGATTGCCTCTAGTTTCACTTTCTTAGAGCCATAGATGAAATGGCTATTGCATTAGTCAAACTTGAACCTCTTCTGGGTGAGCCAGAGGGGATGTTGTTAAAAATACACAGCAGATCTGAGTCAGCCCAAAGGCTCTGGTGTTTCAGGTGCGACCTTGAATTCAGGATTCTCAAGAATACAATGCCACCTTTCCGATGCACCTCATGACTAGCCTGAAAGAGTCACAGACGTTCATGACAAAATTAGAAATTTGCATAATTGTCCTGGACAGATTGATTTTATCCACAAGAGCCTAGAAGAAATGTTAATAAGTAGATGATATCAAGAGTTATGGGAACCATCTAGGAACAGGGAACGATGCACCCTTATCTCTATAGCTGTGTCAATATCGAAGGAAGTTGAGAGGAAGGGGGCGTGAGAACAAAAGATAAGCAGTGCCAACTACTAAGAGTAAGCTTTTAAGTTAAGTAGTTTCTAGGATGATAAGAGAAAGCCTGGTATGTCCCCCATAGGAGATAGAGCAGGTACAGAATGAAGAATGGATTGAACCTCCTTAGCTGATGACTTGCCTGCAAGAGTTTAGACTTGACCAGAGGTAAACAGTAACCATTAGAGGCAAAACTTTCTCTCACTTTGCGTGATGCTGGAACTGCAAATGCTGCCGACTGGGCACACTGTTCCACCTGTAGCTCTGCCATGTTAGAAAGCTTCCTTTGTTGCTGGCTGTAGTGCTTCTGCTTCTAATATCTACGCTACGAATCAAGTAGGTCATGATTACAGGTGGGGAAGATGAGGGGCAGAAGGGGAAGGAGATAAGAGAGCAAACGGGCAATTATTGTAACCATTATTCGAAACTTAAGGAAACAAATATCATTATAAAACTGTTCATGCAAGCTATTGAAACTGTATAAATAAAAATGACTCAGGCTATCCGGGGCCATTTGCTTGAAACAGACTTTTCTTTGTTATGCTGACTCCACACATCCGTCATAGGTCATCGGACCCGATAAGAGCAAAAACTAAGTTGCCTGACAATATGAAGGGCTCAGTAGATGTGGAGCAATCAAAACCTATACACACTGCTGGAGGGTGTGTGTGTGAAATTAGTTTATAGTTGTAAAGCAAAGTTGCATCGTGTAAAGCAATTCTTCTTCCTGAATATCTCTATGGGAAAGTTGAAAATTGTGGGCAGATGGGGTTAATGATAGTCTTATCATTTTTAAAAGTTAGAAAGCACCCAAATGGCTTTAAAAGAAAAGACAATATATTTTAGTAATATGTGTGCAAGAGAATACTACTCAGCAGCAGAAATAAGTAGGTAACAGTTACATGCAGAAAACATAAACAAGTACCAACATAAAACTGAGCAAAACCAGCAAGTTGCAGAGGAATATAGACAACACGAACCTTTTTATACGATGTGATATATGACAAATTCAGACTTTAACAGAAGAAGAATAAAGCTATCTACAGAGCATAGATTTAAAGCCACAGGTAGGAATGGAAACATCTTCTGAGATTGGGTAATTAGGACCCTCGCTAAGATAGGCGGAGGCGGCAGCGCACTCACCAGAGCGACGGGAGGGGGGCGATCCCGGGCGGTGGACACCTAGCCGCGCCGGGACCCAGCAAGCCCCGGATGCGCTTCCGGCAGCTGGTGTGGGCGAGAAAAGGATTCTTCATTCGCAGAAAGAGGTCTAGGCTCTGGTGAGGGAAAAGGGAGCTGCTGAGAGAGAAGCTTCAAACTGCACACTGGGAGCGAAAGAGAATATAATAGATGAAAACTGTTTAGAATTAGTTCTTTCTATAGTACTAAAAATATACAGCAACACTGTTTCCGCCCGGTTTCGAACCGGGGACCTTTCGCGTGTGAGGCGAACGTGATAACCACTACACTACGGAAACGAGCTGTATTGAAAGTCTTGCCTTGAGACATTCGTTGGATTTCTTTCGTTTCTGTTGTCAAGTAAATGTTTGATGGTGACCTGGAGAGGCGTCCCTCGTGTTTAACTCCGAGAAACGGAGAAGCACAAACTTTGGGCTTCATAAGTGGGACCTGAAACAAAATTCTTATTCTACAAACGACTGAATAGAAAAGACTGAAACAGAAATTTAAATAATCTCTCCAGATTACCCTTGTTATTAAAATTAATTGTTCTGAACAGATTTTAATGGGTTAAGAGGTCACTTAAAATCATCCTAAAGCCAAAATGGACTGGCGAAACAGCCCGGCCTGGGGATCACGGCTCCGCAGATACGCTGGTGTCGCCACCGCATGGTCGGACGTGGAATTTGGTCTAAAAAGAAGCAATGAGCCATAAGGGAAGCTGTGGCAGGAGGATCGCTTTGAATTCAAGCCGTCTGGGTTACAAAGTGACCCCAAAATACCCAGCTACAAAAAAAGTGACAGCGTGATCCTCTTGTTTCTTATTTTGTTTCAGACAAACTCAGACGTGTATGGATTTTCTTCATTAAATTTCCGTGTAGTCAAGAAAAATATGTACCGTGCACTCCGAGCCAGCCAGGAGTCGAACCTGGAATCTTCTGATCCGTAGTCAGACGCGTTATCCATTGCGCCACTGGCCCTGCACACGTAAGCCTTTGGGTGGGGCACACAACTAGTTATGCTGTTCTCCGAGTTTAACACTGTAGTTTTTTTTTGATTTGTTTTGTTGAGGACTCTATTATCTTTACTTCTAGATTTGTTTCTGCCCCACCCCCTCCTCCCGTCACCCGCCCCCCCCCCACCAGACAAAACGGCGGTGATAGGTGTTCCCACGTCGCTTTTCTACTCAAGCTCGCATTCATTCATCCAATACTGCTGGATGCACGGGAGATAAAATAATAAAGAAAACGGATCTTCCTGTAGCCTACAGAAAACATGATAGTTTTGACATAGACAGTAAAGCTCTAAATAAAACTGTGAGAGATATAGGGGAAAAAATAATACAATAAGGAAGGAAAGTGGAACATATCATAGTCCTGATGCTCCCCACCCCAAATATTTACCAAATAAGACCTCAGTAGGCAGTCTCCACCACACGTCTCAGCATGCTATGTCTTTCTAGGAACTGTCAGTTCCGGTACACATTTGTACAGATTTTCTAAGTAAAGATAATTGTCATATATGTGTTTCAATCTTCAGTAGAGACTTTTGAAAAGGGTATCTATAAATAAATCAAGGGTATCTGTAAATAAATCAAGGGCTGTTAAAATAGATGTCAATTGCTTGATGTTGAGACTATACATCTTAAGATCAGAAAACTATTTAGTTTGGGTTCATACAGTTTCAACAACTCTAAACACGTGTGCAACTGTTTTTACACTTAAGCATTAAGGGAAGCTTGCCTAATGCTTTGTCCTAAAAACCATGGCGCTTTCTCATCAGGTTTTGGACTCAGACCCCCAAGGTAATTTGGTGACTTTTTCTACTCCATCTCAGGAATGATGCTAATATATGTAAGGAAAAAGAAATGATTTCAAAAAGAAACCAATTATGTTGAAATATGTCACCAACACAAAGTCACGGGAGCACATGGTTACACTTCCAGCATTGAGGGGGTGGAAACAAGATGGCCAGGGCTAAAGTAGTCTTTTGATTCTTCCTTTAGCAAGCAAGCTCCAACCATCTTTCTACCTCAGACTCTGTCTCCAAACAAACAAACAAACAAACAAACAAAGCATGGACATTTGTGTGCTTGGATTTTCAGTAACGAAGCCAAGTCCAGCGGCTCCAGGTCCTGTTTATTCCCATCACACTCAGAGATGGGGCTAGATCAGAGGGCATCTCTGAAAGCTATTGGGCTCATTCTGTTTGTTCAAAATGGCCTTGACCCAGACGGCTCAATGCTCTGTCCACATGCCCTGTCATATTGTTTTTAATCTCTAGAAACTCCCTTCCTTTTGCAAAGTTTCAAGCCTTTTCTGGCTGCCTCAATTTACTGAATAATGTCCTCGGGAAGGTATTGTTTTACTTTATTTGGGTGAATTTTATTTGAGTCCAGTATGAGTGTGTGAGTGAGTGAGTGTGTGTGTGTGTGTGTGTGTAGAGAGAGAGAGAGAGAGAGCACGATCCAGCTTCCTGTCAGTGATTGTATTAGACAGAGAAATCAAATTCAGAAGAATACATCATTAACTGCCTTATATGATTGACAGGATTAAAACTTCTACAGCCTGTCTACTGAGTAGCCTGGGCTGTGTGTGAGCCCACTGTGCCCCGCTCTGTTAGTGTTTAAGTACATAACTGGGCATTATCACAGCCTGACCAAGCTGACACCTTAAGCTACTACTGTGATGAGCTCTTTCCTTGGTCTCAATGTACTCTCCTTTGGTTTTGCTCCAAGGCGTAAGGAAAACTGCTGTCTGTCTCTCTTCTTTTCTTTAATGTGAGCAGTGTGTGACACAAGACTTTGTCCTGTCGCCAATCTCAGATGTGTGGAGCAGAGTAATGATGAGGTTTCTATGAGCCTGCTTCCCTAGTCCATAGTGGAGGCTGCCGGGAAACAGCATCCACTCTCTCTATTTCTGTTGCTTACTTACTTGTTTTGATCTCTTGAGGCAGGGTCTCCTGTTACAAGGCTGACCTCACAACCTCAGTAGCTGAAGATGACCTTGAACTTCTTAACCTCTGGCCTTTACTTCCCAAGTGCTAAGATTATAGTGTGAGCCCAGCTCGCGCAAGTCTGTAAAGGGTTAATCAGAGTTTTGTTATCTTGCAGGAGTTCCCTCGGGCTCAACAATTCCTAGACTTCTTAGAAATTCCATGCAAATGTCACCAGCTTTGAGTCAGACGAGAAATACAAACCAAATACAATGTTGTCGTCTGACGTCTGCCACAGTTTGGTTAAAGCTGTATTTTGTGACTGAGCCTTTGAACACACCATTAACAACATGCTGGCTAACTATAAGATTAAGAAGTGGGGTTTGGAAAGATGACTGGGCTACTCTTCCAAAGGACCTCCTTTCAGTTCCCAAGTTAGGCCTGAAGCTCCAACTCCACGGGATTTAACTGCCCCATCCAGACTCCTCAGGCAACCCATTCAGGGAAGCACACACATACACACAATAAAACATCTAAAATTTAAGATGAAAGAAATGGGTCCTTATTTCATCAAGTTCATAGATCATAAATAGAGTTCATAGTTCATAATTCTTCTAACGAAAGTAAGAGCCCTAGTACCCACAGACTGTCACCGTGCCCCATCTTTGTCGTTCAATGGCTGGCTGTCTTACAGTCTGATAAATTCTTCAACTATCAACACAGTTTAGAAATGCTGAATTTAGCGTCATTGCTGGGACAATAGGTCTTAGGAAACCCAACCGACTGTACCTGCAGGTTTCGTTTGTGAAGTTACTTTCACAACGATAACAACAGTTTGTAAACTGTCTGTTTTCCTTTGTTTGAATTATACTTCAAGGATGTGTTTATTTGAACAGAGAACTGAGTAGGTTGGAAGCAGACACAAATGCACAGCTCCGGAGACGATACAGAAATGTTGCAGATGCTCTTTACTCAACCTTTTGTCAAATCAGACTCTTTGGCCAAACGTAAGAAGGCTTTCCCTCCAGAGCTGTTGAACACCAGCCTCTCCTTCATTCCTTTCCAAGACGGGCTGTTGATGATGAAGTCAGATTTTTAAGGCTTGTGTCTGGAATTCTTTTCGTTAATTTTAGAACCGAGAAGGAGATAGTTGAAACCTAAATTTATAGGGGGACGGAAGAACGTGGGGGGAATTGAAGAATGATCAAAATCTTACATTTCAGTTTAACTTAAAAATCATAAAATAATAATAATAAAAAAAACTTGCTTGCTGCATGGACCGTTTGAGGATTTGGGAACATAGGTGTAACGCACACACATCCACGCACACGCACACACACCTTTTTGGGGGCCCCGACTACTCGCTTTTCCTGGGTGGAACTTTATCAGCGTGTTGATGAGCTGCAGAGGTGCATCCAGCCTTCTTTCATCCGTGCTTCTCCCAAACCGCCCCGACGAGGACTCAGTTCTCTTGCAACTGAGCGTTTTCTTAGGTCTTTGACGCGTAGCTGGGACCATTTTTAGGATTTGGGGGATCTGCTTGGGCCGCCTTCAAAAAGAAAGCCGTAAAAATAGACAACAAAAGCAAAGTTCATTCCTTTTCTTTGTTGATTTGAAGGCCAAAACGCGTGCGGGCTCCGTGGCTTAGCTGGTTAAAGCGCCTGTCTAGTAAACAGGAGATCCTGGGTTCGAATCCCAGCGGGGCCTTTTTGTGGTTTTCCGGTGTTCAGTAAACCGCTCTGTCAAGTGTGACATCAGAATTATCTTCGTGCACTGCACGCACTTCACGAAAGTATTAATACAGATTGGGAAGTGAATTCTAATAAACAAAGTAGTAATAACAAGAAAACGAAAGCTAAGATCATTCCTTAAAAGACAAATTTATGCATTTCTTAGTTCCTATAATTTTGTTTCATGCAATATACAACCACCTTCCCCCCCAGCAAACACAAAAATTGTTATCAGGGATAGCAGACAGAAAAGAAAAAAATCCTGCAAGAACTACAGGACCTCTGGCTATTCTATTTTCTTTGTCAGGAATCTTGAATAGGTGTATTCTTGAACTCTGCCCCAAATGGCTTGTTTCTTTTCTTTGTTTATTTTTTAAAACCTGGTTTTGAAGTGGTTGATAAACCTGTTGGGGAAAGCCCATAGCACCTCCGACAACTATATAAACCGCCATGATTCATCTTAATGCTGTATTGCGCTCAGAACTTTTTGGAAAGAAACATCTGAAAATTTGTCCAGGAAAGCATCTGTATGGTCACCTGTCACAGAGTGAGTGACACTCTGAAACACAAAGACTTGAAGAAGACTTAGGACTGGAGAGCCTTCTGCAGCATGAAGAATTTCAGAAGTTTGAAAAAATAAAGAAAAAAATGTATAGTTATCTTAGCTGAGTATTCTCACAAGATCAGGGAAACAGGAGCTCACTGAGTAGTTGCCAAACCCCTACTCATTTCCCAAGATCCAGCTCGCAGCACTTGGCACAGAAAATTCCACATGCCTGACTTGACTGCTTTTGTGGAAACAGAGCATCCTGATACTCTGAAGGACAGCTCCAGAGGTAGTTAAACTTTCTGACTCCCGCTATATTGTAAGCAGCAATGACTATGAGAAGGCAAATTCTCTGATTTTTCTCTCTGCCTACACAGCCCTTTCTCCATTCTAAGAGTAAAGACTATTCTCCAGTTCTTGCACACTGCTGTCTCCTCCTCTCACCAAACCTGACTCATCTGCCCCAGGCTGACTGCAGAAACTGAGCACTTGGGTACCATTTTTCGATGGCAGTCTGACACAAAGCTCAGAGGCGTGGTATGCTAAGATCACAAAAGGTTCATCCAAACAGCCTGCCTTCACTTTAAGGCTTTGGCTTTGTGGTTGTTGTTGTTAGTGGACATCAGGGAAACAGGTTACGTCAAAGTGGGGGAAATAACTATAGATTTTAAATGCCTCTGATGTCATTCTTAGCTGTTGGGTTGATGAAAGAGAAAGCGTTCCTAAGTTAATACATTCCCTGACCAATACAGAAAGTGTTTGATAAATGGTTATTGGGGGACTAAAGATAGCCCAAGATCATTTTGGTACTTGATTTTTAACACTCCAACTCGCCAAACTACAGAGGACTAATCATACCTTTCACACACAAATATGTGGCCTTTTCTGAGGGAATGTCAGTTCACACACTAAAAATGCCATTAAACTTGCTTTTGTCACAATGTGTATGGATTTCTCTGTCATAATAGAACTACCAACATTTTCTTCCTACTCAGATTTACCAAAAGCTACCCTGGCCTGTTTGTGCATATCATGTTTTACAGTTTAGTCTTTGTGGTGATTATATTTTGCAAATTTGACAAGCTGGTAACCTCAACTGAAAAATTGCCTCCATCAGAACTGCTTGCAGGACTGATGTGGAAGTGCCCATCCCACGGAGGGCAGTGCCACCTCCGCTAGATGTTTTGGAGAGCAAGGCCGTAAGCATCGGTCTCTGCTTCAGTTTCTGCCTCCGGGTTTCGGCACTGACTTGGCTTGATTAATTATAATCTGTAAACTGGAATAACCCTTTCCTCCCCGGGCTAGTTTTCATCAGCATTTTATCAGAGCAACAGAAAGCTCATAGACTAGACTTTATTTCCAAATGTGCCAAATAAAATTCTTTTCTTAGAGGTTATTTTCAATACTTTGCTTTGACTTTGACTGGCTGTAGTATCTAGTAACGACAGACTTGCCTTAGCCTCCTCCTGTGTCTCCGTTGTCTCCTGTGTCTCTGTTGTCTCCTTCCTCTGATCCTCTGGGGAGCTCACAGGTGTCCACCACTACACCCAGTTCGTGTCTTTGTAACAGTTTCTTACAAATCTGTTCACTCCTCAGGGCTGGGCCCGAACAAGTCCTGTTTACTTGTCTCTAGAGATCAGCCCTTGCCTGGCCATCAACCATGTGAGCATCAACAGTGTGATGGTTAAATTTAAATGTCTAATTGAACAGCCATGGGGTCTCCAGAGTTCTGGAACTTCCTAACTCAGTAGACTGAAGGCCCTAGTGTGGTGGGGCTTGATCCAGGCTTAGACTGGGTGTGGGGATGGTGGGGTGTGGGGATGGTGGGGTGTGGTGGAGGTGGGGTGTGGGGATGGTGGGGTGTGGTGGAGGTGGGGTGTGGGGATGGTGGGGTCTGGGGATGATGCGGAGCTACATGATCTGACTGACTTCATAGCCTCTGCTCTCTAGACTTCATACCTGGACTGAACTAGGCCACCTACCATCCTTGTTCCCAGCTTACAAACAGCAGATCATGGTAATTCTCAGCCTTGATAACTGTGAGCCATGCCTTTGTGTTACATCTCTTTGTGCATCTGCCTTTTTCCATCTGTTTCTTGTATCCCAGTAGATGTGGATAGGTAGACAGACAGACATATACATACCAGTTCTGTATCTTTGTAGGATCTTAACTAGTATAAGTATATATGCAATACTGACAAAACCAGAAACCTAAAAAACAAAGTTCAGACCAGTGAGATGCATAGCCAGTAAGGGTGCAGACATAAGTGATGATAGTGAGTCATGAATTAAGAATTAAGATTCATCTAAATTTTCTTGTAAACAGAGAGAAAGAAAATATTGAAGTATCTAGCCTTCAAGCTATCTTGCAACTACACAGTGCCTGTATTGTAAAGTCAGACTAAAAAAGAAAAGTAAAACGTTTACTAAAGTAAAACGAACATTTGTCAGGAGTGGGATTCGAACCCACGCCTCCAGGGGAGACTGCGACCTGAACGCAGCGCCTTAGACCGCTCGGCCATCCTGACTTGCTACTACTCAGCCTGCTCTACTTTTACTTCTATCTTTCCCAAAATGCTATTCGCCATGTTCTACCACATTTCAGTCGAGGTTTGATGACGTCGTTTCAGTTCTAAACAAATCCTTGTAGCGAGGTGAACGCCTCCTGCCGCGTCTACGCTTGAAACTTTTGAAACCCTCCGCGTTTCTGCTCCGAGTCCTCAGCGGGAAGCCGGTGGGTGCTCACCCGCCAGTCACTCCCAGCCCGGGGCACTTTGTCACCAGGCCCCCCGGTAAGTGGTCTCCCCGCAGGCACAACCAGAGGCTGAGAGTCCGAGCTGTGCACCGCTGTGTGCACTTGTCTAAGGCAAAAGTTTCTTAGAGACAAAAACAAAACCGAAAACCAGAAATCGTTTCTCCCCTAAACCCATCATTGTACTTTATAGCAATCCTCGACAACAGAGGATTTTCCAAACGCAAATCAAGACCAGGGCGACCGATTTCTATACTGTCTATCTCAGCCGTGGGGATGGTGTCCCCGGAATCTTACTAGAAATTGAAGGAACCGAGCTCTGGTTTCAGACAGCTTCAGGTCCAGTCACCTAACTGCCCGAAGGACAGCAGACAAGTCGTTCTGCCCCTGTGGTTTTAAAAAACTATTTCACCCATTCCACCACCATCCTTGGTTTTAGCTTTTGAGATTTAGGAAACTCATGTAGTTCAAGCCGGCCTCGGCTTTCGGCGCAGTGGCCTCACAGGCTTCAATCATGGTGTCTAGTCTAGAAACTGCTTTTTTCTTTCTTCTTTCTTTCCTTTTTCTGGACGGTTTCTGGTGCTTAAATGTCATTGACTGAAACACTGCTTAATCCCTAACACTGTGAGTAAAATGTACAGCTCTAGATATCGAGGTAGATGCAGGCGCTCAGCTCCACCTAGACCTACTGAATTTGAAATTTTGCTGTTTAAAAACAAGAATATGGTTAATAACAATGTGCCACATACTTGGCAATTGCTGAGAGATTTTAAAGGTTGTCACCACAAAAATATGTGTGGTAACAGTTATGGTTTGTAACTTCAGCTTTTCCGCAGTGTTGCACATATCAGAACATTTTGTACACCATAACTATATATAATCCTGACTTGAGAATTTTAAGTAGGTTTAGGGGATAAAGTTCCACATTATGTGTCTAACAGTTCCTCCACACGGTTGTGAAATCCATGACTTAAATAAAATATAGTATTTCTGTAATTCTTAGAGAAACTCCCCCAACATTAGCAGGAAGTAGGGAAAGTTTATAGGTAATGCTTTTGACAACCCTTTAGGATAACAATTCTCTCCTGATCAATTAAATCAGAATGTCTGGGAATGTCACCTGATGACAGAAAATTTAAATTTACTGTTGTTGTTATTATTATTATTAAGAGGAACACCCTGTCACCCTGACGGATGACTGGGTTTTTAAGATGCCCTCATTACCTGAAGAAACTCTGTATGCATCCAGATTTGAGAGCACGTTTTCAGGGTTAAACTTTAGTGAAAACCTGAATCTTTCTTTTAACGATGAGAGTGTAGCCATATTCATAACAGTGTTCAAGACAGTATGGAACAGGACTCTGACTCAAATTATGCTTTTTGTTTTGTTTTGAGGCAAGGTCTTATATAGCTCAGGTTGAATTTTACACTACACCAGTAACTGAGGTTGTTGTTAAATTCTTAATCCTCCCGCCTCCACCTCCCAGGAGCTGGAATTACAGATGTCTACTACCACATCCAACTGAGTTTGGTTCTTTTTAAAGGCTGCTGTTACTGTACAAATGAGGTGATTTTGTTGGTGAGTAACCCTCCTCATTACTTAGGGTGATATACAGAGTGACATACAGGTGACACGCAGAGTCTAGAACTGGAGCACCAGGAATCAGGACTTGGTGTTTCCTAACAATCTAACCACTGGTTAGTACATCCACAGACCTCTTGCCTTGAATACTGTGGAGCACAGGGAAGCAGAGGTAGAGCTGGTTGAAATCTGAGCGGTCTTTCTCCACTCCACCATGCCCCCTTTGATAGGGCCCTAAAACTTCCTATGTAGCTCCTCACTCAGTTTCCAGAATGCTGATATTACAAGCATGCGCCACCGTGCCCAGTTCTGAGACCCCCTTCTCTTTCTAATCTCAGAGATACAGTTCCATATATTCCGTGTGAGATTTTACAGATGCCGCTTAGGATACATATTACACATTAAACACAACGACGCACTTGTCTACCTTTTCTACGCATGTAACATTTTAATTACATGTGTTCACACATTTAGCACGTGTATGTGTGGGTGAACATGGTCGGACAACTCCTTCCACTGTGTGAGTCACTGGGACTGAACTCGGGTCGTAAAGGTTAGCAAGTGACTTTATCTGATAAGTCATCTCCCCAGCTCTCCAATGCGTTTTTTTGTTTTTTTTTTTTGTTTGTTTGTTTTTTTTTTGGTTTTTCGAGACAGGGTTTCTCTGTGGCTTTGGAGCCTGGAACTAGCTCTGTAGACCAGGCTGGTCTCGAACTCACAGAGATCCGC
>NC_022018.1:30171975-30188791 GCF_000317375.1 Microtus ochrogaster
AGGGTTTCTCTGTGGCTTTGGAGCCTGGAACTAGCTCTGTAGACCAGGCTGGTCTCGAACTCACAGAGATCCGCCTGCCTCTGCCTCCCGAGTACTGGGATTAAAGGCGTGCACCACCATCGCCCGGCTCCAATGCAGTTTTTTAAAAGGATGTTTTGACTATGACTTCCGTGAATTTCTACAAGTAAAATCTGAGCACAAATAAACACACCTATTTATGCATTTATTTGCTGAGGTAGTGTGTGGCTATATATCCTGGGTGGACCTCTGAACTGACTGTGTAGTCCAGGCTGCCTTCAAATGTGACAATTCTCTTGCCTCTGACTTCTGAGTTCTGGGAATACAGGCATGTGTCACCATGCTTAACTTAAATTAATTATTTTAAAGCAAAGATAAAGTATGCTTTCCTCCCGGGAGTACAGTGTAAGACAAGCTGCATAGGGTGGCTAGTGTATGAGAGCGAGAGAGAGAGAGAGAGAGAGAGAGAGAGAGAGAGAGAGAGAGAGAGGACATTGGGTGCTGTGAGGCGATGGAGGAAAGAGCCTGCAGTGGTCTGACTGTGTCCCCCAACTGTCATGTGTTTGGAGACTTAATTGTCAAAGTCATATGGGGGAGGGGCAGCGCCAAGTATGGAACACCAGACTGGGGCACGGTAAGCAAGAGCTCTGCTTGGAGCTACACCCTCCTGGTTCGTCTGAGCAAGTGGCCAGGTTTACTCAGCAACACAATTACCTTAACAGCAATAGAAGTGAAGTCACCCTTGGAACAAGGCTGAGAGCAGGAAGCTTTCTGCACAGCGGCCTTTCTGAAGGTAGTTTGATCCCCAAGAGTAGCTCCCATCCCTGCCTTTTCTGGTGACTCTCTCCTGCAGGCCTAGACCTGGGACCATACAGATCAGCACTGCTGGAGCAGGCAGCAGATTCCAGGGCAGCTTTCAGTCCTGTTTCTCTTTAATCTAGTTCCTCTTACCGGGATAAACAAAGGAAAGTTCGGAAGCTGCCTTCAGCAATCAGACTTTATTTACTTATTTATTTGTTTGTTTATTATTCTGGAAGCTGGGAGAAATACAATAGAAATGGAAGCGCTTGGATATACACAATTCCCAAACAAGCAGGAGGACACTGAAGCAGACACAAATGGGAACAAGCTGTCCAGTTGTGTTGAACATCATGGTGCAACACTGGGGGTCCTAACACAAAACAGGATTCAGGAAGGCTGGATAGGCTACATTAAGTAATAGCACGGCGTGGAAAAGAATGGCGGTGGGAGGGAATTGAAGGTACCTGTGAGCTGGTTGAGCATTGCAGTGGAGGATGAGGGAGCACGCAGCTGAGACCGACAAAGATAATGATGTTACCCTAAGCAGGCTGAGTCAAAACTGGTGGGTTTGCTAGGCGTGCTGGACACGGCTGAAATCCTAGCACTTGGAAAATGGAGGCAGGAGCATGAGGAATTCAAGGTCAGTCTGAGCTACTTAGTAAACCTCTACTTACCTACACACAGACACACACACACACACACACACACACACACCTAGAGTGCTGTTGGATTGACCTTGAGGGGAGGGAAAAAGAGGAGGACACAGAAGGAAGAGCAGGGCCTGACAGCTGCACAAATAAGCTGGCAGGCTTGATTCAAATCCTCCTCTATTCTAACCCTGTCAAGTTCTTTCTCTAGCCCTGCTCATCCCCACTCCTCCCGGTCCCTGCCTGGCTTGCTCACAGCTCTACTTCCATACAAGTAGGGCCAGCCTCCTCTATCCTATAGAACACGACTTAGAAAATGTAAGATACCGTGTTCAAGACGTGTCCTGAAAGAGAAGATGAAAGAACCTAAGATCCAGCAGACAGGGAAAACAGCTGGGAAGTGTGCTCTTTGGGGCACTTGTAATCATGACCTCATAGGTACTGGAGTTTCCTGAACTAGACCTGCACAAAGCTGGCTCTGTCAACAGTTGGCCACGATAGGGGTCCTACCCTTCCCTGCTGAACTACTGGAAGCTGGCAGATGTGGGAGAGGAAAATCATTGCGTTCAGTTGTGCCTCTCCTCTTGAGCCCAGCAAACTTCAGTGGAGAGCGCCGAATCCATGTTCCCATGAGAGCCCTCATTATATCCCTGACTTAAACTCAGTGTCAGATTTGAAGCAAGAAGAGATATTGCTGAGGGGGAGAGGAGGGAAACAAGAGAGAATAGAGAAGTGTGAGAGTAATTAGAATGTATTATATGCATGTATGAAGCTGTCAAAAAATTTAACTAATAAAAAATTTTGAGATATAGTCCTGAAAAACCCTAGGACAGGAAGTGTGCACCTAACTGGACCAAGTTTACTTCATTCACTCCTGCCAGGCCTTCTCTAAATTTCTTTATGGGATTTTTAGCCTAAGATCTTCCTTTCCCAGCATCCTATTTGGTTTTGCCCTTGCCTAAAATCTGTTGTTCCACATGCTCCTATTCCAAATGTTGGTGCCACCCTTTCAGGCCAGCCTGATTGCCTCTTGGGCCCTCCAGTGACCGATCGTACCAAGCCCTCCTATGTAGGCTCTGATCTGAAGGGATATGGCTACTAGAAACAGTTTGGGAATCACCTCTCAATCTCCCCAGTATTGGCGCGGAAACAAATTAGGAAAGCCTTTCTCCCTGCCCTCTCTAGCATCAGCATACCCTTCTTCCCAAGGCGAATTAATCACCGCCCACCAGGAAGAGACAGGACTGCAGGAAGCGAGCAACTGATGCTTCAGAGCATGCGGGAGTAGACAAAAAAGGGGAAGTTGTGGAGTTGATACAGTCATTAAGGTGCCACTTGGCTAGGCGAGAAAGGTATCAGTTTAGAATGGAGAGTATCTGCTTCTCCAGAAGCAGAGCCTTCCCCCAGTGGGGACAAGGGCACGGTATCCTGGACATTAGCAATGACTGTGATTTTCTCAGGCCCCTTGGCAGTTGGACAGATGGTCAGGGGTTTTTTACCACAGGACCACAGGCAAAAGAAGGGACGTAGCGGGGCCGAGAAGGAGGTGCTAGGGAAAGCATAGATAAGAGATCCATCGCTCATGTTGTAGAAGGAAATGTCTCCTGACTCATAGTCCAGGAAAACCCCAACCCGGCGAGGAGGGGCCGCTAAAGGGAGAGGGGTCCTGAGTGGGGTCAGGGCCCAGTACCCGTTTCCATATAACTCCACAGCCCAGAACCCATTCTCGGGGGTCATGGGGTCAAACCCTTTCTTCACCACATTCTCTCTACACACACCAACGGCCCAGTCAGTTCTATCTCCCACCTCCACCTCCCAGTAATGTCTCCCTGAAGTGAAGATCTCTCGGCCTAACACACAGGGCCAGGAGTCAAATCTCTCTGGTCTATCAGGCAGGATCTGACGTGAATCTTCCAAGCGAACTGATTTTGAATCCTCATACAGAAAGAGGTGGGGGTGCGCTGTGTCTGGATCCAGGGTCACGTCCACTGGAGGCAATGAGAGAGAGAGAGAGAAAGAGAGAGAATCAGCAATGGTACTCGGCCGACCGGTTAACCCTCCTTCCCAAATACACGGAGCAGACTTAGGAGCTGATGAACCAACCCTGTAGTAGGAGCTGCATGGCCCCTCACTTGCGCCCTTCTCTCCAGACCCATCTCTCACCTGCAACTACGGAATGACTTAACTGACTACCTAGTGGGATAGCGTCAAAGGGGCTTTTCTGCTAGCCATCCATCTTCTGTGACGCCTCCCAGAAGGTGCTGAGGTCATTCACTGTCACCTTCCCTCTTTCTATCCTGTCACTAAAGGGAACGTTTGTGTGTTCTCGTGTTCAAGCCTCACAGGGCTTTGACCCCCCCACAGGGCTTCAGAGGCGCTGAGGAGCTCGGAACCACTGACCTTCATGCAGCGCTGTCTTTTTACACCCTGCGATTTGTAAAACAGAGAGACTGTCAGTGCTGCCTTAACAGACGGGAGGGAGAAAATAAATCTTGTGGGTCAAAAACGAGAAGACAACTTACTGAGTTCTTCCAGAAGTCTCTCTGGAAAAGAAACAAAATTATTTCAGTGACTTTTTATAACAGGCAAGGGGAAGGAGGAAGGCCAGAATGAGAAACACAAAAAGAGACATTGTTTAATCCACGGTGACCCAGTGAACCGGGAACAGAAATGCTGCTGGCAAAAGCAATATTTCTAAGAAATCATCTGGAAGTTCCTCCTGGTTTAGGACTAGATCTTAATCATAAGATTCTTCCTGGGAAGCAGGGTTAGAATTGGCCAGAGGGGCCTGAAGCCACTAGGTACCCATTGTTTTAGAAGGCTCATAGTTCCGTCCAACTTCAGAATTCTAAGAGCCATCGTTTTCCTGTTGGACGTTCTTGTTGGAACAGGCCTGAGTCCCACTTCTCTGGATGCTGTGACAAGAAGCTCTGTGAGCACTGTGACTTACCTTTAGAGCCAGATTCACTCTTCTGCTCTCTGGATCTTTCCTTGTATAGTCGCCAAGTGAAAAATACGGACCCAATGGTAAGAAATCCTAGGGTCAGTATGACGACAGCCACAGCTGCTATCCAAGGAGTCAGTCGTGGCACCAAGGGAGCTAAACAAACACAAAACAAAAATAAACTGAAGAAGGGCATTGTCTGGAAAACTGAATAATTTCAGCTTCTCTCCTGGTGTCAAAGGAGATAGAGACGGGGATGTGGGGATGCCCTTAACAGCCCCCAACCCCCACAGCAAGCATTTCATACTAAACTTTTCAGAGAGATTTGACTCTGGGGGAAAAAAAACAAGCTTCGAAGAGTCATCTAGGGCCAGGATATGTGAAATAAAAATCTAATGGGCCAATTGGTGTCACAAAACCCCCTGCTAACTACCACTGAGGTGCTGGAGGAAAAGGGAGAAGGGTGACCACATGCATCACAGACTAGGCCGGGTTGGCCAATAAACAGGTAACGATCCCTGCAAAACCAGAGGTAATAACCAGGGAACGACGGAAGAGGTTACTTCCTGGAGTAAACTATATGGCGCTCCAGTGTAGGATGAGGAAAGGAGAGGTTCAGGGAGGGCAGAAGGGCAGAATCAAATCAGAAAAGTAATTTAATCCCTACTTATTGAAGAAGAAGGGTTCAGTCAAGAAGGTCCCAAGGAAAAGAATTTCGCTATCTCACTTGTTTATCCTAAAATTCAGCTCGTTCAGGAATGTTTACAGCATGGGGGTGGAGTATGGAGCACTAGAGGAGGAGCCTAGGACCTCGTGCACGCTCAAAGCCTTCTATCACCGAGACTCAGCTCAACCCTGAGCATCGTTATTCAAAAGAAGGTGGTAGGGCTTCCCTCGAGTCAGCAGGCCAGAGCCGCGGGGACAGGGACGATGTAGACAACTCTACCATGAAGTCCCTTCTGACCCGGGTCCCAGGGGGTATTGTCCCGAGTCTCTGTCAACATGGCGGTCCAATATGCGTCCCGCTGACCTGGTACAGAGATCTCTACTTCCTTCTCCTGGCCCAGGAGGAGATTCTGGATGCAGCAGGACACATTCTTTACGGAACTGTCTGTGAGGATCACCGAAGCTGCCACAGTGAACAGGCCTTCCGCGTCACGACTGCTGGACTCTGCTGCGGATGGAAGGCTGTCTCCTGAGGGGGTTCTCCATTGCACTTCTGGCTCTGGGAACCACCCTGAGGAGGTGCATCTCAGCTGGATCTGACCATTCTCCTTAACTCCCAGACTGATGTGCGGATCAGAGCCCAGCGCTATGGAGAGAGAAGCTGGCTTTAATCTCCCAGTGGGTTTTCCTGGGAGCATGATAATCTTAGTTGGAGAAAGACAGAGAGGAGGCAAAAGTGGGCTGGGAATAGGTGGGATTCCTCTAGTCCTTCCTCCCCTCCTCTTGCTTCTACCTCCCCAGTGCTGATGTTACTCCTAGGGGCCAGCACAACCATTTCATTTTTTCTTTTGGTTTTTCGAGACAGGGTTTCTCTGTAGCTTTGGAGCCTGTCCTAAAACTCCCTTTGGAGACCAGGCTGGACTCGAACTCACAGAGATCAGACTGCCTCTGCCTCCCGAATGCTGGGATTAAAGGCGTGCACCACCACCGCCCGGCCCATTTCATACAGCGCCAGAGATTCCACCCAAGGTTTTGTGCATGCTAAACAAACATGCTACACACCATACCTCTATCTCCAAAAGACTATATTCTTGAGAACAGACTTTGGAAGGTTTTTTTTCCTTTTTTTCTTGAGGTTTGTAGTCAATAATTTAATTTTCCTTTACCTAAGCTGATGACTCGGAATTTTCCTAAATGGGTTCAACCTCATCTTTCCTCACACAACTATGCCCTAACAAAAATCAACATAGGGCCAGGCTTGGGGACACACAGCTGTAATCCTAGCACTCAAGAGGTGGAGGAAGAAGGATCAGAAGTTCGAAGCCAGCCTCTGCTACATAATAAGTTTGAGACCATATCTCCAAAACAGTAGAGTGTGATGGTGCGGAATCTCAGTATTGAAGAGGCAGAAGCAACTGAATGAGTTCTAGGCTAGCCTGGTCAGCATAGCAAGTTTCAGACTAGCCAGCCGCTATATAGCAAGTCTATGTCATACACACACACACACACACACACACACACACACACACACACACACACACAGAGTTCAGTAACAACAAAGTAGACATATAACTACTTTTTCCAACTGAAAATGGCCATCATTTAAAGGTTTAGCACTCATAAAAAATAACAACAATATATTTTTTCTGTTTGTTTTTTGAGACAGGGTTTCTCTGTATAACCCTGGTTGTCTTGGAACTCATTCTGTAGAGTGAGTGTAGTTAGGCTATCCCCTAACTCACAGAGTTCTGCCTCTGCCTCCCAAGCACGGGCACCATCTGGCTTTGTTTTGTTTTTATTTTTTGTTTGTTTTTCTCTCTGCCCTAGAACTCACGCTCTTTGTAAATCAGGTTGGCCTAGAACTCGGAGATCCTCCCACTTCTGCCTCCCAAAGGCTGACATTAGAAGCACACACCAACGACAGGCTAAAGATAGTTTTATGTCATCAAATACCTAGGTGAGTCTTTCTGTTATTTGAAGCTGGGCTTTATGCTGCGAAGCTGCCCTGGAACCCATGAGGTTCCCAGTAGCCAAGGCTGATTTTGATTCTTCTGCCTCCATCTCGCAATTGCTGGAATTGCAGGCGATCACTTCACCCAGTTTAAATTTAAGCACACAGCACACACACACACACACACACACACACACACACACACACACACACCTCACACGATTATATACGCAATCAGTCTTTAAGATGCACTTCCCTAAAAGATATGACATGAGAGTTATATGTGATACTTTAGATATGGCAAAACATCGCAACGCACTTTAGGACTAGGGACAGCAAGACTCAAATTTATACAAGTACTTTACGTTTCCTAGCACCTAGAGCGAGTATAGTGTGCACCTGTAATCCTGTTCTTGGGAGGAGGAGGCAAGAGAAGAATATGCACAGCATCTCCCACATGGTCTAGCGGTTAGGATTCCTGGTTTTCACCCAGGCGGCCCGGGTTCGACTCCCGGTGTGGGAATGTACTTCTTTTAAGTAGGTTGGCTCTATAAGCCCTGCTCTCAAAGGAAGTAAATGAGTCAACTAACAAATAAATTTAGAAAGGCAATATATATATATGTATTATACATGTTAGTCTAAGATGTAGATGATTTTTTAAAATGCTTTTACCATTGGCAAAGTACTATTCACTTATTAGGTAATAAGTGGATAATAATAAATTGTATTTCCTTTTTGCGAATTCTTGTATATAGTTTACTGGTTTTACAGTAGGAGACACGGAGTGGGCGGTTTGCTTGATTCTGATCATAGCAAGCAGGGAAGTCAGAGCTCAATGTATTCTTTCCATATTATCTCGCGGTGTTGAGGGGGGGTGTGAGTTAAAGTAAAACCTTTTGGGGGTAGATGAAGAACATTAGAAACGCACCACACTCTATAATGTGTCCTTAGGCACTAATCCACGAAGCTGCTCAGAGCATCTGAGACTCTCACGATAGACTTATATAAACGTGAAAACACACGCAATTTAAACCGGTTCTGGGAACTGATCCAGTGAATTATGATGTACTTTGTGAAAGAATGTAATCGCCAGAGGCGATGGTGCACACCTGTAATCCAAGCACTGTGGAAGTAGAAGCAGGAGGATTGCCAAATATTGTCTCAAAAACTAAATTAAATTAGGAGCGTTATGCATTTCTTGGAGGAAACAGTCTCTTCTAGACGGGGAAAGTACGGAGAATTAAAATGAAGTATCCGCTGGAACGCCATCTCGCTCAGCCTCCCGCCCCCTTGGTTGAGCCCCTTCCCACTATCTCCCACTCGGCGCCTGCCTGCCTTCTTCAACCTCAAAGTGATTTGGAGAATGAACTCGGTAGTTCCCAAAGTGAGCGTCTAGGGCGAAGTGACTCGGCGACGCAGCCCTCTGTGTACCCACCAGTCACTTTGAGATGCGCAGAGGCCTCCTCGGAGTAGTCCTTGTCTTTGAAAAAACACCGGTACTCCCCCTGGTCCGAAACCCTGACACCTCGGATCCGCAGAGTAGCGCGGCCGTCCGGGAGCCCATCGGTCACCAACGTCACCCTTCCCTGGTACTCGGTCATCTGCTGGTCCTCCTGCTCCTGACCAGCCCGATAAAGAAGCACAGCCGGCGACCTAGTCTGTCGAAACCAGCGCAGCTCCTCCATGTGCTCCGCGCTCGCGTTTGGGGAGAAGCGACAGGTCAGCTCGACATCTGAACCCAGTAGGGCCAGCACTGCCTCCTGAGGTGCAATCACGTCGAAGGGAGCTGCCAGAATAAATGAAGTCAGATGGGACGATGGGATGGGATCGAGGGCCTACAGACCAGACTGGCTTCTCGTAAAGTACAGAGCTCAAGCTGCCTACTATTCCTGTTGTTGTTTTGTTTGTTTTTCAGACTGGATCCCACAAATTCCAAGCTGGCCTCCAGCTCACTGTGTAGCCTGGATTCTCTGGCCCTCGACTCTCAACTAGCATTGCAGGTGTGCACCACCACACCCAGCGTTCCAGTTCCTTTGATTTAAAACAACAACAAAAACAAAAACCCCGGGGTCTCCCTATGTAGCCACAGCTGGTCAGGCTATCTCTATCCAGACTAGGCAGGTTTGGATCCATAAAGGTCTGCTTTTGCCTTCTTAGTGCTGGAACTGCAGGCATGCACTACCACCAGGGTGGATTTTCTTTGAATCCACTGAATTCTCGTGGAGGTCCCCACTTGGAGCCACACTGGGTCACTGACATTTACAGGGAACTTCCATCCTTGCATCAAAGAGATGGTTAGAACACAGACATACCTGAATCCAGCGTGGGCAGCTGCAGGACCATGAAGGTGAGCAGATAAGCCAAGAGGCAGGAGTTGGGGGAAACTGCCATCTCCAACTTTGCTGGGGCAACAGTCTGCTGATGGAGTCGTCAGGAGCTTCAGGCTGGGAGATAAATAGTCAAGGGGTAACTATTGACTCTGCAAGCACCCTGCTCGCCACCAGTTCTTCCCAACCTGAAGGGCACTGTACCTCCCCCAAACGGTAATTTTTCAGTCCATGTTACAAGAGTGCCCATCCACACCCTTCTCTAAGTCCAGTCAGGCATGCACAAAATAGCAAACTGGGTCATCCAGTCCTCAGTTGTCTCTAGAAGGGAGCTCTGAGACACGGTTTCAGATAAATGAAGAAATGGTGGAATCTCTGCATTTAAAAGAAGAAGGAGGAGGAGAAGAAGAAGCAGAAATAGAATCAAATCATATTGAGTAGAAAAGATAATAAAGACAAAGCCATCGAGGTAGACATGGAGAACATAAAATGAAGGAGGAGAGAGAAAACACGGGACGTGGTGTTTCACACCTGTAAGCTCAGCCCTGGAGGATCTCCGTGAGTTACATAGTGAGACACAGTCCTGTCTGTCTAGAGAGAAGAGAGGGGCAGAGCCGAGGAGCTTGAGGAGCAGAAAGCCTAGCACAGAGGAGCTGGACAAAGAGAGCTGTGTTGTTCTGTGTCTCGCTGAGCTGAGAGTGAAGCACCTACCCACTTCGGTGGTCAGGGAGGAAAAAGGAACAGGAGCCAGAGTAACCAAAAGAAAAAGCTGTTTGTAGCCCTAGGGCCAAAGTTAGAGCCAGCAGGAGGAAGGGGGTTGTGGGCTGTTAGGGAAGCCTACCCCCACCCCCACCCTTGGGGCGGCCAAAAGTATTTTCTTAGGAAAAAACAAAAACCAGTTCTCCAAGGATGTGAACTACGGATTGGTAGTCCGGTGGTTTGCTGTTCATCATCCTCTTCCAAGAGAACAGATTTTGCATTGAAGAACTGGACTGAATACAAGGAATGAGGACAAAAAGACAGAAAACCTGAGTAACTAAAATGATGAGTGAGGCCATCAGCTAGTTAATTTACCCCTGTAGCTTCAATTCTTTTAGCACGGAAAAGGACAATAAGCCCAGTGTGGTGGCTCACCCATGTAAATTCAGGACTCAGGAGGCAGGAGGATCATTGCAAATTTAAGACCAACCTAGGCTACACAGCAAGATCGAGGTTTGCAAGAGCTACATATAAAGAACTTGTTTGAACAAAACAAAAGAGAGTTGAGATTTTTTTTGTGTGTGTGTCTTTTTATGGTTGTTGTTGGGGTAGTGGGGTTTGGTGTTGTTGCTTGATTTGTTTTGTTTTTAGCAAAAGACTAATGTTAATAATACCTTGTTTGAATTATGCTGAGTAAGGAGGCATTTGGAAGAGTACTTGAAGCGAAGCACGCAAAAGAACAGGAGCCCAGTCAGGCCAGATGGTGGCCCATGCCCTTAATCCCAGCACTCGGGAGGCAGAGGCAGAGGCAGATGGATCTCTGTGAGTTCAAAGAGGCAGGTGGATTTCTGTGAGTTCGAGGCTAGCCTGGTCTACAGGGTGCATTCCAGGACAGTCAAGGCTACATAGAGAAACCCTGATTTGAACAAACCAAAAACCAAAAGAATGGGGGGTGGTGTGGGAGAATAAAAAGGAGGAGGAAGAGGAAGAAGAAGAGGAGGAAGAGGAAGAAAAAGAATTGGAGCCCAGAAAGTAAATTGCTCTATCATCACATTTGTGAATAGTTAAAGGATTGAGGCCACAATGACTCCGGACACTTTCAGGAGTTGGTGTGTGGGCGGCAGGATTCTACTGGACCACACTGTACCTTCACGGTGGTACAACTATCCAGCTCACAAGGACTTTGAGCTTCTCCCTGCCAAAGTCACTCATGAGATCAGCAATTCCTTGTCTTGTTTTGAGTTTACATTTATTACCAAAAAATGAAACAACGAAGAAAAACATTTTTATAAATGAAACCACCACAAACCCATCAATTAATGATAGTTGACGTATATTGTTTTGGTATTTATTTCATATTTGTGTAATCATAGAAACAATTAGTAAGTTTTCCTGAATAATTCAAAGCATTGCTTAAAAAAAAGTATGTAATTGCCAAGATTATGGGATGTTTGGTGTTTTTTTTCTGTTGTAAATAATGCATTTGGCATTTGGTAGCGTGTCCTCCTTACATTAGTGAAGCCTTGAGCTTGATCCTCAGCGCTGTTTAAAATCAGGCATAAAAAAAAAAAAATAAAAAAAAAATAAAAATCAGGCATAATGGCTCATACCGGCAATCCCAGCTGGAGGCAGGAGGATCAAAAATTCAAAGCCATTCACAAATATAGACTAAATTTAAAGCCAGGATAAGCTACTTGAGACCTTGTTAGAAGCTGTCTTTGCCATCCTTCGATAGCTCAGTTGGTAGAGCGGAGGACTGTAGAGTGACTATTTGGATATCCTTAGGTCGCTGGTTCGAATCCGGCTCGAAGGAGCAGTGTTTTTATGGCTCAGAACACACGATGGCAGGAGAGAGAGGTCAAAGGCAAAGGTCCTTCCTTGTTCATAAATTTGATAGTTCCTAATATGCTATCTGATCTAATTCTATAAATATTACCATTTGATCAAAGGGTATATACATGTTATCTCTGAAAGGATCATACATTCGACTCTGCCAGTCGACTATTACTATGGAAATAGGAAATTTGTTAAATTATTATTATTATTATTATCATTATCATCATCATCATCAAGTCTTTTTATGATAGCAAGGCTGGTCATTTTTAACGCATTGACAAACCACTTGATATAATCTAGGCTAGAGCTGTCCAGACCAGTTGCTGTCTGTTTTGAGAATGGGGCTTCATGATGCTTCTTATTGGTCCGGGTGGACATTTTAGAAATTAAAGTTAATAACTGTATTGTAATTTTGGAGTCTGGGGAGATGTCTCAACAGTTAAGAGCTTAGCTGCTCTTGCAGAGGGCCTAGGTTCAGTTCTCAGTGCCTACATGAAAGGTCACAACCATCTGTAACTAAAGTTCCAGGGGCCTCGGGGCACCAACACGCACATGATAAACATACATGCCTACTCATAAATTGAAAAGAATTTTAAAGTAACTGCTTTATATTGTTGGTAAAATTTCTTCTCAGTTTTCTTTTTTCTTTTTCTTTTTGGTTTTTCGAGACAGGGTTTCTCTGTGGTTTTGGAGCCTGTCCTGGAACTAGCTCTTGTAGACTAGGCTGGTCTCGAACTCACAGAGATCCGCCTGCCTCTGACTCCCGAGTGCTGGGATTAAAGGCGTGCACCACCACCGCCTGGCAGTTTTATTTTTTTCTCTTGATCACCATGATTAAGATCAAGGCCAGCTACCCCAGCTGGCCCACTGGACTGTCAAGATCGGGTTGTCCCCAAGCACAAATCTGGTTATACTATTTTTTGCTTAAAATTTCTCTGCACGTTAAGGACGGGCAAGAGGACTTAGAAGGTAGCAATGCGCCCCATTCAGCTTGCTCATACCTACAGGATATGCACATTATCAAAATACCAAGTCTTTAGTTCTGAATTCTTGCCTCATCAGTTGTGGGTAATTTGTGTTTTAAAACGTTTTATGCAATACATTTAAATACGCCCTGGCTTATCAGACTGATGAATAAAAATGTCAGTGGGCTGGAAGGAAGTTTCAGCAGTTAAGAAAACAGACTGCTCCTGTAAGGACCTGTGTTGAATGGCTCGTGAGCACCCCCAGGGCTCCGACACCCTCTTTGGACTCCTGAGTATCTGCACTCATGAGCACAAACCCACACTTGGGTGGACATATATATACACGGTTAAAAATAAGTCTTTAAAAAAGTTGTTACTGGGGGCTGGAGAGATGGCTCAGTGGTTAAGAGCTTCCAAAGGTCCTGAGTTCAATTCCCAGCAACCACATGGTGGCTCACAACCATCTGTAAAGAGGTCTGGCGCCCTCTTCTGGCCTTCAGGCATATACACAGACAGAATATTGTATACATAATAAATAAATAAATATTAAAAAAAAAAAAAGTTGTTACTGCCGGGCAGTGGTGGCCCAACACCAATGTGTACTTTGTAGATGACAAAGATGTCTCAATGTCAAAGGGTTGCAGCTTTTGGTCTTATTCTTGTGCAGAACCAAGGGACAAGGCAACAGCCAGCTGTGTGACAGTTCTGGTTAAGCTGAGCCAAGAGGAAGGGCTGGAGTGAGCGAGGGCCTGCAAGTTCTGTGCTCCTAACTGGCTTGCCATTGATCTTCGTGGCCAACTGCTCTTTTAGGGAGCACACACGATTAACATACACCAGATATGACAGCATGACATTTTGACAATACGATTCTGAAGTCATGTTCCTATTTACCAACCCCGTGCCTAGGGTAATATGAAGGAATTTGCATATTTGTAAGGGATGTGGAAATGAGGTGACTCGGAGACGGTCTGGAGAAGGTGGAAGGGTCACCAGAGTACTTAACAGAAGCCAATGAACCGAGGTTGGACTGAACAAGATGGACAGAGAATTCAACAAGACCTTCTCTGAGCTCTGCCCCTTGCAGCCTCTGTGTTATCTCTGACTATTGTTCACTCTGGTCTTTTCACTGTCCTGTGGCCTTACTGCACAACTGGCCAAAGCGGGGCCTTTTCCCTCTAGCTGACAGGCTGGGGTGGTGTGAGCAAAGCCGCACTCTGATGGTTCAGCAACACCTACACATTTGCTATTCAGCCCAGTGTGGTGGTGCACACCCACCGTTATGCCCAAGTTTCTGGTCTGCAAATGAATTCACGGAGTCAGATTTCCGATGCAAATTACATGACGTTTTTTTTAAATATCCAAACTCATATTTGGATCAACACCTTTCCAGCACCGCAGCATGGTGAGTGAGGAGGAAAGTGTGGCAGGGAACCCTGGGAGGGTAGAACTTTTAAAGGGAGTTCATGTCCTGTCGTCCAGGGATCGGATAAGGAGGGCATAGGGTAAGGTAGTTACTGAAACCATTGGTTAGTTTTTGGGTGTGAAAACCTAACAATGAGCCATAAATAACTGACAGGGTATCTTCAAGAACAGGATGCCTCCCAGGAACATCTGGGCCTCGTTAAATTTTATGGCCCTGCTCCTTAGCTCTCTGATGGACTATTTTCGGGTATCTGTTCAAATTCTGCCGTTGCAGAACATTCCCGGAGCTGAGATCAGCCCCCCCCCCCCCCCCGCTCGTTATATGCCTTAAGATGAAGCCCCTTCTTTAAAATGGAGTTTGCAAAGTCAGGTCCTCACACGACCACGTGTCATGATCCAGTAGCATCC
The DNA here is from genome assembly GCF_000317375.1 of Microtus ochrogaster. Lineage (NCBI taxonomy): Eukaryota > Metazoa > Chordata > Mammalia > Rodentia > Cricetidae > Microtus > Microtus ochrogaster. The sequence goes on from NC_022018.1 coordinate 30,186,660, forward strand.
AAGACATTCAGGTGTGACAGTTGGGGGGGGGGGGACGACAGAATTCAAGGCCAGTCTGAGCTATGCAAGACCCAGATGCTTTAAAAAAATGGCCTTCTCTCATCCTCTTACCAGCGAGGCCCCTCTGTGGCCCCTGATTAAACCTTGTGTCCGTTTGTCTTCACCAAAAGCAGACCCTGAAACTAAGACTTGGATGCCTGTAATTTATTGGGAGAGGGTCTCGAGAAACACAGTCAGGATGCGAAGACAAGGAAGCGCTAACAAAGGGCAAGTTCACGGGTGGCTGCTGGGAGCTCCGCTTTTTGGGGGGACTCTTTGTCTTGAGACAGGGTCTCACTATGTTACCCTGGCTGCCCTGAAGTTCAATATAGAGACCTGGCTGGCCTTGAGCTCACAGGGGGCCATGTGCCACTCTGCCTTCTAGGTGCTAAGATTAAAGGCATGGGCCAGGATTCCCTGCTATCGGGGACTCTTAAGGGACCAGGTGGGATTAGGAACTCCCCATCTCAAAACTGAGTGGAAATCTTGCCGCCCTTGGGGGACTTGTGGAGTGATGTTTGTCAGCGAGATGCCAGAAGCAAACCGGGAAACAAAGAGGTGGTACCTTGAGATTCAGAGACAACTGCCTCTAGGTAAAGGAACACTGCTGTAAACTGCCAGAATTCTCAGGACTTTTCTCAGGCCATTCACCTCTGTCAGAACCCGCTCCGGGTCTCTGCTTCTCTTAGCCACTGCCTCTCCAGACACACTCTGCCTGAAATCTCCCCTGTCACCCAGAGTGAGGAATTACCCTGCCTTCAGGCAACCTAGGGAAGAAGAAATGGGCCCGCTGTTTGGTCAACTTCCAAGAGAGGGTTTGTGACCTAAAACTTGAAAAACAATTATTACCCTCTCTTTCCTTTCTGTCCTTATCTCCAAAATGTTGTCGGGTTTTTGTTTGTCTTTAAATCATCCTGAGGCTTAGAGATCTTGGGGGTGGGGGTTTGGAGCTCTGACTCCTCGTGCAGTGAAGTCAGTGCCCCCCCCCCCCCCACTGTATGTGACAGTTCTGTGGCAGCAGTGGTGTTTATGAAAGGCTTGTTGTTTGTAGAACAATAGGGACAAGGGCGACCCAGACTTTCCCAAGGCTCTTTCTTAGTTTCTCTGGAAAGTAAGCAAGACTGAAATTCAGTTACCAGGTGACTTAAGTTTGTGGAAAGCAGCTGAGCGTGTTAAAGGTTTGCGTTTCTGGGAATGGCATTAGACTCACAACGAAACAACTGTTCCCTCCTAGAGTATCTGATTATCAGTGTGTCATGAATGAACATGCTCTATGTCTCAGCTTTTGTTCTGAGAAACCTGGGGGAAGTTCCTTTTGGCTTCAGATGTCAAGAGTTTTCCGTGTCTGACGACTCTCAGTGGGGAGCCAAGTTTGGGGTGGGTGCTGTAAGTGCTTGGAGACTGGTGGTAGGGTCCTGACCGCCCGTGGCTATGTGAAGCCTGCTGGCCAAGGTCCAGCAGCTGCCCAACTAGGGTTTGTCTGTGGCTGTGGGGATTGGATGGGGAACACAGCTCCCCAGTGCCACCTACGGCAGCCTGAGGAAGTTTTTCTTTTTCAGATACTCAAGTGAAGATGGGATTCTTGACTTCACGACAGAAAGGAACTTCAGGATGAACCAAGAATGGAGTTTTTTAGGAACGGATTTGAATATAGACTACATTTTTTTTTGCTTATTACATTTGTTTATTTTGATTGATTGATGGGGGACGACGAGTGTAGGAGCACGGGCGTGTAGAGCTTAGAGGACAACTTCCAGGAATCAGCTCTCTCCTTCATGTGTGTCCCAGGGACTGAACCCTAAATGTCAGCCTTGATGGTGAGTGCCTTTACCTGCTGAGCCTTCAGTGTGACTTATGCATGGGACATTCCAGAGAGAGAGGCATCCAGGGAAAGGAAAAGACACACTCAAGTGTGAGTGTGGGGTCTGAAAGGTTACTTGTGTGTAACCAGGAGCCGCATATATGTTTTTCAACATATAAAGAAGATGAAAAGAGGGATTTGGCCGGGCGATGGTGGAGCACGCCTTTAACCCCAGCACTCGGGAGGCAGAGGCAGGCGGATCTCTGTGAGTTTGAGACCAGCCTGGTCTACA
>NC_022018.1:30189356-30193547 GCF_000317375.1 Microtus ochrogaster
TCTCTCTCTCTCTCTCTCTCTCTCTCTCTCTCTCTCTCTCTCTTTCTATCTTCCTCTGAGATCATGTTTCACTCAGTAATCCTAACTTGCCTGAAACTGCTTGTATTGACCATGCAGTCATCAAACGTGTAATGATGCTCCTGTCTCCATCTCCTGAGTGCTGGGATTACAGTCATGCTAGCTAGTTGGTTCATTGTTTGACTATAATGGCAATTTCAGAGGTTTTTTTTTTTTTTTTGGGGGGGGGGGGTTACCGAACTTTCCCAGAATTCTGTTTTGTTGTTTTGCTCTGATATAGACGTTTCTCTTTAATCCCAGCACTGGACATGCAGAAGCAGGTGGATCTCTAAGTTTGAAGCGAGCCTAGTCCTCAGAAGTAAGTTCCAGGACAACTAGGAATACACAGAAAAACCCTGTCTCTAAAAACAACAAAAATAAACAAACAAAAAGAGTTTTCTGAAAATCAAACTCAATTAAATTGTATTTTTGAATATCTCACCTTAGGGATTAGGCACCGTTTTTTCTTGAGGCAGCTTTTATTTTTTTTTTTTACTGTCTTTAAACTGAAAAATCTGTATCTCTTTGTTTTGGGTGATTAGATTCAGTTTAATGTTTTTGGTCTTTTCTGTGTTTAAGCAGTAGTAAATAACCGTGTCAGAAGGCGGTTGTCAGGTGGCCTAATATGGTCGAAAATAAGATGTAAAAAGGATGCCAACCAACCACGAAGGGATTCGAACCCTCAATCTTCTGATCCGAAGTCAGACGCCTTATCCATTAGGCCACGTGGTCCCGCATGGAGGGGCTCTTGCTCATTTGTTATTCGAAAAAACCTGTTTTCTTCATGCCTCGTGATTGTTAGCAATGTTGTTATTATAAATTTATTGGTGAAATAAGTTTAAATTTACTATCATGGAGTTTCAACCAGAAATCCTTGAAGATAGAAATTTGGTGATTCAGGCCTCCTAAAGGTAGAAAAGATAGGATGAGAAAAAATAAGAGTGCCAGATACAGAGAAGACAGCTGTAAGTGTATCTGATGTAACATCAGTTCTAAAAAACAAAGTCTTTGATCCTATGAAAATAACGTGGAAATCCTTGTTATCCTGCAGTCTGATGGTTAGAGACTGTTGCTCCTTCTGTGGTGGCTGAAAGGCAACATTGGGTCAACAGTGCTTGCTTCTGACAGCACCGCAGCCTTTCCAAGCCGGAGGAAGCTCTTTAAGACACAGGGTGTTAAGGGGAGGGAAAACAACAGGATATACTAAGGGAGGTGGAAGACTTCATCCTGCAGGGAAGCTTATTAAATTTGGGAAATAACTCGATAGCTGTAGGAAGTCCCTGAAACTGACCAGATACACTGGCCCCCACACCCCAACTAAGCATAGTATACTGTATGGATTGCTGACATTCTCAGATAAGCTGAACTCCCTTAGAAGTCGAGACCAGCTGTCTGGCTGGAAGAAGCAGAAATCAGGCAAGCTGCCTTCAAGAGGCTTGGAATAATTGTGCTGCCTGGACAGACTACTCTCCAATCTGCTGAGATGTTTACAGGTTTCCAGCTTTTATGAGCTGTCACTAATGCTAATGTTGGTGAGTTGTCTTTGGATCATTTCTGTGCCTATAAGTAACACTTCACTTTATTGCTATACGTAGTCTTATAGCAATATGTTTATTGTTATAAGTCACTAATGTCTTAGCTACTACTGACGGGATGAAACACCACGATAAAAGCAACTTGGAAAGGAAAGGGTTTATTTGGCTTATGTTTCCACATTACAGTTCATCACCAAAGGAAGTCAGGACAGGAACTTAAGCAGGGCTGGAACCTGAAGGAAGGAGCTGGTGCAGAGGCCATGACAGGGTGCTGCTTGCTGGCTTGCACCTCATGGCTTGTTCAGCCTGCTTTCATATGGAACCCAGGAGCACCAGCCCATGTCTTCCTGCTTCAATCACTAATTAAGAAAATGCCTTACAGGCTTGCCTACAGCCTGATCTTCTGAAGGCATTCTCTCAATTGAGGTTCCCTCCTCTCAGATGATTCTAGCTTGTGTCAAGTTGACATAAAACTATTCAGCACAAACCCTAATAAAACTCATTGGTTCGCCGGGCGATGGTGGCGCACGCCTTTAATCCCAGCACTCGGGAGGCAGAGGCAGGTGGATCTCTGTGAGTTTGAGACCAGCCTGGTCTACAGAGCTAGTTCCAGGATAGGCTCCAAAGCCACAGAGAAACCCTGTCTTGAAAAACCAAAAAAAAGACTCATTGGTTCGCCGAGTTGGACTTTAACGGTATCTGTACTTTGTTCTCTCCCTGGTTCTCTATCTGGGGTGAACAGAGGTCTGCTCCTGTCTTCCCAGAAAGAGTGCCACACAAGACCACTTCAGACAGATCCTCAGCCAAGCCTCCCAACAATGCTCACATTGATAGTTCTATGGTCTAGAATCTGTGCACAGGATTTCTGTGTATAACGTTCTCTATCATTTTCTCCTTATGCAAGCAAACTGCCTAGGACATCTGGTTTCCCTCCTAGAATTTAATCACTTAGGAGTGGGAAGTGGTGGTGTGACCCATCTCAAAAAAGAAAAAAAAATGAAAAGAAAAAAAAAAAGAAAAGACAGGGAAGCTGTCTTTTTACAATAAATAATAGGGCTGCCTAAACAACACCTGAAAAATCACACCACCAAAGGACATGATAATGAGGAAGGAAGAAGCCGGAAATCTCATAAGTTCCACTCCTAGATAAAGACTACAGGCAACTAACAACTGCTGAGAGATCTATTATCCTCCTGCCTCTGCCTCTTTCAGCAAATCTTACAAGCGTGTGCCACCACAACTGGCACAGATAAGTAAATTTAAACAATGAATAGCAGGGGAAGCTGAGCTCAGTTGATGTGAGTGCTTGTATAACACACATGAAACCCCGGGTTAGATTTCCAGCACCACATATACTAGGCATGAAGAACATCTGTAATCTAGCAAACCCCGGGTTAGATTTCCAGCACCACATATACTAGGCATGAAGAACATCTGTAATCTAGCACTTGGGAGCTAGAAGCAGGAAGATCAGAAGTACAAGGCCATCCTTGGCTGTAGCCTGGCCTACCTGAGACACAGTATTAAAAAAAAAAAAGAAAAAAAAAAACAAAAAAACAAAACAAAATAGCAGGGTTCTAGAGTGTACATCGGTGGAGAAGCACTTGCCTAACATGCACAAGGCATTACATTCAGACTAGAAGTGAGGAAAGAAGAGAGAAAAAGAGCTGATTTCTATTCTGTGAAAAAAGGTAAGCCGGGCGATGGTAGCGCACGCCTTTAATCCCAGAACTCGGGAGGCAGAGGCAGGCAGATCTCTGTGAGTTCGGGACCAGCCTTGTCTACAGAGCTAGTTCCAGGACAGGCCCCAAAGCCACAGAGAAACCCTGTCTCGAAAAACCAAAAAAAAAAAAAAAAGGTAAATGAAGATCCCAAGGGTAGAAGGAGAAACAAAGGAACAGGACATACCTGAAAACGCAATTTTAGACAAATCGACCACCCTATTTCTCTTCAAACAGAACGACACTAAGGTGAGGAAAACCTGTCGGCCTTAAACCCCAGCGCTCAAGAAGAGAATGGATTTTTATGCTCATATGCGTGCATGGCGGTTAAGAACTTTAAAGAAGTTAAAAGTAAGTCATCGTTGACACAAGCTCGTAAATGTTCCTCTTAGGGCACACCATGCACGCATAATTGCTATGGGGCCTCCCTCTCCCACGCCCTATCATCATCACACAATTCAGAGGCCCTGCCAGCTCCTGCTACAATAGCAGGCAGGCCTCATTCAGCTCCTCCAAGGTGACCTGACCGGTCTGTCCTTAGTTAAAACACTTGCTTCCACCTTCACAACACTGTCTTTGCAGTACCTTTGGCACACAGGTGGCCATGATGCTCCCCAATGATTCGCCCTTGAGAGCTTTAAAGGGCAGTTTCATTCATGGGTCTGTTAAATAAGACAACCTCAGAAGTGAGGCTCAGTTATTGGCCACCCCTCGGCTGGTTAATGAACCGATCAGTGAGGACTCTCAACAGGGTTACAGGCTCTGACAAACGGCTTAAAGTCAGCATGTAAAGAAGTGAATAAATATCCTGACCTCAAGGCAACTTAGGGTCTTCTTCCACTGATAGATAAAAACCTACAAGAAAAAAAAAAAAAAAA
>NC_022018.1:30193892-30198736 GCF_000317375.1 Microtus ochrogaster
GTCCTGGAACTAGCTCTTGTAGACCAGGCTGGTCTCGAACTCACAGAGATCCGCCTGCCTCTGACTCCCAAGTGCTGGGATTAAAGGCGTGTGCCACCGCCGCCCAATACCATCTAATTTCTTTCACTAATTTACGGAGATACAATTCTGCTCAGGCCTTTGACCGTTTCTAAGTAAAAAGCAGGCCTCGCCTTTTCCTAGAGCTAACAGGCTTTCAATGGGAAAACAAACTCAAAGCTACCAAGCTATTATTTCTGACCTAAAAACTGCCTCTCTTCTGCACATTTAAAGGGATGGTAATGAAAAAGATTTGCCTTCTCAATGACTACTCTGAATAATCAAGCACCTGATATTAAGGAAAAACAGCAAATAAAAAAATAAACTTTAATAGATGTGAAGATGCAAAGAGTTTTAGTGATGAGGGGGTCTGTGCTGAAAGGTTAAAAGGGTTGGAAACTCCCAGATGGAAAGACAAGGGAGAAAGTCCATGCAAGTTGTGAGGGTCAATGATTGAAGGCATGTGAATGATAAGACTTGGAGATAACATATATGTAACGGTAAGTTTCCAAGTCCAAAGTTTAACACATGGACATCACGCCTCTACTCACATCCGTGGACTTCTCTTAAATCATTAATCTATTCTCGGTAACAGTTTAAGTACTAGCTACCAAAGCTTCACAAAAACAAAACTACCAGAGACACAGTCTCAAAAAAAAAAAAAATCTCCTTTGAGCACTTAAAATTTGATAATGTGGAGCTGGAGAGGTGGTTCAGTGGTTAAGAGCACTGGCATCTCTTCGAAAGGAGCCTAGTTGAGCAGGTTCAGTTCCCAGCACCCACATGATGACAGCTCACAACTCTCTCACTCCAGTACAGATATTCTCACACATGCAGGCAAAACACCAATGTACATAAGAGTTCATAGAATAAAATATGTGTATGTTAACTTTTCAGGATTTATTTTTGGTACTGCTCAAATGTATGAATCTGTTCAAAGTGTGTGCTCAAACTAATGAACTGCTTTCTCTGTTATGAGGATGAAAACAAACAATAGTCCTGCTTATGCTTCTAAAACTTTTCATCTCTTTTTGTCAACTTTAAAAAGTTCATGTCTCTTTCAAGGGTGGTAAGTAGCTCAAGTCTTAGATCCCTGTACTGGACAGGCAGAAGCAGGAGGATCTCTGAGGACAAGCGCAGCCTGGTTTACACAGAAAGCTTCAAGTCAGCCAGGGCTCCAGACAGATCCTGTTTCAAAACAAACAAACAAACAAACAAACAAACAAGGTTTATATTTCTCGTAGCATTTCCTAAATTTCAAAAGATAAGGCCATAATTGAGGAAGCAAATGTATTACTTAAAAAATCAAACACACAGCCTGGTGTTGTGGCCCAGGTCTTTAATCTCAGCAATAGCACTAGGGGGCAGAGGCAGGACCTGGTCTACAAAGAGAGTCCCAGAACAGGCTCCAAACCTTGTTTCAGGGAAGAAAAAAAAGAAAGGAAAAGAAAAACAAGGGAAGGAAGGAGAGGGAGGGAAGGAGAGAGAGGGGGAGAGAGGGGGAGGGAGCGAGGGAGGGAGGGAGAAAGAGAGAGGAAGGGAGGAAGGGAGAAAGAGACGAAGGGAGGAAGGAAGGGAGGGAGGGAGGGAGAGAGAGAGAGAGAGAGAGAGAGAGAGAGAGAGAGAGAGAGAAAGAAAGAAAGAAAGAAAGAAAGAAAGAAAGAAAGAAAGAAAGAAAGACGGTACAGCTGTCTGCACCGGGTTGTCAGGCCGGACGGAGCTCCTCGGGGCCGCACAGCGCGTTCTCCTCTGCTCACCAGGACGGTCGCTCATCACCGCAGTCCAGCTGTCATTTCCTCACTCACCTCCTGCCCCCCCATTTATAACGCACAGCTCAGACACGGAGGAGGACGTCAGGGTCAACATTCCCCTTTTGTTCAGAATTAGTCACCCAGCAGCCCCCGACCCCTGCGCTTCCTGAGCCAGCGCGGCGGGAGCTCTGAATCTGCGGTGCCATTGGCTAAACCTCTATGAAAGACTGCCTCTGATTGGTTGTAGCTCAGTGGCGGTTCATTATAGGAAGAAGCCCTTAGGTGCCTCTCTCAGGCCAAACTTAAAGTTGATCTGGAAGAAAGGAAACTGCTAACCCGTGTCTGTGACACTCTGAGAAAAACTAACAGAATATTTTTTTTGTTAAAATAGTTATTTGACTGAAAGGTGTTTTGACTAAAAGGTGTCCCAAGCGCAGCTGTCATTCCCTCACTGGTCTCCTGCCACCCATTTATAATTTACATCTCGAACAAGGAGGCTATCAGGCCATCAACCGTCTCCCACGCTTAAGAACTTTGGCAGTGTCTGTTCCCGCTGCCTTCTTCACGCGGGAGGCGAGTCGCCGCTGCTGAAGCTCTGAATCAGCGGTTCCATTGGTTGAACCGCTTTGAAAGACTGCCTCTGAATGGCTTTAGCTTGCTGTGGTTGGCTGAGACTCTGCCCAGTTTCTCTTTGAAATTAGATTGTGATACCTTACAAGGGAGAAGCCAACAGAGGGTTTTAGCAGGCCCAATGTAAGTTGATTTGGAAGAAAGGAAGCTGCCAACACACGTCTAAGAGCACTCCTCTGAGAAAGAGTAATGCAATCTTCTTTGATCAAAGTATTTGATTAACTAAAAGATGTTTTTCTTCTCTTCTTCCTCTTCCTCCTCCTCCCGTTCCCCTCCTCCTCCTCCTCCTCCTCCTCCTCCTCCTTATTTTGGGCATGGTAATTTCCCACCTGCCTGAGGGGAATTCCACTGTGCAGCAGCTAGGTATATAAAGTTTTTCCTAAACTCGAATAAACGGCGTTCCACATTATCTCCTCATGAATGATCCACGTCTCTTGTGTGTTCTTTTAATCTCCAGGTCCTTGCCCTGCTCACGAACGGTACAGTAGCGCTAACTGTACCGTAGAGAGTAACGCAGGCGTTACACCCAGAGAGTTAGTTAAGTTTTACTCCCTCCGATAAAAAAAAAAAAAATCAATTGAGTGATTATTCACCGACTGCTCTTCAGTTCCTGAGCTGCTGAAAGCTGGTGTCATAGCAGCACATTTGTCATATTGTGACTGTATGCAAGAAACTGCCCACATGGCCTCTCCAGGGTGAGGGTCAAGGGAGGATTCTTATTATAGATACAAGAGGGAGAACAACCAGAGGCATCTGGAAGAGTCCAGAAGGAGGAAAGAAAGTAGACTGAACATGGCTCCCACACTATCTGTGAGAGAGGGGAGACTAGCAGGCGATGTAGAATAGAGAGAATGCAGTGAGAACAGCAACGTAATAAGGAGGGTGACTGGCTGCGGGTAGGGAAGGGCCAGGAAATTGCTGTGGGAGCTTTGAAATGTGTAACAAGCACTGTGATATTGAGGGAGCTTGGCAGCCGGTATGTGCCTGTGATCGCAGGGACAAGTCAACGGAGAGCCATTCTGTCCCTTCAGACAGATGGGAGCCAGTTTCACCAGTTCCTGAAGAATCCTGGCCTTTATCTCGCCATCAAAGCCTTGTGTAGTTCAGGTTGAGCTCATTTCTGGATGTTTGGACTGCACTTTGGGGTTTGGGGAATTGGGGTTTCCTTTGGACCTGACAGGGACCAAATAACTCACTAAGTTCCCTCTCAATCCCAGTTACCTCCAGTCTCTAGGCATGGAAGCCTCTTTGTCTTCGCACACCTACGCACGAGTCCCTCGTTCTTTCTACTTGGAACGTTATTCCTCTAGGTATTCCTGTAGCTTGCTCTCCAAGTTTAATACACTGACCTTTTATACAAATGCTGGGGGCTTGACCTATGTGATGAAAAATGGTAGTGAAGTTACAGTTGTCCATGGTTGGGTGCAGGTAGAGAGGGGAGAAGGCTTTGCTTCAGGAAATACTAGGAAATGAAGAAAGAGCTCTCTCTCTTAGGTTCTCAGATGTTACCCTATTGTAGCACAAGATGGTTCCCAAGTACTGTCTCATGAGATTCTCATGATAATCTACAACAGGATAGGTGAGAAAATCACAGACTAAACACACATATAATGTTAAACTGAGTTCTTTATTGTTGGAAGGCTAACACCTCAGAAAGTTCTTGATGCTGAAGTTCAGGGGTAGTATTGTTAAAGTAAAAAACAAAACAAAACAAAACACCCACATTCACATCAATGTTAGGTGAGAGCAGAGTAACCATGCAACATTTGTATGGCAGAACACAGTAGTGATTTCAGACAACATGACAATTTCATTTATACCATTTCCAGTTATTTTAGTTTCTGTTTAGTTTGTTTGAACATTAATTATTTTGGTTACTGCATCTGGATCATGGTCAGGGTCATGGAAACTGAGCAACCAATGTTGGGAGTGTTGAGAACTGAAGACCCCATCCCTTGCCGTACTTTTCAATGCCCTGTTAACCTGTCCAACATAACCTAAAGGAGAATTTAGATTACCCTGTTTGAGACTAGAATGTTCATTTCTCAGGTGCTGCCTCAATGAACCATTGCTCTACTTTTACCTCACTTTCTGTGTCCCTGCCCTGTGGCCTTCCCTGAAATCGTTCTCTGTTCTTTCTCTCCTCTCCAGGCCAAGAAACTCTTTCCTGCCACAATCTTCCTGAACTCACTGATCACTGTGTTCTCAGATGATGTTCCTAACCTCCTGAAATACACTTGGTTTAAAGTTTATCACAAAGTCCTCCACAATCTGTCAATCAGGTGTGAGATTAAAGAAACCGCTATCTCCCCAAATTGCTTTTGAGAACAGTGATCACAAAGCCGGGCGGTGGTGGCGCACGCCTTTAATCCCAGCACTCGGGAGGCAGAGGCAGGCGGATCTCTG
>NC_022018.1:30198836-30203589 GCF_000317375.1 Microtus ochrogaster
GAGTTCGAGGCCAGCCTGGTCTACAAGAGCTAGTTCCAGGACAGGCTCCAAAGCTACAGAGAAACCCTGTCTCGAAAAACCAAAACCAAAACAAAACAAAACAAAAAAACAACAACAACAACAAAAAAAACCAGTGATCACAGCCACAGAGCAGAAACTGGTGCACCCGAGGTCGTCCTTTAACCCCAGCCTCAATGGAGAGCTAAGAACCAGCAGGGCTCTTCCACATGGGGCTTCTTCGAGCAGCACCATCTCCTTTCTCCTGGATGCAAATCCTCCTCTCACCTGAGGTTCCACCTCTCCAGCTTCTCTCAGACATCCCTGTTTAAGTGGTCCCTGCAGTCAATAGTGATTCATGAAGACTGTGGTGCTTGGTGTTACAGACGCTGGGGCAGACAGTGGTGCTGGAAGATTGAGCCTATTTCTTCCTGGGTGTGTAGAACAATCTTTGAACTCTGGGGGGAAAAAACATTGCTAACGATGAGCAGCTGCCTTATTCTCTGAGTACTTGGTTTGTTTTTGCAAAAGTGTTCCTACGTTCTATTCTCCACTATAGCTCTAACCTCATGGGCCAATTCTTCATGAAGTCCCTTCTTGCTTGGATTCTCCTCTGCTTGCTGTTCCCCATGTCCCCATGCCACACAAAAACATATCTTCCTCCCAGGAGGCCCTTTCCAAACTGCCAAACCTCATAGACTACCAGCACCCACATCTCCCTGCCTTGGCCTCCCAAAGTACCTTCCCCTCTGTTGCCTATTCCTTTCCACTCTTTCCCAATAAATTCCCATCTTCTTCAGCTGTGCTCCTGTGCATGAACAGTTGGACCATGACAGACGCTAAATGCAGTGAGGCTGAATTAGGTGTAGATGAAAGAAAGGCAGGGCAGGGTGGGCAGGGCCTATGTATTGTACAGTTTAATATTCTCTTAGGCATGGCTTGCCTAGTTTCAACCAACGATCAAAACTTTCTTATTTTTGGTTTCAGAGATCCCTTAGAGGTGAGGGTGATTTATTAAGAAACCTTGAATGTGTTGATAGGTTTAGGACATTGCCGTAAACTGGAGACCAATCATCTTAGTGTTTCTACCGCTGTGTTCAATTACCATGACCAAGAGCACCTTGGGGAGGAATGGGCTTATTTCATCTGACAGGTGCAGATCACAGAAAGTCTTGAAAGGAAAGTCAGGTCAGGCCCTGAAGCAGAGGCCATGGAGGAGTGCTGCTTACTGCCTAGATCCTTAGCCTGCCCTTACAGTACATCCGTGGATCACCAGCCCTCAGTGGACTGTGCCCTTCTACACCAATCACTATCTAAGAAGTGACGCGCAGGCTTCTTCCACAGGGCAATCTTGTGCAGGGCATTTTCTCAGTGGAGGCTCTCTCTTCTCAAATGACTCTAGCTCCTGTCATGTTGACAAAAACTTAGCCAGAACACTAATGTGTCTGCTCTGAAAACTCAAAACAATGAAAGTTTTAAACCTTAGTTTAGGAATGGGATCATCCATAGCTCGAGGGGTCTCTAAGGTTAATATTTATCTCTTACTAAGGAAGGCATTGTGACTCTCTAGAGTACATTGTACTCCCTTAGATCCTGTATGCCCTTTAATATCCCAACAAATTAAATCGAAACACAATGTTATTGCCAGTTGGCTGTGCGCCATGAGGAAGAAGAGAGAGACAACACTTATGGGTTCCAAAGACTTTAATAAATCACCATTTAAGCGGGCCAGTGGTCAATCAGGGCTGCAGGACAAGAACTCAGGAGCCTTGCTTTTTCTGGCAGCCCTGAGCAGGGGAAGAAGCAGGGTTTAAAAGCACAAATATTTAGAAGCACAAACATTTGTTGCAAAGTTACAGTTACAGTTTTCACCAATCAGAAGTCAAAGACGAGGGGCTTTCCTTGTGAACTCCATCACTGTCAACTGGCATAGAATCGAAGCCTTTCAGCGCAACTGATCAGATTCAAGCCTTCAGCATTTCCTTTCACATTGTCCTTCGTTTGCCACCAGGATCTTCTCCTAGAATTTAATCACCGAGGGGTGGGAACTGGTGGTGTGACCTCCCGTGTTTTATGGTTTAAGGAGCTGGACTCCTCTCTGATCAACCCCTACTCCTCTTCTGAGCTCTAGACAGTTGGTATTTCGTATTTTTGCTTTTCCATTCTACTTTGGAAAGCTGAAATAACAGGCTCAAGAGAAGTACAGTCTCTCTAATGAGACAGTTATAATACCCACCCTTAAAAGTGGATCCACCCTCCATAAGGCACCTCATTTTCTGTGACTTACCTATTGTTTGTCCGCTGCCCATTTCTTTACCTTTTCTCTTATCTTCTTTTCCCAAACAATTACTCCTATTACGGCCCCCACGATGATGTATGGCAGCATCAGTCCTATTGGGGAGGATTGAGGAAGATGGTGCTGTAACAACCCAAAAGAAGACAGTTTCCTAGCATCTTTAGAGAGGCACCAATTCTAATTGATCTTAATAATAAAAGCCCAGTGTCAGATATTATTATTTTAATAATAAAAGCCTACTAGTTCTTACCTGTATGAAATCCTCAGACCTTCTGGGATATCCTGTCTCTACAACTCCTCAGACCGAATACCTTCTCAAAATATGTCAGACTGCCCTGAGTTCCTGTCTCCTCCCACCTTATATTCCTCTCTCCACCCAGTCATATCACCCCTGTCTCCACCTCTCTAGTGCTGGCATTAAAGTCCCGTGATCCCAAGTGCTGGGATCACCTCTGTGTGAGCTCTGTTTCTCTTTCAGAGGATCTCCTGTAGCCCAGGGTGGCCTTGAACTCACATTGATCCTTCTCCTGGGTACTGGGATTAAGGTTGTGGGCTACTACTGTATTGCCTAGATGGCTAACTCGTGGCTTAGCTCTGCATTCTGAACTTCAGGCAAGCTCTATATTTTAGATTACAAATATCAGTACAACTTCTAGGATGCTCAGGGCCTGGGGTGGGGATGGTGGGTCCCTTGTGTACACCAAGCCTTGCTTCATCCAAGCCTTCTTTTGTCAGTAATTGTGGCACTTTGGGCCACCTCTATAGTACATCATACCTTGACCAGCTTTGGGCAAGTGACTATCTACACTGACATGTTGGTTCTTTAAGAAAACAAAAAGATTTTTTTTTTTTTGAAGTGTGGCAATGCAGTAGGATAAGGTAGTTCTCCCTTTCTAGGAGACTGGAACTTCACCTGGATATCACAGCCATTTTTTATTTACACAGCTTGAGTGTACACAAGACTGCTAGCCTACTGTGTACTCAATCTGTCTGCATAACCTGCCTTTAAGAGGACAAAGTAACCAACCTTACTTTTCTTGTATTTCCCAGTAATCATCTTTTACAGCCTATATGATATCATAGTTGGGTCTTTTATTATCTGCTTTTTCATGGTTCTGAACCAGCGTGGAGCCTGTGTGTTCTGATCATCATCTGCTGGAATCACTAAAATAGAAACTGAAAGCAGTCTCACAGAAGGAATGCCTGATAAGCAATGATTTTTGATAACTATGTTTCTTAACCCTTTAATTGGGGTCAATTTAAATCTGTGACTTAATCCCTTGTAATAATACCTTGTTAAAGATTTCTGTAAAGTGTCCCTCATTTCTTCCCCATGTGACAATTTCTGTGCTGTTTAGTTGCAGGTATGGGAGGCATGAACCCCTTTGTTGGAGAGAGATAGATCAAGACAGATACAGACAGAGGAACAGATTCACAAGACAGCCTCACAGGCAGGCACAGATTCAGACTCCTATAACAGAGACGGGCAGGGGAGAGGGGACACAGGGAGAGTTAGTGTTCGTATCTGGACTCAGTCTTGGCCAAATGTCACTAAAGGTTAGCGCTTTAATTTATCTTCCTAATGCAACAACCACACATTAATGGCGAGTTGAGTTTAATATTAATGGATTCAAACCGACTGCACTCACTTTCCTGTACGTCTTTTCAAGATTACATGTTAGTTTGTCTATTTGGTGGAACACTCACTCACACAGCCCCCAAATCCAGCAAGGGTCTTCAGGAAGGTGTCAAACTTAGTACCTGTGGGCCTTTATATACACATGTCCATTCTTGGAGAATGCTACACTACAGATCCACCTCCATCCATCCATCCATCCAGCATACACAAAATAAGTTATAATAAAAAAATTAAGACTATTTTACAACGTATGTTGATGTACTTAAGACAGTTCTTTAAATCCTTTTGAGATGTCTTGTAGGGGACCCCAAAGGCATTTAGCTCCTTTTGCTCTTTTCTGTGATGACCAGATCGGAACAAATTATTGACAGGTCTGTGCACCCGGCTGCCTTCCAGGACTTCGGGGTCCCGTGGGTCTGCACAGTGCATTTCTGGCAGCCTCCCCACTTAAAACTTTGCCACTGCCCTGCATTCTTGCAGGACAATTTTTTCTCTCATTCTTTCTTAGTGATACCTGCTTGCCCAGCACCTTTACTAGGTGGAGTTATCCTTAGCTGCTTCCTCAAAGTTTTGTTCTGCTTCTTGGAGTCACTTTTTGACCCCACCCATCTCTGAGATCGTATTTTATAGGTTCACTCCTCCTGCAAGATGTGTGCTCAGGCCAACCCACAGGGGGACGTCTGAGCCAGCTTACACCCAGATCATAGGTCAGTCTCTACACCAGCTTCGCAGACACCAACTGGGCGACGATTGGCAAGTTGATTTCACTCAAATACCTATTCATAAAAAACTCTGTTATCTTTTTTTTTTTTTTTTTTTTT
>NC_022018.1:30203689-30206882 GCF_000317375.1 Microtus ochrogaster
GGGGGGGGGTAAAGACCACTCCCACAGGGTACTTAAATGAACTCCCAAAAGAAGAACATGTGGTCTCTTTTCCTTCCTCCTGGTGCAGGAATCCCATTAAACCTGGATATTTCTTAATTTGGCTTGATTGGGAAATTGTGTCGGCAGAGAACTTGCGTTAGGAAAAAATTCCTAACAAAATCCTGTGTTGAAAAACAAAACAAGAAGTAAAGAAAAGTGGGGGAACATAGCCAGTACAGAAATAACTTTTAAAATAAGGTATACTATTCATATAAATCTATGGTTAATTTTTATTAATTTAACATAAATTAATACATATAGTTTTTCTGTTTTCAACTTCAAATGCCAAAGTAGTAAAAGACATTAGGTATGCATGGTTGCGTAAACCTATAATTCCCACACTGGAGAGATGGGGTGAAGCCCAGTGTAGTGGAACACACCTTTAATTACAGTGCTCAGGAGGCAGGTGCGGATCTCCATAAGTTCAAGGCCAGCCAGTACACAGGGAATTCCAGGACAGCCAGAGATACATGATGAGATCTTGTCTTGAAAGAATGATAACAAGAACAAAAAAAAAAAAGATGGGGCAAGAGAGTCAAGATTTCAACAGCAGTGCTACACAGTAAGACTGTGTCTCAAGATAAAAACAACAAAAAATAATAAATCTTAATAGGCATAAACCCAAAAGAAGAGCTTAATCATTTGTATATATCATAATATGATAAACGGAGCATGGCTGTGCGTGTCTTTAATCCCAGCACTCTGTAGGTGGAGGCAGGCTGGTTTCTGGGAGTTCCAGGCCAGCCTGTTGTACACAGTGAGACTCTATCTTGCATAAAGAGGAGAGGGAAGATGACATCCCGAGCCTAAGAAGCTTGAATTGCTACTGCCCCTAGTCAACCTGAGCCATAGGGACCCGGCTACTCAGCAGGGACCTCAGGTCTCAAGCCACTCTTCATCAGCATGGACACAGGACTCAGAACCGAATGTTTACTATAGGGACGTCTGAGCCAGCTTACACCCAGATCATCACGGTTCACTCTTTCCTTGCACGTGTAGGTCTGCAGATCCCCACACCAGACATCTTCATTACAAGATATAAAAATCTTCAGCTTTGGATATCAAAGGTCCATTAGCTCCTCCCTCCCCATAGCAGTCCTATGGGGCCCACCCTTAGCTCTCTGGTCCATTTCTTTCATCTATGTCCTCATTTCTCTGTCTCCTTCCTCTGAAATTCTCTCCTTCTTACATCCCGATGAAGCCTATTGCCCTTGCCTTGCCCACTGTGGCCAGCGCAGCATGTTGAAGCTGCAAGTTCTCTGTCCCTCCCTTTCTCGCGCTTTCTTCTCAGAGAGCTGTGTGACAGCAGTGGTCCAATAAAACTGGGTCCCCTAGTTAAAAGCAAATGAATGGCCAAAGGAGTGAACTGGGCCATGGGGCTGAATTATGCATGAAGGGGGCAGCTGGAAGATGCTCGCAGTGAGTGGAGGGGCAGGGGCGTAGGGCCTGCTCTCCACCTGAAGTGCTGTGTAGAGGGAGGTGAAGGCTATGGCTTTTTTCCATGGCTCTGAGAAACTGATCTTGTCCTGTATAGGATCAGCCCACCCTCAGGTATTGTGACTCCCTGAGCCCCCGTGAATGCTGGGCAGATGAAGAGGGCACTGTCATCAGAACCAAGCCTAAAGAAAGGTCTCAGGGGTCCAGCGAAGGCCACAGGGGGACATGTGTAGATGTGTGATCTGTCTCTCATGTTGTAGAAAGAAACATCTCCAGCTTCACAGTCCAGGAAGATGGCCACTCGGTGAAGACGCTCTTTCAGAGGTATGATAGTTTCTGGGGAGGACAGGGCTCTGTACTGGTTTCCAAACATCTCCAGGGTCCAGAAGCCATTCTGAGGAACCAGCAGGGCCTCCCCTTTCCTTTCAACATTGTCTCTACAAACACCAAGGGTCCACACCATTACGTTTTCCACCTCCACTTCCCAGTAATGCTTCCCTGAGGAGAAGCTCTCCCGGCCCAGGACACAGGGCCGGCAGTCAAATCTCTCAGGGTTGTCAGGCACGCTCTGCCTCGAAGCACCTCGTCTCACACTTCTCTGGTCATCTGACAGGAAGAGCTCAGGATGAGCTGTATCTGGATCCAGAAGCACATCAGCTGTAGAAGAAGGTTCAGGCTTAGTGCTGAGATCTCAGACTTCTGAATACGTGCAACCTGTGATTCCCCCTGAGGTCCTGGGAGCTAATGTGGAATTCCTCTGTGTGATGGCCTTTTCAGAGAAGGCTTTTCTGATCTAAGCTCACACTGAAGCTCCTTTTTCTCTTACATACAGAAGTACTGTCTTCTGTAGAGAAGACCGGGGCTCCAAGAAACCCAGAATGTTTAGCGAATGACCTGAAGTGAGTGGTTCCCCTTCCAGCACCCTCAGATCTGCCCCAGTGTCTACTATAAGATCTCTGGGATTCTCTTAGTAGAAACCATCCAACTTGGCTTTGACCAACAAGAGAGGCTTAGTCTCTCACTCTCCCCAGTTAAGGAATTTAAGTGAGTCTCACGACACAGGGTCCTGGCTTAGCACAGGATCTCTTCACTGGTCTCTGCATCCCTTCAACCAGATGACAACTGATTTAAATGTCTGATAAGGGTACACACCAAAGAATATGGAAGGAGAGCAAATGTCCCCCAAAGCCAAGCTGAGAGGCATGTGCAGCAAACTTAAGAGGGGAATATTTTCAGCTAGGTTGAAGCTCATAGCAGTGTCCGCTGTGGGTACAGGAAGTGTTTGCCAACCATCTTGCCTGGTCAGTCTACTTTGCTTGTCTATTTTGCCTGTCATGTTTGAATGATAGCCTCCTTCCCCCATGTTGGTATATCTGATTGTAACAACGTTGGTATGATTGTCTCAAGTAGGTCGTGCAATTTTGAATTTCTCTCCTTTTTCTTCTTTTTTTTTTTTTTTTTTTTTTTGAGACAGGGTTTCTCTGTATCCTTGGAGCCTGGCCTGGAACTAGCTCTTTTAGACCAGGCTGGCCTTGAACTCACAGAGATCCACCTGTCTCTGCCTCCTGAGTGCTGGAATTAAAGGTGTGCACCACCACCACCCAGCATTTGAATTTCTCCTTAAGGAGCAGAAGTCCTTCTGCCAAGGTATCTTGTGAAGCCTGTATTTTTTTTTTTTTTTTTTTTTTTTTTTTTT
>NC_022018.1:30206982-30219482 GCF_000317375.1 Microtus ochrogaster
TTTTGGTTTTTCGAGACAGGGTTTCTCTGTGGCTTTGGAGCCTGTCCTGGAACTAGCTCTGTAGACCAGGCTGGTCTCTAACTCACAGAGATTCGCCTGCCTCTGCCTCCCGAGTGCTGGGATTAAAGGCGTGCGCCACCATCGCCCGGCTGCCTGTATTCTTGACACATGAAGAAAGAAATGATGCTCGGGAAGAAAAGGCGGCGAAGCTCTGAGCTCTCCCTCACCCGACTCACTGACTGGTTGTGTCCTGGGAGCAGGAAGCATTTCTGGACACCTAGTAATTACGTCCCTGGTCAGGACCAGGAAGTATATTGTCTTTTTGCCACAAGGGGATCCATCTGCTCATTTTAACTAACTCCCAGGTAATAAATGTCTTCTTTCTAATTAATTCAGGATTTGAAAGCTGTGGGAGAGCTGTCCTGTATGTGAACCTCTGCAGTGCTCACAGAACTCCCTCTGGAAAACAATCATCAAGGCAGACTAAAGCTGGACTGCTTCCCTGACAGAGCTGGGCTCCAGCATTAATGGGCTACAGCCAGGGAGGCCCTCAATCTCCTACCTCCCCAGTCCAGAGCCCTGGGTCCTTGATTCATGTCCTCCCTTAGTGTGGGGAGAAGTCTCCAGATATAAGGGGATTCCAGAGATACTCACCGGCATGTAAGAGGGTTCTTCGCCATCCTGAAAGTGACAGAGAGGTGAATGTCATGAGGCTAAGCCGGCAGAACACACACTGCAGAAAGTAGTTCAGGGAAGCTTAAACTTACGTAATTCTTCTTGAAGTTGCCCTGAAAAAGAAACAAGGTAATGTCCTCAGTAGGCAGCTGAGAGAATTTGGATTTGTCTTAAATGATATGGGCTGGCTCTACCTACTGCACCAAACCCTTCTTTCCTACTGGACAGGGTTAATCTCCATTGTGACCTTGGGGTTTAGAATCACCACGGAAACAAACCTAGGTTTGTCTTGAGAGATTTTCTAAGTTAGGTTAATGAGTTTGATCATGGTGGCTCAGAGAGCGAGAGCACTTACTGCCAAGCCTGAGTCTAACCCCCAAGACCCATGAAGAAAGAACCAACTCTCACAAATTGTCCTATGAGTTCTACATGAAGGTAAGGGTGTGCTATCCTCCTCCAATAAATGTAAGAGAGAGAAAGAGAAAAAGAGAGACAGAGACAGAGAGAAGAGTTAGTTTAGGAAGCTGGGTGTAGTGGCACATGCCTTTAATCCCAGCACTCCAGAGGTAAAGGACAGGTGGATCTCTGTGAGTTTGAGGCCAGCCTAGTTTACATAGTGAGTTCTAGGACAGCCAGAACTACATAGTAAGACCCTGTCTCAGAAACCAAATGAAACTGAAATAGAACAAAAACAGCAAAGGTGTTCAGGATCTGAGGAGATGGTTTAGCGATTAAAAAGAGCCCTGGTTGCTTCTGCAGAAGACCGATTCCATTTCCAGTACCTACACAGTGGTTCACAAACATCCAATGTCCTTTTCTCACCTCTGTGGGCACCGGGCATTCATCTGGTACACATAATACATATAGGAAAAATATTCATTCACATAAATTTAAAAATTTTCATTTACTCTGTGTGTGTGTGTGCACATGCCATGTTGCAGGTGTAGCGGTCAGAGGACAGCTTGTAGGATCTGGTTCCTTTCTACTATGGGGGTTCTGAGTATTTTACTCTCGGATGTCAGGCTTGGCAGCAAGTCCCTTTACCTGCTGAACCATCTTGTCTACCCCTGTCAGATAACTTTATCACAACAATGAAAACAGTAACTAATAAAACACCCATACCTGAGAACTGTCAGAAATCAGAAGTGGTACGAACCAGGTGAGTGGACAATATTAGGACTGTTTTATTGTTAGCTTTTGTTTAGTAGCATGGTTCTGCTTGGAATATTGGAATGGAAGAGCCAATAGCCTAGTTATTAGGATATGAGAGTTCTGAGCCCTTCTGCTGCCTCTACGGGTCCATATAGTGCGAGCTTCTACCTGTCAGAAGGGTGGTGTCCTTTCTTTTCCTTTTCCTCCTTTTTTTTTTTTTTTTCATTTATTTTGAGGCATGGTTCTATTGTAGCCTAAGCTAGTTTTTTTTTAAAAAA
Source organism: Microtus ochrogaster (assembly GCF_000317375.1). Taxonomy (NCBI): domain Eukaryota; kingdom Metazoa; phylum Chordata; class Mammalia; order Rodentia; family Cricetidae; genus Microtus; species Microtus ochrogaster. The sequence continues at coordinate 30,209,088 of NC_022018.1, forward strand.
TATTTATTTATTTATTATGTATACAACATTCCTTCCATGTATGCTTGCATGCCAGAAGAGGGCAACAGATCTCATTATAGATGGCTGTGAGCCACCATGTAGTTGCTGGGAATTGAACTCACGACCTCTGGGAAGAGTAGTCCTTGCTCTGAACCTCTGAGCCATCTCTCCAGCCCCCTAGGCTGGTTTTGAACTCACTTCGTAGCTAAGGCTGGCCTTGAACTGAAGAATAGTGAACTCAACTGTTCTACTCTTTTACCTTCTAAGTTCTCTTTTCCCTACCTAGTTCCTTACGTGTGGCTTCTTTTTCTTCATATTCGACTTCTTTCTCGGCGGACAAGATCAGTTTTTTCCTGTGTTGCTTCTTGACAAGGAAGATACTTCCAGATGTGAGAAGGATCAACATTAGAACGGGCAGAGTGACAGCCATGGCCACCATCCAGAGAGGAAGGCTGGGCTCGAAGGATTCTGGAAAGTGAGCCAGAGAAGTACTGTGTGGTGAGAGACAGGACATCAGGACTATGTGTGCTGATTGGAGGAAGTTTATCTGGAGAGTTCCCCCCCTCAGGTCCCAGTCCTGAAACGAGGACGGGAGAAAGATGGTGGCTTTTTACTGGCTGACCTCTGACTTTGCAGGAGAAAAAAAATGGAGGGTCGCTGGGCAGTGGTGGCACATGCTTTAAATCCTAGCACTCGGCAGGCAGATCTCTGTGAGTTCGAGGCCAGCCTGGTCTACACAGTGAGTCCCAGGACAGTCTCCAAAGCTACACAGAGAAACCTTATCTTGAAAAAACAAAACAACAAACAAAAAATGTCGGGTCACCCAGGACTTCCAGGGATGAATCCCATGGATAAATGCCAAGGTTAGCAGTCTGCTAAATCTCTACAGCTGTCACCTTCCAAAGGCCTCCAGCATTCTGACCCCGGACCTGGCAATGGCTCCCTCTTTGCTCTGCCCTTGCTGCATACAGTTTCTTCTCAACTGAGGGACAGAGATTCAGTTGATTATTCATTAAAAGCCTCCAATGTGCTGGGCGTGGTGGCCCATACTGAATCCCAGTACTAGGGAGGGAGAGGGATCGGAGGATCACAAGTTCAAGTGTAGTCAAGTTTCAGTAGTGAGACCCAGGCTGTTCCCCTGCCCTCCCAAGTGTGGTGCTACAGGATGAAGCAAGGTAACACTTCTATTCCTTGCTCTTCTATCGCTGTTGATCACTACCCATTCACATGTCTGTGATTTTCTTCTTGTGTCAAGCAAGGGATGTGACCTCAGTTCAGCTCCAGCCTCCAGCTCTGCAGAGCCAAAGATCCTTCCTCAGACCACCCTCTAGTCTCCATCACTACTCCAGATATCAATCTATTTGCGGAGGAGCCCACCTTTTCCCGATAGAGCTCCAGAGAGCTGAAGACTAACCTGGAATGAAAATCACACTCTCCATCTCCTGGTTGAGCAGGGTGTTGTTAACAGAGCAGGTCATGTTCCTCACAGAACAGTCTCTGATGATCACAGTCATGGTGACCGTGAAGAGGCCTCCTCTGTCAGCTGTATAGTCTTCTTCCAGCGCAGGCACAACTTCATAATAGGGGTCTCTCCACACAGCTTGGGGCTCCGGGTACCACCCTTCAGATGTGCACTCCAGCAAGATGCTCCCATCCTCAAGGGTCTTCATGTTAACGAGGGGCTTAGAGCCCAGGCCTAGAAGGAAACACCAGAGTTCAGCTAAAAGAGTGGCTGGTTTAGTCCCAGCACTAGGAAGGCAGAAATAGGAAGATCTCTATGAGTTGGAGGCCAGCCTGGTCTATAAAGTGAGTTCCAGAACAGCCCAGGCTACACAGTGAGACCTTGTTTCAAAAAAACAAAAAGAATGGCTGGTAGGAATGTAGATATGGGTAGGGATGTAGCTCAGTAGGAGTATGTGTGTCTGGCTTGTGTTTGATCCTTAGCATCATAAAATAAGCAATAGTATTTCGTGTGTGTATATTAAGTGGTCTGGTCTTAATGGTAGAAGCCAAGGAAAGGGAAGTCCAAACTGGCTGAACCTAAGGGTAATGAATATGCAGCCAAAAGATGGAGGGATGATGAGTCAGGAAGGAAGAAAGAAAAAATGGATAGAAAGAAAGGCACTGATGTTAGAGAAGGGACCAATGTGCCAAACGTGCCGGAAGCTGAGAGCAAAGGAGTCTCACACTTACAACTGTGCTCCAGCTCCAGGGCTCGCCACGGCTTCTGTATCTATTCTGTCTCATTAAAGGCTTGTTGCTTCACTGATCCTGCCAGACTCCAATCGTCCGACTTCTAAGCAGGTATCTTCTGTCCAACCTAAACAGGCCAACTTAGAACCTCACTTTGTGTTCTGTGGGAAATTCCTCAGCTGCTTTGGCCTTGTGGACATTTTAGAATAAGAATCTGTCAGGATGCCACAATCTTATAAAACTTTCTTACTTTAAGACACTGTCCTTTCTCCCTCTCTCATGACCAAGCAGAGGGAAGACAATGGCCTGCAGTTGTGTGTTCACCACACGGCCTGCTGCCTTTGAAGAAGGGGTAAAGTGTCCCCACAAAGCCGACTCTCGACATTCACAAGTGTTTAGCTCCTAGGGACTCACTCAGGTAGACAATCTGTAAAGTGCACCCCCAAATTCACCTATTAGGGAGATAGGAATGCACCCGAGGTAGTCAAAACAGTGCCGTGTGCTCAGGGTATGTCGTCAGAAGAGTGTCCCGGAAGCCTTCAGCTGGAGGGAACATTATGTGGCGGTGGGACATGTCTGTCCCTTTGGGCATGCCCCACAAACTTTTATTGAGTAGTTTCTTTGTCAAGCTCACCCAGTAAATTATACCAAAGAAAGGAAATTCAAGCACTCGGTAAAATTCAGTGTTTTGTGTTCTATTTGATATTTGTTGTTGCTGTTGTTTGAGATAGACCTCATTATGGAGTTCAGGCTGGCCTCAGACTCAGAAATAATCCTGTCTCAGCTTTTGGGTGCTGGAATTACATGCATATGCCACCACACTGGAGTATTCATTGATTTCTTTTGTTTGTTTTTGAGACAAAGCTCTCATACAGCCCAAGCTAGCCTTGAATTAGACATAGAGTTGGGGATGATCTAGAACTCCCGATCTTCTTGTCTCTAAGTCCCAAGCACTGGAGCGGAAGCAGGTGTTTGCCATCATGTGTGGATCTTCAGTTTGATTTTGCCAAGGAAACAAAGTAGCTAAAGACGTCCAGTCTCACTCATAAAACTTGATATGGAATAAGATTCAAAATAATTTGACCAGCCAGGGCTATATTTGAGAGTCCCTGTCTCAAAACAACAAGCAAGCAAACAAAAAATCCAACAACAACAACAACAATACATACACACATGAAGTATGACAATCTGGAAAAAAAAACAATTCTATAAAATATCCCACAGGGTTGAGAGACAACAGACTTAAGGATGAAATCACCCAGTCAATCCAACAAACAAAATAGGAAATTAAAAAAAACATTAAGGTGGGGGGGACTGGAGAGATGGCTCACTGGGTAAAGCACTTGTTGCAAAAGTGTGAAAACCTGAATTTGGATCGTCAGCACCTAAACAAAAGTTTGGGTGGACACATGTCTATAACCCCAGTACGGAGGTAAGGAATGATGTTGGGGGCTACGTGGCCAGCCGGTCTAGCAGAACAGAGAGGTCAAAGTTCAGTGAGAGACCCTGTCTCAGAAAATAAGTTGGAAAGTAACGGAGAAAGGCACCTTTGGCTACTACAAGCATAACACAAGTAAGAATACACACACACACACACATACACACACACACACACACACACACACACACACACACACGGGCGGTTGTGGCGCCTTTAATCCCAGCACTCAGGAGGCAGAGGTAGGTGGATCTCTGTGAGTTTGAGGCCTACAAGAGTCAGGACTACAAGAGTCAGGACAGCCAGGACTGTTACACAAAGAAACCCTTTATCGAAAAACCAAACACACATATAAACACATGTGCATTTACCACAAACACACATATGCACACATACAAAACACACACACACTATCAAGTTAAACATTCTATAATGACTTAATCAGAGCAGGGCAGGGCAATGAAGCATGCTTCCAGGGAAAGAACAGGGGTTCCTGGAATCCACAGGTATCACCAGCTAACCCTGCAGTTCTAGTGGGAGCAAAATCAGGAAACCTATCTCCTTTAATATTGTGTGATACAAAAAAAAACAAAAAACAAAAAAACAAACAAACAAAAAACCCCATGGCTCCTTGCCCAGTATGTCCAGTTTAATTGCCACTTCCATCCTGAATCTCTGCAAAATTGTTCTGGGTAGTACTCTCACTCAATACCTCTACGGGGTCGACAGTCCTAGTACGTAACTTTACTGCTGTATTTAGCATCTGCTCTCATCACAAGTCAGTTGCTTTCTCTACAGTTGCTATTGGAAGAAATGGGAGGAAAGGCAAGATTATCTGGGGATGAGGATAATGGTGATACAGGCTGCAATCTCAGCACTTGGTAGGGAGGTAGGAAGATCAGAAGTTCAAGGTCATTATCAGCAACAAAGTGAGTTTAAGCCTGGCCTGGGCTATACGATTACTATTAACCTGTGAAATGTCCATTGTGATTTTTTGGGCAATGCTTGTTTATCTCAGGTACCCTTGCACATTTTCTCCTGTCACTCTAGAAGCAATGGTTACCGCTTAGCCGAGCTCACTCAGGTGGACACAAGAAGCAACTCTCCCTGTATCAAAGGGATCACAGGCAAGAAATGTCCTAGTCTGCGATGATTCTGAGTTCAAGAGAGCAGTGTACCCCAAAGGTCACAGTGGGAAAAGCCAACAGAGGAAAGTGGAGCGACTCACTTGCCACCAGGAGCCTCATGATGGCCTGATCATAGGACCTGCCTTGCTGGAAGTAACAGCTGTAGATGCCGTTGTCATAGGCTGTGACATTGTGGATAACAAGCGCCACTCTTCCCTTGCTGATGTCTGTGCTCACGAAGGTGGTTCTTCCTTGATAGGTGGCCATCTGCTCCTCTGTTCTCTCTTGATGGCCTTTGTACACCAGCACTGCCGGGGAGAAATGCCACCGAAACCACCGCACCTCCATGTCTTCTGCATTTCTCTCTGGTGACAGGCAGCAGCGCAGTGTGGTATTTTCTCCTACCATGGCCAGGATGGGCTCAGCTGGTCCCACGACAGTAAACTGGGCTATTCAACAAAGGAGGACAACCAGACAGGAATTCCAGCCATTAAATTTCCAGCATACTCGAGTGGTATTCTAGGGTTTCAGGAGTGTTCACGCTACGGCCCTGGATAGCTATAAATTCAACACAACACAAAATGGTGAACTTACTTCAGGTTTGTTTTTGACGTTGTCTGTTTTGTTTCTGTGGTTCTCAAGTGTGGACTCTGTAGTGACATTTTTGTGTCATGCTCAAGCTGTGCTTTGGACACTAGCCTGGTTAGTTTTAACTGTCAACGTGACACAACCTCGCATTACCTCGGAAGAGAATCTCAGCTGAGAAGTTGCTTAGGTCAGATTGGTCTGTAGTTATCTTTATGGGGGATTGTCTCGATTGCCAATTAATGTAGGAGCCCCCCCCCCCGCCCACACACACACCATGCCCAGGTGATCCTGAAGCCAGCCAGTCAGCAGCAATGTCCACGGCCCATCCTGCACTTTGGCAGTGAAGTAAGTTCCTTGGCTGGAGGCAGTGATGTATCGAATAGCAAGGAGTCCTGCCTTCAGTTCCTTTTGTGACTTCCCTCAGTGAAGAACTGTGGTCTGCATCTGTACCCAATTAAGCCTTTTTCTTTCCTACACTGCTTTCTGTCGGTGCAACAGAAATGAAACTAGAACAGACACCTCCAGGTTATTTACTGTGTAGCCCTGGAAAGTCTTCATCTAGAGTGGCCCGGAGAACTAAAAGGGTTGGACAACTGAAAAGGCTTAGACAAGTTCTTTTCAAGGCCACGGGGGCTTCCTAGATGGGCTGGTAGTTGTGGCTGGTGAGCAGCATCTCTTGGAACCACTCAATGATGCTGCAAATGCTTCGGTAACAAAATACTGAGTTGTGCATAATGCTCACCCACGATCCCAACACTCAGGAGATGGAGGCTGGAGGATGAGCTCTTCAAAGTCATCTTTAGCTATAGAGAAAGTCCACCATGAAGAAAAGCAAAATAAAACCAACAAACCCGAACCCACATGAACAGAATGTCTGAGGTCACCCTGAACACACACGGAAGACCCAGTGCTTAGAAGGACTTGTTCCTGTGCATGTGGCACAGACCCAGGGTTCAAACCACAACTGTGCATGTTATGCAAGCACTCTACCAACTGAGCCACATTCCTAGCCCCCTTGTTTTGTTTTACAAGACAGCTCCTTATTATGAACCCCTGGCTGGCCTTGAACTCTTGGCAGTCTTATCCCATTGCCCAAGTTTATAGGTGTGCACCACCACATCTCAAAAAGTAAGCATTTAGATATTAGTATTTGATGATGTGGCATTAGACAAAGGATATTATTAAAATCGACTTCATCTGTTTTTAACTCTTTTGAATGTTGGCACTTGAGATTTTACAGGAGTATTTACAGGTCTCCTCTGAGGCTCTTGCTGCTTTTCTTTAGGACAAGATTGGGAAAATCCAGGAATGCATTCAGAACAGCAGGGTGAGCCGCACAGCTCCAGACCTCCTAGCTCTGTCTGTCAGGAGAACTGTGGGCATTGCTTTCTCAAAAGGTAACGGGAGCAAGAAGCCTACGGCCTTACCTGAGACCAGCACAAACAGGCTGAGGACCAGGAAGAAGAGAAGGGAGGCTAACAGGCAAGGCTGCAGGGAAGTAGCAGGCTCCATAGGTCTTCAGGACAGGGCCACCTAGATCAAATATGGACAGTAAGCCTAGAAGCACAGAGGAGAAATCACCCACGGTTCTCATGGCCACTGTACCTTTTGCCCCTGTGCTGGTCTCATAAGCATTCCAACTTCTGCCTTAGATGGACAGACTCCTTCCGAGCTTGATGGGTGGGTTCACTAAACATCCTATTAAACAAACAACATAAACAGCAGGCAGGCAGCTTTCTGCTGTCTTAGGATCAGTTGTCTTTTCAGAGTCCAGTTTCTTCAGTGGTCATTTGATATTCCTCCCCTTCCCTCCTCCTTTCCCTCTCTTTTTGGCCTTCCCGCCTCCTCCTCCTCCTCTCCTCCCCATCCCCCTTTCCTCCTCTTCCTGTTCCTCAGGCGGGCGGGCTCTTTCTCCTAATCACCACGTTCCTCCCCTTTCTCCTTCCTCCCGCTCTCCTTCGCCAGCCTCCTTCCCTTTCTTCCCCTCCCCTTCCCTGTCCTCTTTTCACCTTGTGAACCTCAGGTAAAGCGAGATAGGTGAGACCGTCCTTCCCCCAGGTGTCGGCTTTCCGTCCACAGCACGAAACCCCCACCCCCAAGCTCCTACAGCCCCTGCCAGGTCTCCAAGCGCTCCCACCCCTTCCCTACCTGCGAATTAATCTCTGTTGTTTTTTTTTTTTCCTCTGACCCTCAGATACTGATTATCATGCCTTTTCTCCTCTCGCCAGCCTGCCGGTGGGCACAGTCGCCACCAGAGAAGAAACTGCTATAGAAGAGACGAAAGAATTTCCGGTCTCCATTAGTCTGAAAGTGCGGGGACTCAGGACAACAGACCTCGGCTGACCCACTCCCCGCGCAAGTCTCACAATTTCCATTGAGTCGTTTAGAGCCTGGGATTGGTCGGCCACGAGTTATCAGCCAATAGTATTCCTGTGTTTAGCTGTCACCTGTTACTAGGTAGAATACACAGAAACAATCCTCCCTTTCTGCCCTCGGGTCTTCCTTTCCTCTCTCATTTTGCCCCTTTCATTCCCTCCAAGTCTCCCCTTCCTCACCCTCCCCATTCTTCCCCTCTTTCTCCCACTTGACGGATCCTGGAGCTGTGACTGCTGTCCAGAGGCCCCATCCGTGTATGTTGACGTGTGTATGAAGAAGAGAGGAAGGGAAGCCAGACCCAAGCAGCCCCCTTCCCCAAGCCAGAAGAATCCTGTGCAAGTTGCTAGGCTTGCAGAGAGGGGTAGTGGAGGAAGTCACAGGATGCAGGCGTGGGTGGTTGACAGAGACAAAGGGCTATGCTCGCCACCCATCTGAGACCGGATGGGTAAGGGGTGTCTCAGGAGGACACTGAAAAATCAGACTGAAAAGTACTTTTCCTTGTGGAAATGACATCCTAGTAGGACAGGGGAATGACACTGACTTTGTAGCTGTACTTTATCAACTGCTTAAAGCTCTTCTCTGTGGTATCCCTGAGCAGACACCTATATTGGTGACTATATTGTTATTGTGTTACTGGATGCTTTATGATAAAAGTCTGGGCTCTGGCAGTTCCAAAAGGCAAGGCTCGGGCCACCTGTCCCCTGGAAGAGCAACCAAAGACAAATAATGGTGAAAAGCGGAGGATATCTAACATGGAGAAAAGAGAGGTCCAGTGGCCTCTCCCCAAGTTCATACTCATGGTAGAAACATGAAACCTAAGGTTAACTAGAAGGCAAGCAGGACGTGTGAAGCCTCTTCCTGGGAGGCAGGTTTCTCTCCTGGCACTAAATCTTCAGCCTTTCCCTTTCCCCAGCATGGAATTCCTAGGGAAATTAGGCTCTTTGGAGGTTAATTATTTTATAGTCAGCTGAAGAAGAGGGCACTAGGATCTCTCTTTAGACCGTCTCCTTTCTTGCCGTGATGGTTACAACTGTACAGATGTTTTCCAAGATAATTGCCCAGAGTCACAGCCCTCAGCTCAGCTGTCCAAGCTTGGGAGGCCTCCAGTTCATTCTGATCCAGTTTTAAAACTCTGCCCTTCACGCCAGCCCCTCTCCTGTACCTCCCAGCCCCTCTCCTGTACCTCCTCTCGTTTCCCTCTGTTTCTGCCTCTTGGTAAGCTTTTCTTTCTTTTTTTTTCTTTCTTTCTTTTTTCTTCCTTCCTTCCTTCCTTCCTTCCTTCTTTCCTTCCATCCTTCCTTTTTTTGGGGGAAGGGGCAGGGAAGATGAGTTTAAAAATACCTATCATAGATGTAATGCCTTGATCATAACAAGGATTATGATGTGAGTCAGGTTGCTTTCATGAGATCAGGGCCATCACCATCCTTTGCTTTCTCTGCTCTACAGCATAACGAATTTCTTTCTCAGGCCGTTTTGACCTCTGGCTTCCAGGTAGTCCTGGACTGACGAACAGGTGAGGATAAGGTAGAAGCCAGGCAAACTCTCCAGCCTTTGGATCTCAGTTGTCTCTTGTAGCCTCAGGACATCCACTTTCGGAGGCAGTAGCTGCCTTTTGCTGCTATTGATCTGTGTGCTACTTACTTGTGAGTCCCCCATCCTGGCAGTCAATTCATTCTCTTCCTCTGGCAATGTCTTTGCCATCTGCTTCTTGCAAGTGATCTTTTGTATGAAATCTTGCCTCCAACAAGTTTCTATACTCTTTTTTAGTTTAGCATTTAATGTTCTCTTCTACCAGGAACAATAGGCTCTCTTGTTTGATGAAGAATATTTACTACCAAAGGACCTCTAGAAAAAAATCAGTGGTCAAAGAAAGTTAGCGCTATCCAACTTGAGAGACAGAGGAGAAGAGTTCCCCCTAGTGGAAGGGCAGGGCATCTGGCTTTAGGGAGTGTGGGAAGGATAAGAGAATCAGACTGTGGTGGCCAGGAAGCAAGGCAAGGCCCTCCTGGATAGCCCTGAAATAGATTTTAGGAGGATGAAATAGGCATAGAGATGTCAGTGGGAAAGACGTACCGTGCCTGAGATGCTGGGAAGGGAAAATGTTTGTGCTTATGACCTTTCCTCCCCACCCTTCCCTGCCATAGACATAATCATGGGATGTTTTTGCCTCCATTTGTCTAGAACAGGTAACACGGTGGTCTTTCTCTACTGATTGTTCAGACTGTAAAGGAGAGTGTTCAGTAGTCCCAACTTTTAGCTGCCTATAGCCAATTTTGTTTCAACAGACCTCACAGCCTTCTGAAGACTTGATATAACTGTATGACGACACATGAACTTTCAGAGAAACACACTTGACATGTAGTACCTGTGTTGTTCATTTTTCTGTTGCTGTGATGAAACTTCGTGACCAAAGCAACTTACAGAAGAGCAAGTTTATTTTAGCTGACAGTTCCAGGAGATAAGAGTCCGTATTGGTGAGGGCAGCATGGCAGCAGACAGTCAGAATAGGACGCTGAGAGACCACATTTTTAAAGGCAAACACAGAACAGAAAGATTAAAATGGAAGTGGGACAAGGTCATGAAATCTCAAAGCCCACCTTTAGTGACATCTTCCAACAAGGACGCATCACCTCCCCAGCGAATGGCACCAACTCGGAGTCAAGAGTTCTAATA
>NC_022018.1:30221982-30224125 GCF_000317375.1 Microtus ochrogaster
GACATTTTGAATGGTATTATTTACAAAGTAATAAAAAATAAATACATATCGTCACAAATTTTGTTTTGTAGGATTGATCCTCACACATTCAGATACTTTAAATGTCACACATTTTTGGCCTGACAGGTGTTTTTCAGAGATTAACATCTACAGCCAGTTAGTTCAGTACTTGCAATAGAGCAAATGTTCGAGAAACATTAGCTGTCATTGAAATTAGTATTTTAAAATTTCATTGAAATGTTTCCCACGCATTATTTTCTGTTTCTTTGTGTAGCTGTAACTAGGAATACGTCGGAGTGAAATTAGGAAATATTAGTGATGGTTAAATCCTTTTCATTATGAGGGATCTTCTCTCATATTGAGAAGAGGAGCGGTATCTGATATTCTGCAGATAATAGCTTAGAAGTACAAAGACCACCTCCAGCGACAGGACAGAACCCCATAAACCTCACCTTTCTGAAACTACCACGCCTGCTTGCCTGTGGATGCGTTAGTGAGAAAGCAAGGCCTTCTGGGTTTCATCCACAGCTGAGAAACCCACCGTACAAGTTTTCTTGTTGGGCTGAAAAATCACTGCTCTCTGCGCGGCCCTCTCTCCCGGCTCCAGGGTATTTAGGTGCCCCAGTTATCCCTCCCTGCTTGTCTACACACGTTCCCTAAAGAAACACCTCCTACCTCCAAAAGCGCCATCCTCCCAGGTGTGGTGAGCGTGCCTATAACCCCAGCCACTTAGGGGGCAAAGTTAAAATAGTCACTGATTGGGGACTGGTCTTGGCTGCACAAAGTTAGAGGTCAGCCTCAGCTACATAGCAATGCCCTGTCTCAAAGGAATCTGAAATTAGAGCCACTTCTTTCAAGACCTTTTAGTGTAAACATACAAAAGTAAGGGATGAAAATGAAACGGGTGTGAGGGGCAGGGAGATGGCTCAGCAGGTGCAGGCTCTGGGATCCACATGGTAGAAGAAGGGAACCAACTCCTGCCTGAAAGTTGTCCTCTGACTTCCACATGCTCCGCACATGCCTCCCACCCCCAAATAAATAAATGTAATTAGGAAAGTAAAATGCACCGTGCGTTGTGCTCTAGTAACTGAGAAACACGCTAGATCCCAGCTACAAAGGTCTTGTGTTCCCCAGAGTCACTTTACACCCCAAGGTACACGAAGACAGGTTCCAACTATACATTTTAATTTTTTGGTTAAGCTCTGAGTCTTGTATGTGACTTTGATAAATACTGAATCATCCTTAAACTCAGATCTGAGTGATGTGTAAGGCTGAGCTGAATCAGAGGCAATAACATTGTGTTCTAGACTTAAACCTCATGGAACATGGCAGCGGTGGAAGAAAGCTTTGCCTAGATGAAGCATTGCTTTTGGGGGGGGGGTAGCAATGAGGACTCACCCTGGAGTTATTATGGAAGATAGATTATATCCACAGGGCTATTTCAGCTTGCAGGGAAAAATACATACCTGATTGCCATTCCGTCTAGAATTGATGGGAAAGAAGCTTGGGAGGCTGTGACTTTTAGCCCCACCTAGGATTTTCTGATCCTCCCCAGACCACTTTTTGAGACTAGAAATTTGTCCCTTCTCACACAGCAAAGATTTCTTTACCCTGATCTTTGCTCTGCCTGTTGGCAGCCAGGTGTCATCCTTCAGGCTCTTTTTGTGAGTAACAAAACCTTTTTTCCTTTTTCTTTTTAGTTTAAACAGAAAACAAAAACTCGAGACAGAATCTTGCTCTGTAGCCCAGGCTGGCCTCCAATTTAGAATCTTTCTGCTTCAACCTGAGGTCTGGGATTACAGCTGTGGGCTACCACACTCAGTCAAAATTTTTATTATGATGTTTTTCAACATATAAAGAAGATGAAAAGAGAGATTTGTCTGCAATTCATCATCACCTAGAGTCAACCTGTAACTGTTTACTAGTTTCATCTACTTTTTAAAAATTGAATAGCATTAAATTAACTAGGGCACATATGATCAAATATATAAATATACAAACATGAATCACACGAGTATATATATTGATAAAACCTACTGTGTCCTTGTCCAATGGAAGACAATGTAGCAATTCTTTAGGAGTATCTAATAATATTCTGTTCTTTTTAAAATTTCTCTAAAATCTCTCTCTCTCTCTCTCTCTC
>NC_022018.1:30224225-30241941 GCF_000317375.1 Microtus ochrogaster
CTCTCTCTCTCTCTCTCTCTCTCTCTCTCTCTCTCTCTCTCTCTCTCTCTCTCTTCCTCTGAGATCATGTTTCACTCAGTAATCCTAACTTGCCTGAAACTGCTTGTATTGACCATGCAGTCATCAAATGTGTAATGATGCTCCTGTCTCCATCTCCTGAGTGTTGGGATTACAGTCATGCTAGCTAGTTGGTTCATTGTTTGACTATAATGGCAACTTCAGTGGTTTTTTTTGGGGGGGGGGGGGTTGGGAAGTTTCCCAGAATTCTGTTTTGTTGTTTTGCTCTGATATAGACGTTTCTCCTTAATCCCAGCACTGGAGAGGCAGAAGCAGGTGGATCTCTAAGTTTGAAGCGAGCCTAGTCCTCAGAAGTAAGTTCCAGGACAACTAGGAATACACAGAAAAACCCTGTCTCTAAAAACAACAAAAATAAACAAACAAAAAGAGTTTTCTGAGAATCAAACTCAATTAAATTATATTTTCGAATATCTCACCTTAGGGATTAGGCACCGTTTTCTCTTGAGGCAGCTTTTATTTTTTTTTTACTGTCTTTAAACAGTAAACTGAAAAATCTGTATCTCTTAGTTTTGGGTGACTAGATTCAGTTAAATGTTTTTGGTCTTTTCTGTGTTTAAGCAGTAGTAAATAGCTGTGTCAGAAGGCTGTTGTCACAGGTGGCCTAATATTTAGGTCGAAAAAAAAAAAAGACACCAATCAACCACGAAGGGATTCGAACCCTCAATCTTCTGATCCGAAGTCAGACGCCTTATCCATTAGGCCACGTGGTCCCGCATGAAAGGACCCTTGCTTATTTGTTATTCAAAAAAAACTGTTCTTTTCATGACTAGTGATTGTTAGTGATGTTATTACAAATTTATTGGTGAAATAAGTTTAAATTTACTATCATGGAGTTTCAACCAAAAATCTTTGAAGATAGAAATTTGGTGATTCAGCCATCGATAACAGTTTGTGTTGTTGTTTAATCGTTCGACCGGAAGCAAGTTGCCTAGGCCGTTGTGAGCTCTAGGGCTTTAAGTGGGAGTTGAAGGAGGGGAATCACTGCTGTACAGACCCTGGAGCCCCTGCTACCGTGCCATAGTTCCGGGTACAGAATTCACCTTGTGCTCTCCACAGACCCCACGCAAACAGATCTCAGACATAAATTCGGATAGTATAGAAGAGATTTAGGAGTGGAGACCAGAAATCTTTTAATCTGAACGGTTGATGGAGGAGCAACATCGACCTGTCAGGCCTGAGAAGGTTCAACTGAGATTGGAACACGTGAAGGCGAAGGGGTTTGTGCCGCCCGCCACTTCTGTTCCCACCCTGTTAGCTCCACAGAGATGCATGCGGTCAGCAGTGGGCTCTTCTGCGGCGGCATGCGGGTGATCCGCTGTGTCTTTCAAAACCCTGAGATTCGTGTGCGCAAACCCTGTCTTTTTCTGTGGGTGAGACCAATGTGACTGCCATCCTTACATCCGTACAAGAAGGTATTAGGATGCTGTTCGCAGAAGAAGACCACATAGATAGAGAAGACCAAGCCAAGAGAAAGAATCCTTAGGAAGAAATTCTTTATCTTTGCCTTGTAGTCTCCCAAACTATGAGAGAAGAAATTCCTGTTTTGACGTGTGTGTAATGTGTGTACATACATACAAATATTTACACACACACGTATACCATCACAGTTAACAAAGCAAATAAACAAAAAGAAATTCTTTTGCTTAAATATTGCACAGTGCAGTATTCATTATGGCAGCTCTAGAGGACTAATATTTTGTCTTTATCCATCCTAGAACGCCAGCCGTTGTGACTCTCTCTCTCTCTTCACCTCTACCTGTCTCTCTTCTTCCTTTCCTTCCTCCCCATAGGGTCTCACACTGTGGATTGGGATACCCTGGAATTCACTAGGTGGCCCCAGACCGGCCTCTAACTGGAAGTTTATCTTCTTTAACAGTATGATTTTCCAGCCTGATTTTACCGGCTACTCTTTCTAAGACTTATTCCAGCTTGTGGGGCGAGAAGATCAAGTCTCAAATCTGACTTCAGGGATCTGCTTTGAAGATTTTTAATGGGCCAAGGAGCAAGAACAAAGTGAATGAGTCAAACTGTATGAGCTGTTACCATGACCCACCCGTCAGAGCTGCTTGTCCTCAACTAAAAGCAACTAAGAGCAGTTGGTGTGTAGAGGTTATTTGAGAATAAGGAACAAAGGGATTGTTCAGATTGGTCTTGCTTTTCAGGAGAAGATTAGCCTTGTCATGATGGTACAGGCCTAGAGTCCCAACACTGCAGCTGCAGGGAGTTTGAAAGTCATTTCCAGGTACTTGGGAAGCTTGAGGCAAGGCCGGACCACTCAAGACCCTCCCCAAAACAAGCAAAAGAAAAACAGAGAAGAAATAAAGAGCTCAAAGAATACACACCCATACTATCAAAACAACGGGGGACTCTCAAAGTTTTCTCTGCAGCTCATCCGGAGGTTTGATTAAAACAAATACTTTTGATTCATTTTCAGATTCAGCATCAGGAATTTTTTTTTAAATTAATTCCCAGCTGCAGGAAGGTTCTGGCATGTAAACCCAGCATTTGGTAGACAGAGGCAGAAAAAGTCAAGGCAAGATCTTGTCTTAAAACTCGTAGTAAAAGGCTCTTGGGCACTCAAACTCAAGTAGCCGGTCGCTTTGCTTCAGAATACAATCCTTGGCTTCTGTGCAAAAATTCAGGAATCCCTCCCCCTCCCCCAGGAACAACAGCAATAATAGATCCGTGCTGCTGCTGATCCTGGGAGGAATTTCTGAGACCCACGGAACTGAGGACTATTTCGGCAAGGCTGATTTGCTTGGGGGTTATTGATGTGAACTGAGCGAGCCGTGGAGTCTTTACGAGTGCCGGGAAGTCGGTGAACTGTGACCCGGAGGCGAGGCTTTGGGGGACACTACTTTGTGGCCCTCCAGGGGCTGGTTCGCGTGGCGCATGGCAAAGCTTGGCCGCACTGGTCTAGGGGAGGAAGAGATGTTTCTTGGTCCTGCTTGCCGCTAATCTAAGCTCCATACAACTTTTTTTTTCTTTTTCTAAAAAAACAGAAACCAGATGAGAAAACCGTGTGCAAGAAGCAAGCGCGTTTGGGAGTTACGGTTAAAGCAGGGGAATTCCTTACTCTGTCAGGAAAGGCCGTAATGAAACTGTGCACTGTGAGGACCACATTAGATCAAACTTCAAAATAACAGTAAACCGTTTTAGCACAGGTGAGAAGTCTGTTAGGGTCCTTAAATTAGCCTGAAAGCACTCTGAGGCTGTGACCTCGTGGTGCAACGGTAGCGCGTCTGACTCCAGATCAGAAGGTTGCGTGTTCAAATCACGTCGGGGTCAAGTGTTTTGGTCAGGGTGGGTTTAAGAAGATTCTAATAACCTCTTGTAGGATGTAGCTTGAAGACTGTGCAGACAGTGTCTGATGTGTCTTTCCTCTTGGGTTGTGGAATCTCAACCTTTTGATACTCTCTCAAGGGTTTGTAGAGAACACTTAGAACAAATAAAATCAAATGTGGTGGTTCACAAGATGGAGCACTCCTGACATCAGACCCAGCTAACCGCAGAAGAGAGCACCTGAGTAACCAACCAGCAAGGTCTGGGAGCCGGCTGCAGCAGTATTCAGGAGCGAGGACCAAAAATCAGCAAGGATGGGATAAACCTGTGTGCTGGCTAATATGGAATTTGACACAACATAGAGTAATCTGAAAGGAGGGACCTTCAACTGGAAAAATGTTTCCTTAAGATCTGACTGCAGGGCATTTTCTTAATGAGTGATTGATGCGGGAAGGCTTAGCCCCTTGTGGGTGGTTCCCTCCCTGGGCAAGTGGTCCTGGGGGTGTCTATAAAAGCCATGAGGAGTGAGCCAGTAAGCAACACCCTTCATGACCTCTCTGCATCATCAGCTCCTGCCTCCAGCTTTCTGCCCTCTTTGAGCTCCTGTCCTGACTTCCTTCAATGATGGACCACAATGTAGCAGTGTAAATAAACCTTTCATCCCCAACTTGATTTTTGGGCATGGTATTTCCTCACGGCAATAGAAACCCTAACTAAGACAACTCTGAGGAGCTATAAAAACGCAGGCTCCAGGAGCTAGTCGCCAGCGTGCCTCAACTCAAGACTCAAGTACTAGCAACACCAGATCGCGCACCTGGATCTCGGCACCCTGGTTGATCCGGTTAGTCTCTTTCGCTTTCAAGAACCATCGCTCCTAAGGATACTGCAGAGCCAGCATCCATTCACTGCCCCTCCCACCAGTGGATGTGGTGGCTGGCTGTGCCCTGGGTTATTGGACTTGCAATCAGCTTTGTTTTACCTTTACGTATATTAACCCCACCAAAGAATAAAGATAATTACCAAAATTCTTTGGTCAAATTAAGCAAGCTTTATTTTCTGTCAGACAGGGCTATCTCCCTAAACCAGGGCTTGAAAAAATATCATTGAACATAGGAGGAGGCAGGGTTTATGTAGTCAAAAACAAAAACAAAAAACAAAAACCCTGCAAGACTAGGGATTGAGAAATTTCCAGAGAAATTTTGGTTTCATAGAAATTTGGCTGAACATTTTTTTGTTTTGTTTTGTCTTTTTTTTTTTTTTCAAGACAGGGTTTCTTTGTGTAACAGCCCTAGCTGTCCTGCAACTAGCTATTATAGACAAGGCCGGGCTCAAACTCACAGAGATCTGCCTGCTTCTTTCTTCCAAATGCTGGGATTAAAGGTGTGCACCACCACCACCTGGCCATTGGAGGAACATTTTTTAATTTATTTGGCAGAACATCTTATGAGGGCATATTCAAAGTGTGAGTCAAACTCCATAGGATGGGGAGCATGATAAATTCCAGAAAAAGGTTAATGTATCATCAACTTGAAATTTGCAGCAAACAGAAATAAACTTGTTCTGACCTTATAGTAAAATGGCTTCCATCCTTAGGATGTAGTCAGACTGGTCCATCACCTGCTGTCCGTGGGTGAACTCTACCTCCAATTATCAGTGGTACCACTTAGGGCTGGCTTGTTAGGTTATAGATCCATGTACTATAAATTGTTCCCCCCCTTTTTTGTGAACTATAAAGCATGCATTTGAAAACTACCTAGCTGCCTGTCTGATGTGTAAGTCAGAAGGACACCGACATGAATCTATCTACTTATCCTCACATTTTTTCCTTTTGCTCAATTAGATCAGTGTCTTTATTATGCTTGATTTTAAAATTAAGATTGTTTTTATGAGACAAATCATCACTGTGCGCATTTGTGGAGCCACTACCGTATTTTAATGTTATGCTTATATTATGCTTTTTGAGCATGTACCTGAAACTGATCTTAAATCCTTCTTCCTCAGTTTCCAATGTGTTGGGATTACAGACATGCACTTGACCTCTAATTATGTTGGTTATAATAAATTTATAATTATAAATCTTATCCTGGAGGACACCTGTGCCTGTTAGCACCCTGGTCACACTGGCCTTTCAGGTCCCAAAGTGCATTTTGTGCTTTCTCTCCACAGGACTTTTGTGCCTGTGGTCTCTGACAAGGTGTTCTGAAAAGGTATTCTCTGCCTTTCACTGCTTGATTTAGATACTCACTTTTCATGGCTCAACCAAAACGTATCGGTTCTCTGAAGGAAGCCTTTCTTTTTACTCTTGTCAGGCCTTCACTTCCTGAACGGTCTCCACTGGCAAGTACTAGAAAAGTCAGTGTGTGCAAAGGCTGTCGCCTCAGTGCCTAGCAAAGCATGTGGTAGACAGAAAGTGCTTCATCATTTTGAAGGAGCTAGGGAAGGAGATATATTGAAAATGGATGGTCGATGAATACTTTACCATTTATTGTCAAGCAAAATCTGTGCACAAAAATGACAAGACTCTAAGGGGAATCTGAATTGAGTCACCAGCCAATGCCTCCTCCACCAGTTTCTCGTTCTAGCTAGCTTTGAACTTACAGGAGTGTACTTGCCTCTGCCTTCAGTGCTGAGATGAAAGTCCTGTAACACTCTATCCACAATCATGGCTTTCTTACAAATATAAGTGTCGTGCCCAGATAATAACCCTCGGAGAAGCCACCAGGAACCAGAGAAGACAGACTGCAAAATGCAAGGTTTCTTTTTATTGCAAGTACAAGCTAGCTCGGAACTTCCATCTCCAATATCCCGTAACAGTGAGGTAGAGAGAGAAGTTAACGTCCCTCTGCGGGGTTAATTTTTTAACGGTAAAACTACAAGCAAGCCTTTCAGAGCTGCTTTGGCATGGGTGCAAGGTCTTTTGCTCTTTCCCATCCTGCTAAATCAGCTTGTTCTATGTTTTCAGAGCAAGGCCACCCTGTCATCTTTATCACCAGATGATCAGGCATCCTTGTGCTTTGGAATTTCCCAGGTGGGAGGGGGAAGGGAAGGCCACTATCTTTCTGGGAACATGAGGTTACTCTGGGTTTTTAATTTTAAAACATTCTGCTAGGAAATTTCTTCTCATCCCTTTGAGAATAGGGGTGAGGGTCCCACAATAAGATGAACTTGCATTTTGTTTGTTTTTTTTTTTTTTTCATGACCGGGTTTCTTTGTGATGCCCTGGCTGTCCTAGAACTAGATCTGTAGTAGACCAGGCTGGCATTGAACTCACAGAGATCTGCCTGCCTCTGTCTCCTGAGTGTTGGCATTAAAGGCGTGGGCTCCAACCACCCAGCATGAACTAGCATTTTGTTTCATTCAATAATTACACTATCACAGCCAATTAAAAGGAGAACTAACATGTGTACACACACACACACACCGAGATAAAACCAGGAGAGTAGGAAAAATTGTGAGTAGATAGGCCCATCACCTACAAGAGAATAATCACATTTCTCCTGACACAATTCATTTACATTCCCATGGAGAAGGATTATTTAAACAGTGAAGCATTTTCTGTACTTTGGAGTTCTACAGCTAAGACAATAAGAGAAACAGATTTCTAGAAAACGAAATACCTGGAAATGTACACTAGATGACCCACACAATACCACAATAGTCTTTGTATTTGGCGGGTGCCGTTCAAAATCACAGTTTTTCGAAGATCAAAGATAAAATGCTATTTGTCAATAAATTTCAAATTTCATAAAACAAAAAAAACAAACAAAACCAAACAAAAATCCTAAAAACAAAACAAAACAAAACAAAAAACCCTAGGACTGAACTCAGATTGCCAAAATATATTTTAGTGAGAAATATGTATTGCAAGCTGGGCTGCAAGAGGTCGAGGCAGTAAATACCCTTGAGTTTGAGGCTATTCTGAGTTATGGTGAGTTCCAGGCCAGCTTGGAATACAGAAAGAAACCCTATCTCAAAAAATGTCAGTACGAGGGGAGAAGTTGTTAACTTCCTATTTTCTGTTGTGTAGCAATGTCTTTCTAGATTAAAGCCTTCCAGAGGCAGGTGGATGTCTTATGAGTTCGAGACCATCCTGGTCTACAAGGGCTATCTCCAAAGCTACAGAGGAAAAACAAAAACAAACATACAAACAAACAAAATCTTCTGTCTTGGAGAGAAGCTCATTAGGACGCGTGACTGTTAACCGGGACGTGAGACAACAGAAAAGTTTTAATGGGAGGCAGTGTATCCCATCCTGTGGAGAATCTCCTTAACTCAGGAAGTAAACAACTTTAAATAGTTTCATAGAGACCCTGAAACTGACCAGATTCTCCATCCTCCTCCCTCCCCAAGCATATGTAAGCTGTGAGCCGTGCCGGGAGAGAGACGGCAGAACTGCCTGGAAGCCGCAATGAGCTGGGCTTTCAGGAAAAGACCCTCCCAAGCCTGCTGGGCAGACTGTGGCGTGTGCGGTGAACCTCCAGGCTTCCAGCTTTTACGAGCCGTCATCCACGCTAGCTTTGGTGGTTATAGCTGTCTGAGTGATTCTGCTCCTGTGAGTAAATCTTCATCCCTGTTTTTTTTTTTTTTTCTTGTAAGTAACTGATAAAATTCATGGGTTCGCTAAGTCGGATTTGGGTGGTATCTATCTCTTGGTTTATCATCTGTTCCCTCTGTGGGGCGAGTAGACATTTCTTCGTGTCATGTAACAAAATATCACTTTCCACCAGCAAGGGGAAAGATGCCTTAGCTTTAGGTGCCTCTTGGAAGAACCTGTCGTCTTTCGGAGTCCACCGCTGATCTTTTTCAGGCAGGCATTAGAAGTGGGTGAAGCTATTCTAGGATTCTGACCAGCTCTTGGGAATTGTCAGTGTGCAGGTGAGACCTCCTTGGGAAGGGACTTCCTGGGGACCATCACCCATTGTTTGGGTCCCTTGAGAGTCATTTTGAGCTGATACATAAAAGCTAGTTTAGGATTACTCAGAGCCATGAAAATAAACAGATGTCAGTGCAGTACACTAACGAGAGGATCAGTCTAAACTTCTCTAACACTGCCAAATGTTCTGTAGCCATTGCAGAGATACCCAGGAATAGTTAACGAAACGTGTTTAAGACACTGAGAATGGCTTTCTGTCTCTTGTCTCTTTTCTGAAGAGGCAGCTTCTGCCTCTCTCCTTTCTCCCCAGTTTTCCCCTTTCCATGCCCCCTTTCTCTCTGTCTCTCTGCATCCCTCTCCCTCCCTCTCCCCTTTCCCCTTCCCTTCCATAACCCACCTGAAGGCAAATTTAATTAATCCAGGCCAGTGGGTACAAGAAGATACAGTTTTAATAATATAAAAGCACACTCACACACCTGGAGTTTAGCGATCCACCGTAAACCGGAAACAGGAACTGGCTCCAGTCTGCGCGTCCCAATCAATTAGTAAAAACATTCGCCCGAGGCTGTCCCGCCCCAAAAGGCGGGGTCTCTCTACATCTCCCCTTTTTGTCTAAATAAGACAGAACTAAACTAACTACAACTATGTGGGCGGCCGGGTGCAGGGGACGCAGCTCCGCTGCTCTTATTTCAACACCCACCAAATAAATATCCAACCTTAAAGAAAAAGCAAGCAAGCGCTGAGACTGGCTGAGCGTGGTGGTACATGAAGCAGAGGCAGGGAGATCTCTGTGAGGGCTTGGCCATTCAGATCTGTCCACATAGTGAGTTTCAGAGCAACCATGGCTATAGCAAAAACCTGTCACAAAACAGAACCAGCAACAACAAAAGCCAAGTAAACAAAAGAAAAGCAGACAAAGAAACTTGAAAGATGTGTGAAGTTGTTATTTTACACAGTGTGTTCTGTGTGAATAGCTAATACTAACAGCATCTGCCTGTTGGTAGAAGATTAAGCAGTATTTTATTTGCTTTTTGTGTGTGTGTGTGAATTGTCACCTATATTTTTCAGATCTATATGATAGACTTTTCCTGAAGAATAGAAAATATGTTAGAAAATGACCAGCAGACATCCTGTGCTAGTTTCTTAGGAAAATGAATCCCATCTGGGGCTTTGGCTGTTCAGTGTTGAGAAGAGCCAGTGTGAGCTGGTGATTGGGATAGACTCTGGTCATGCTCCACCCAGGTCTAGCCCCAAGCTGTAGGAGTGACGCCAGCCTCTGGCAGGCAGTGTGACCACCAGACATTGGAGTCCAGAGAGTGTGTGCGCCAAAATGTGCGGCATACATGTGGGAGGACGAAAGTGTGTGCTATAAAAAATGGGAGCTATTTAAGAATGAGGGGGTGGGTGGGAAGGCTGGCAGCCATACACTGATTACCGTTTAGATAAAGGTTTATGTTTAGGGAATGGTACTACAGAAAAAGCAGGTTTCTCTAACTCAAAGTAGCAGTGAGAATTTCAGTTGCTGCTGTTGTATACTGCAGCACAGTGCAGAAGAGCACCGAAGAATTAACAAGTAAATAATAATAATAATAATAATAATAATAATAATAATAATAATAATCATCCACCTGGGCAATTCATTAGGCTTTATTGTAGCTTAGACGAAATTTCCCCCCACCACCTATGGTCCTTTCTTCTGATGCTGTTAAGGTGCAGTTGTTCTGGACGTTTGATAAAATGTCAGGATGGGTCCAGAGAGATGGCTCAGTGGTCAAGGGTGACTGAAGCTGTACGAGCTTCCGAGAACCGGAAGGCAGTCTTCCAGCGCCTCCATCAGTCAGTTCACAACTACCTGTACTCTAATTCCGTCCATTTGTGTGCCCTTACACACAAATGCATGATTAACCTTTAAACAGCTGTCAGGGAAGATTGAATTCGAGTGCGAGCGGGAGAGAAAGAGACGGCCGCATACATCTGACCTCGACTCCAAACCGCAAGGCTCCTGAGCGTTTATAGACAGGGGCTCGGAGAGAGCAGGGCGAAGATGGCAAAGTACTGAGAAGAGACCCTTAGGAAGGGTCCCCACTAACTGGCATGGCTTGGCAGTATTCTTACTGAAACTGGGTTGGACAGGACAAGGTTGAGGCCATGATGCCAAGAGACCCCAGGAAGCCTGACTACAGTGTGGTCAGTGTGGACATCCTTGTGGGTGCTGTGGAATTTCTCATCACTAGCTCACTCTGATTCAGGACCTGAGGATTAGGGTGACATAACCCACTGTTAAATAAGATTCGGGTGGAGAGGCAAAGGTCGGGAGGCAGCTGAGCCCTGGTGTCATGTAGCCCAAGCTGACCTAAGCTTGCTGTATGGTGAAGAGTGAACTTAAATCTCTGAATCTCTTGCCTCAGGTTTACAGGCATTGACTACCATAGCCAGCATTTTAGTTTAATATATTCCCCTGCAAGCTAAGAAATGGCATTATCTATCTGTCTATCTATCTATCTATCTATCTATCTATCTATCTATCTATCTATCTATCTATCTATCTATCTATCTATCATGTATTTTTGAGACAGGGTTTCTCTGTGTGGTCCTGGCTGTCCCAGATTACCTACCTACTAGTTTTTCCACACATTTATTATTTTTTTTTTAGTAATCTTTATTTTTCCTCCTATATTTTGTGGGAGCTGGAGAACGTGAGGACTGAAAATATCCCAGTGGTTTACTCTCCTTATTAACATGAGTTTATTTCCCCACAGCCATCAACCTAGCGTTCCATTCTCCAGATATTTGCTCAGGAACCAAGATGTTGCAATTAAGTGTTTGTTTGTTCCAGGACTCCCTTGAAATACCCATTAGAGTGTCGGTGGAAGGCTCCGAATGACTGCTTTGTAAGCAGTCTTTGGGGTGTTTTAAAAATATTTTGTCCAAATGTTCGGTAACAGGCTTCTATCCAAGAGTCGAATGATTTCGAAGAGAAAAGTTTCAGTCCATGGATGTCTTCCGATGGGCACAGCTACTCACACACCTTCGTCCTATGAGAGCCTCTATCCAGATAAACCCCTCAATATCTGACCCACATAAACTGACTTTCTCTGCCTCTCTTTCCCTGCTCTGTGTGTGCGTGTCTCTATCTCTCTCTTAACCGGGGATGGGTTACGGTCCGCGGCTCAGGAGTATGGGGTAGATAAGGGATGAGATTCACAGAGATCACAGAAATGACTGGCTTTAATTCCATTTTATATAGATTTTCAGAGTGTTTTTTTCATGTAATAAAAAAAAATCTCTACTTTTTTTTTAGTAGAGACAATTTCTATTTTAAAATAATACTTTAAAAATTGTTGGGGAAGTGATTTTCTAGGAGTTTACTCTTTCCATATACCAGAGGTTAAGACGCTACAAAAATACATTTATAAGGAGAAAGAACAAAATTAAGATATACGGTTGCATTGGTGGTTCAGTGGTAGAATTCTCGCCTGCCACGCGGGAGGCCCGGGTTCGATTCCCGGCCAATGCATATCTACAATTTTTGAAAATTCCTTATTCTAAGAAACAGTAATTGCGGGTGCTAAAGGTGAGAAGTTTAGCGAGATTTTGAAAGATTAATACTTAAAATTTTGACATTTGGTGTACCTTTGGTTTTCTAACCGGAAACAATTGTTAACGAGCTCCTGAGCTCAGCTGACTGATTTTCATAGGGAAGAATCTTAAACCGATGAATTGGGCACTGGGCAGGGCAGTCATGTAGAGATTTGGAGTTGCAGTTTATGTCTGGCAATGAATAAATGATTTAAAAAAAAAAGAAAAAAAAAGACAAAACCAACCCAAATCTAGTATTCTGAACTTTTTCTCTTGAATAAAGATGCAAAAGGCACATCATGTTGTGTATGAGCAGAGTGGCGCAGCGGAAGCGTGCTGGGCCCATAACCCAGAGGTCGATGGATCGAAACCATCCTCTGCTACAACTTTTGAAAAGACGCAAGTAAAGTTTCCGGAAAAACCTCAACAAGGCGTGTCCCAGAATCGTAGAATAGATTTTTGAGTAATGTTGTAAATAACTAAACTACTTCCTACAGAGCCTGTGAGAGTCTGCCACTCAGCTTCCTAGATTCGGGGTCACTTTGGCCTGAGTCTCTGCATGGTGCTGAAGACGTCCCCCATCAAAAGGGTACAATTCCTGTGTGCCAATCTTCAATTGTAGCGCTTTGTTTTTAACCATGATGACAACTCCTTTAGCTCTGCTATTACATTATAGAAACAATATAAATTCAAAAAAACTTATAAAACTAGAGAAGTACTTCTCATGGGAATATATCCTAGATATTTTGTTGGTTTTGTAGTCGTGGCCGAGTGGTTAAGGCGATGGACTTGAAATCCATTGGGGGCTCCCCGCGCAGGTTCGAATCCTGCCGACTACGAAGTTGTGTTTTCTTGGCAGGTATTAAGAATTACTAACAGGTTTGAAATAGAATTCTATTCCAATTCCATCGTCTTCTTTTGAATTTAACAAAACGCAATCTAGGACAGGATTCATAGTGAAATAGAAGAAAGAAAGTTTCAGTTCCCAAACTTCCCGCGTAGTCATTTACTTCCACTTTAATCGTCTAACACCTTGGACCCACGCAACATATTGCGGCTGTACTCCAGAGCATATTTAAAGTTTTGAAATCAATATTTGAAACAAATTTCCAGTTTGGTTTGCCTCTAAGAGGGACACATTTCTGAGTCAAAATACAAGACAATTTTCAAGACTGTCTTTGGCTAAAAATTTGATTTTAAAAATACATCTATTGCTATTTAAAACGCTCAGTATTCTAATGCATACAGAATCTTGCTGTCGTACAGAAAAGTAAACATAATAAAATATATTAGTATTACGTTAGCAACCGATTCATTGTGTGCACTGGCATTTCAATTGTATTTTAATAAACGTTTGTCTGAGGACCGTGGAAGTAAAATAATCACACTGGCTAGCCGCTTTAACGACCAGGCAGCTATGATAGCGTCTTTAACCCCAGTAGCCACACTAGTTTGACATAGAAACTGGGCGGTGCACGCCTTTAATCCCCGCCCTAGAGAGGATTATAAAACGGGAGGAAAAAACTCTCAGACACAGTCTCATTCTGAGATTCCTGGAGGCAGGATCGCCATTTCGGAGTGAGGTCGAGATAAGCGCCAGTGACCGGCTGTTTTCCTTTTCGGATCTTCATGTTGAACCCCAATTTCACTTTCTTGAATTTTTATTAATCGTGCTTCAATTGTGAAATGCGGATAAAGACAAAGAAGTAAATGTATACGTAAAGCAACTCATTTTATCTCCCTAATTACAAAAAAGTTTTTCTCATGTTATGTTTAGCTCCTTTCTTCTTGCGTTTTCCATACGCCTGTTTATGGCATGAGATTCCTAGGTACAGGCACTTTTTTCTCTGTAAATTCCAGTGCAGTAAATGTCACATCTGGCAAACACATAACTCATATTTCTCAAGGAGCAGCTATACTTACGTTATTATTCAGCAATGCAGAAACAGGCTGCGAATCCAGATCATAAAAATATGAAAATGTGAATTTAGTCTCTTCATTCTCCGTCTAAATTCTGCTAAGAGGATGAGTTGCTATGGGCCCCATGGTGTAATGGTTAGCACTCTGGACTTTGAATCCAGCGATCCGAGTTCAAATCTCGGTGGGACCTCATGCGAATTTTGTCGCTGCTCTCTTACAAATTACTAATGTGTTCTGAACATATTCTGAGCCGCTCCGGGGGATTAAAGTGTCTAGACATCTTTTTCATCTCATCTAAAAACTCATCCAGTATGCAAAACCAGGAATCCAAGTGTCTCCTTTGCCTCTCTTTTTCTTCTTTTTTTTTTTGGGGGGGGGGGTTGGAAACTAGAATTACCCTAATCTGGTGAAATTGTGCTCAGACCCGAGGATTAGGGATACGTTTTGCTTATCTCGGAGCTGACTGAATTCCTATATAAAAGACTAACTCGGTATTGTTTGGCCTAATTAGATTTTATACGTAAATTTGTTTCTTACAAAATAGAACACCTGAGTTATTTGGTGAATTTTCTATCTGAGTAAACTTGGTATAAATAAGTAATTCTATTTAACGTTTGAAATTAAAATGTATTTAAAGATACTTCAGGTAGTTTATTAAGGGGCAGGAATTACATGTGGGGCCCCATGGTGTAATGGTTAGCACTCTGGACTTTGAATCCAGCGATCCGAGTTCAAATCTCGGTGGGACCTCTTTTTTTCCAGACGTTTTGAGTTTCTTCCATGAACAGGTGGATCAGCCTACTTCATCCAGTGGGTGAATCAGCCCTCCCTTACACTCATTTCCGGCCTATGTAAAGTGTATGTGTGATTAGGGATCTGATTGGAACCTCTTCAAAGTATATTTTCAAATGCAAAAAGAAATTGTAGCAACAAACTTCTCCAATATGTAAGAATTATATGGTATAGTAGCTATTACGCTAGACTCTGAAGTGTGTCCCGCCCATGGCTTATTTCTCCCCCTTTCCTAGTCTCTCGAATCATCCATTAGTTCACCTTCAGGATGTGTGCACCTAGCTGCAAGTGTTTCCGGTACATTTCAGTACCTCCGTTTCTTCGGGGCTTTCAGTCAAAATCCAACTCTAAGGTCCCAATCTATACTGTCTAGCACCTGGGCTTCAAGTCTCAGTGAGTCTGTCTGCTTTGGTGTCGGTGCTTTTCATTGTCATCCGAACCAGGAGTATACCTGGTATGCTTAGATAGATGTGTCCTCAGACACACACTTTTCAGGAACCCAGATCCTAGATCCTTGCTCTTCCTTCTGGGTCAAGGAAGCCCTACTCCCACCTCCATTTATTCTGCATTAAGTCATGTTGACACATCTATTATTTATTTGTTTGTTTGTTTTAAGAATGATTTTGCTTATAGAAAAAGAGAAACATATTCTCAGGTGTCTCTGTTAACTGGTCCTGGATGTCTGGACCTAGCCTGACACACGGGATTAGGCCCTAAGGTTTGTCTTCTGAACCTCTGCAACTTAACGGCATCTCTGCAGCACACTGGCATTTCTGATTTGGATGAGATGAGATAGAAACCTGACAAACAATAGCAGAACTTTTCATATATTGACTGAGCATAGATGATCAGTCACCAGGTATCTCCTGACAATTCATAAGGAGATAACCGTTTTTACAGCTTTCCCCTCTCACCTTCTACATCCCATATATTCAGACACACAAACACCATTGTTTTTAAATGAAACAATTTCTTTTCTTAGTGTATCAGTTACAAAACTTGAGTGATTAGGCATCTGAACTCTTTGCCTGGCAGTAACAATGTAGAATGAAGCGCCTTGCTCACGCCTTCCCCCAAATCATGAATTCCACACACGAACGCTGCAAAGCCCTTTACTACACCGTATTGCTGAGTCTTCCAAGGTTTCTCATGATCTGGGCTCTTCCTACCCGCTAAACAGCAAGTCCAAATCGTCCGACTGCAAATGTGTCCCTGATGATCTTTGCCTGAGTTCCCCAGTTCTTCACACATATCCTACCTGGACTCCTCGGAGTCAGGTATTATATCCTATGATAGGCATTTATTTATATTAAAAGCCTACTTGGGAGCAAGGAGAGCTGCATCATAACAGGCCCAATGCATGGGACACATAGAAATGACAAAATCCAATGTGAGTTTTTAAACGAGAGTCATCGTAAATAGTCTGACTAATTCATTTCTCCTGCTGTGGTTGTATTCAGAGCCACTTCTTCCCAGCAGATTGTTTCTTTTTCTTTTATCAAACTAAGGGGGCCATTTACAGACAGTAAAGGCTTCGGTTTCGATACTGACACGTGATGAAATGACAGAGATAGTAAATTGAAACAGTCTAATTAAAGGGCCAAATAAAACTAATGGATCCCCCGCCCCCAAAACTCAAACCAAAGAAACAATATCAACTCCCTTCTCCAAACTACCCAAACATCAAATCATAGAAGATACAACATGCTATCTGTCACACTACCTCAGCAGGTGTGACGAGGTGGCCGAGTGGTTAAGGCGATGGACTGCTAATCCATTGTGCTCTGCACGCGTGGGTTCGAATCCCATCCTCGTCGATCGGGTCCCACACTGTTGTGTGGGCTTGTGGTTTTATCCCCGGCGTGATAAAGAACCCATGTCCATTTTAAATCTGGAAGTTTCTCTTTCAAAACTGTGAAGAGCGTGATTCCCGGACCTCTCTCTTCTCCCACTTCCTTCATGTGTGTCTCTGTTTGCTCAAACTCGCAATTTTGAGACTTCAGGTACGCTTGTGACAAAGTTATCTCACCTTGGATCCGCCCTCGCGTCTGCCCCGCACTTCCACTGTTTCCTGACTGACTTGGCTTTTTAGGAGTGGTAGAAACGGTTTCCTTCCCCTCCTGTTTCTGGGCGTGACGTTCCTTCTACCGGGATGTAGTTTCTGCTCTCCGATCAGTGGTAGCCCTCTGTCTTGACTTTCCTCCGACAGAAAGAAATGATGTATTTTAACTGGAGATCGCTTTAGGTATTCCAATCTCTGTCTCTCCCTTCCATCTTCTTACAACTTACAGATTGATTTTAGCACACCATCCCAGAAAAACATCCACTCACCTGCTTTCACAGCAAAAGATTTCCACCCATAATAGAAACACAAAACTGATGGGGTCACTAAGACAGACGGTCTCTGACATTTTTCTTCTCTTTGTCATTTGTCTCTTTTACAGAAACGGACATTGGATGCAGCCACTGGACTGGGCAGGTTCCCAAGGAATTTCAGAGGCTCACAAAAACTGGGCATTGAGTAGAATTATCTCCCCCCCCCTTTAGTTATATGTTTCTTGGAGTCAGCTTATAAGGTTTGTCCCGATTGATTTTAATGTAATTGAGTGCATAGGAGGTGACTGTTGTGACCGGAGGGCAGTCTGGATCCTGCAGAGAGTGAATGCTGTGCCTTTTCCCAGAGATGTTCTGTGTTGGGGGACATCCAAGCAGTCACATCCTGGGCTCTACTTGAACTTTACATGGAGAAGGAGGCACAACGGGACTTGACTTATTTCTCTTTATCCTTAAACTTTACATATATCAAACATGCAACAGATATTTATACAATAAATGCTTATACTATCTGCATGCTTGTGTATGCGCGCGCGTGCAGATGTGTGTGTGTGTGTGTGTGTATGTATGTTCACATGTTAATGGAGGGACTGAAGGGATTGAAATCTCTAGGTGGAATATTTCCAGAGTGTAATCATATTTACAGTAATACCTGAGTGATGGTTTTAATTGTACCTAACTGTGCTGTCCTGTTAGAGAGTGGGGAGATAGATGTGGGGACTGTTTTGGTTTTCTGAGCTTTCCATCATGATTTAAAAAAATCAAAGAGCCGGGCGGTGGTGGCGCACGCCTTTAATCCCAGCACTTGGGAGGCAGAGGCAGGCGGATCTCTGTGAGTTCGAGACCAGCCTGGTCTAC
>NC_022018.1:30242041-30244610 GCF_000317375.1 Microtus ochrogaster
AATAAAATAAAATAAAAATAAAAAAAATCAAAGAGAAAAAAACAGGTGCAGTAGCGCCTGAAGAAGGTGGATTAGAAGTTCAAGGACGTCCTTGGCTACACAAGGCATTCTAGGCCAGCTCAGGCTACGTAAAGAAGGAAAGAGAGAGAGAGAGAGAGAGAGAGAGAGAGAGAGAGAGAGAGAGAGAGAGAGAGAATATAAATCAGTTCTGAGCAAACGTGGAAGATATTTCAACCTGTTCAAGAAGGGGTGACTTAGAGAATAGAGTGGACAAGTTAGGTAAAACCTAAGACCTCAGGCCCTGTGGGGGGCCCCCCTTTTGTGCCTTTGGGGCTGTACCTGCTCTCATCTTCAATAAACCTTGCTTTCTACAACTCTGTGTCTGTGTTTGTATTCCTAAAGCAAGAACCAAATCTAGCTTGGGCAACAGTAGTGATGTGGGAGTGTCATATATCAATCTGTTGATTTCATTGGTTAAGCAATAAAGAAACTGCTTGGCCCTCATAGGTTAAAACATAGGTGGGTGGAGTAAACAGAACAGAATACTGGGAGGAAGAGGAAGTGAGCTCAGAGAGGCCAGGTCAGATATGCTGAATCTTTCCCGGTAAGACCAGAGCTACATAGTTAATTAGAGATGGGTTGATCGGGATATCAGAATTAGCCAGTAAGGGCTAGAGCTAATGGGCCAAGCAGAATGGGCCAAGCAGTGTTTAAATGGATACAGTTTGTGTGTTGTTATTTCGGGCATAAGCTAGCAGGCAGCCGGGGTGCTGGGGACACAGCCCCGCCGCTCCTATTACAACACAGTGGCACTGTTAGCCTTTCAATAGAGGATTGATTATCTTACACTCGGTACTCGGTTTAGTTCGGGCCCTGAAAAATCCATCACGGAGACACACACCAGAAGTGTCTTCTGTTACAGTGGACACTGCCGAGTGCGTATGGTGTCAGCACATGCATGCAATATACACAATAACCATGTCTGAATAACTTGTTTCTGTTTCCTTCTTTTGGTATTGCTGGGCATCAAGCTTAGGGCTTCATTCAATGATGGATGAGTGCTTTACCACCCAGAGAAATGCCCAGATCCCAGATTATTTCTAAAAATAAAAATGAGTATAATAGTTCCCCATTTACCTGCCCAAAAGTGAATTTCATTCTTGGAGAGACTATAAATTAGAAATATTTTTTCAGAAGACCTTTGCCAGTCTTCATCAGAAGTTTGGAGCCTGGTTTAGTAGCTACCACCACTCACAATCCCAGCATTGGGGAGACTGAAGCAGGCGGATCACCGTGATTCCCAAGCCAGCCGTGACGTTATTCATCCTTTTGGACATAGAAATCACACTGCTTAGTTCACTTTATTTATAAGGTTTCACTCTTTAGAATAATGAAAGTGAGAATTGGCACAGCGGTGGTGGAACACACCTTTAATCCCAGAGCTTGGGTGGCAGAGGCAGGCAGGCGGATCTCTGTGAGTTCAAGACCAACCAAACCAAACCAAACCAACCTTGCCCTCCTCCCTGAAAAAAACCCCAGCAAGAGTGACAACAGGACACACGAAGGAAGGAAAGCATACTCAAGGGCCTGCTTCTGTGATTTGACTATAAAGGACAGAGGGCAAGTGAATGACAAGAACTTTAAATCTTTGAAGAAAGACATTGAAGAAGACACCAGAAAGTGGAAAGATCTTTCATGCTCTTGGGTAGGTAGAATTAACATAGTAAAAATGGCAATCTTACCAAAAGCAATCTACAGATTCAACTCAATGCCCATCAAAATCCCAGGAAAATTCTTCAAAGACCTCAGAAGAATGGTACTCAGCTTCATATGAAAAAGCAAAAAAAACCCAGGAAAGCCAAAACAATCCTGTACAATAAAAGAACTTCTGGAGGCATCACAATCCCTGACTTCAAACTCTACTACAGAACTACAGTACTGAAAATAGCCTGGTATTGGTATAAAAACAGACAGGAGGAACAATGGAACTGAATAGAAGACCTGGATATCAATCCACACATCTTCAAACACCTGATCTTTGACAAGGAAACAAAAAATATCAAATGGAAAAAAGAAAGCACATTTAACAAGTGGTGCTGGCATAACTGGATGTCAACATGTAAAAGACTGAAAATAGATCCCTACCTATCACCATGCACAAAACTCAACTCCAAGTGGATCACAGACCTCAACATAAAGCCAACCACACTGAACCTCATAGAAGAGAAAGTGGGAAGTACACTTGAACGCATTGGCACAGGAGAGCACTTCCTAAATATAACCCCAGTAGCACAGACACTGAGAGAAGCAATTAATAAATGGGACCTCCTGAAACTGAAAAGCTTCTGTTAAGCAAAGGACATTATCAACAAGACAAGACAACAGCCTACAGAATGGGAAAAGATCTTCACTAACCTTACATCAGAGATCTGATCTCCAAAATATACAAAGAACTCAAGAAATTGGACACCAAAATATCACATAATTCAATAAAAAAATGGAGTACAGACCTAAACAGAGAACTCTCAACAGAGGAATCTAAAATGGTTAAAAGACACTTAAGGAAATG
>NC_022018.1:30244710-30259402 GCF_000317375.1 Microtus ochrogaster
ACAACTCTGAGATTCCATCTTACACCTGTAAGAATGGCCAAGATCAAAAACACTGATGACAACTTATGCTGGAGAAGTTGTGGGGTAAAGGGAACACTTCTGCATTGCTGGTGGGGGTGCAAGCTGGTACAACCTCTTTGGATATCAGTATGTTGGTTTCTCAGAAAATCAGGAAATAACCTTCCCCAAGACCCAGTAAAACCACTTTTGGGTATATATATACGAAGGATGCTCAATCGTGCCACAAAGACATGTGCTCAACTATGTTCATAGCAGCTTTGCCATAACCAGAACCTGGAAACAACCTAAATGCCCCTCAACCAAAAGGAAAATGTGGTACATTTACACAATGGGAGTACTACACAGCAGAAAAAAATAACGACAGCTTGAATTTTGCAGGAAAATGGATGGAGCCTACAAACCACAATCCTAGAGAACTTAAACAACATTGCGGACACTTAGGAGAGACATAGATCTAATCTACATGGGAAGTAGAAAATAGAAAAAGACAAGATCTCCTGAGTAAATTGGGAGCATGGGGACCTTGGGGGAGGGTTGAAGGAGGGAGAGAGGCAGGCAGGGGAGAGGAGAAAAATGTAGAGCTCAATAAATATCAATAAAAAAATCCAAAAAAAAGTGAATCCACAGCCTCTCATTTTCTGTGTGTGTGGGAAATTTATAGTATAAAAATGTACACAATGTGTATTGTATGACAGTATACAGCTCTGTAGAGAAACTGCAAAGAAAAGGCTGATAAAGTTAGTCAGTAAATATTTTATATTTTCCCACTTATCTTTACAGAACATTGAACATTGTTCTTTAGTTCAGAATGTCCCCCAAATAAATGAAAATACAGCAATATTAGAAGATGGTAAATTGGAAAAAACGGATCCAGCTGAGTCTTGGGAAGACTGTGTTGAGATGTTTAGCCCACCTGCTCTTGGTCTGATGTGGTAGCGGATCAGAGGGAAGTAAGTGTTCCGTGGAAGGCAACCGGCCGCGTCTTCACCATTAGTTCCAACATTCAAGAGCGCTCGCTTAGCATGTGCAAGGCAGAGCGGGCCAGGAAAAGAAGTTCGAAAATGTTGGTTGTGAATAAGGATTTGGTGGCTCTCTAGCGCTCTCAGGTGACCGCGCTGAAGTATTGGTTGTCTGTGAGAACAGTAGGACGGAAGCCCAGGGCCCTCAAAAACCTGACAGGACAGCCGGTACACATTTTGGAAGTTATGGATGAACTTCATACATATTCACATGCAAGTTCCTGTGAGCAGCGGTTTCCAACTCGCTTGCAAGGCTGTAGTTGGAGGAGCCTATGGAGCTGCAGACAGAACCCAGGGCCTGTCTGTCCTAAGGAGGTGTCAGCCCACTGAGTTACTCATTCTCTTGCCTTTTACTGAATGTTTGTGAACACTTTACTTAATCTAATTATTTTCCACACATATATATATGTATTCAATATATATGTTCAATATATAATCAATGCAATATATATAATATCAAATATAATATATATTCCATATATAATAATGAAACTGTTGGTTGTCTCTGTCCAAAGACCAACAGAAACATACCGTTAGTTAGGCAGTTAGGCAGATTGGAATTTATTGGCTTATTACAACCAAGAAGGCAAAATGTCATAGTGACTCAATAGTCTTAGTAACTATTCTTGGATAGCCTATCATTTTTATCTAAATAAACAATAAAGTAGGATTGTAGCTGTTGGTGGGGAAGAAGTGGTGACCCTGCAGAGTAGGCGTGGGAGGTATGGGATGGTCTGTCTGTGTTCAGGACTTTTAGCTGTTAGTGTTCCTGTTTAGGTTAGTACTATCAGTTGATAATAGCATACTTGCCATCCTGATCCCTTCCTCCCTTCTCCTTACCTCTCTCCCCTGAAGCATGAGTAATAAAACTCAGAGAGAAACTGGGATTCAACTGAAGACCTGAAAAGCAAAGCAGCCAGCCACTGGCTCTTACCTTGACCTCAGCCCGAAACGGCGATTCTGCCTCCAGGAATCCTCGGAATGAGACTGTGTCTGAGAGCTGTTTCCTCCCATTTTATAATCTTCTCTAGTTCTGGGATTAAAGTCATTGAAGCACTGCCTGGTTTCTATGGCAACTAGTGTGGTTACTAGGATTAAAGGCGTGTGTCATTGCTGGCTGTTCTGTAAGGCTGACCAGTGTGGCTGTTTTACTTTTGGGATTCACCAGGGAAGCTTTATTTATTGAAATACCACTCCAGTCTCCCTCCCAGTTTTCCCCTTCTTTCCCCTTCCTTCTGTTCTTCCCTTCCCATCCGTTTCCATTTATCTCCATTCATCTCTGAAGCTTCAGGGCATGTTTTTTGACCCCCCCCCCCTTAAAGTGGCAAGTCTCACATGTTTATCAAAGGTGTAAATACTATATTTCTGAATTCGTGACCCATTTCTAGTGTGCAGTGACCACTGAAGACGTAGTGTCCAAGATTGTTTTACTGTGTCATCCTTCCTGGCGGGGACAGGCTTTTTACCTTCTGTATCCTTTGCCGTCTATGCGTTGAAAAGGAAAGGAAATGGGGACTAATTTGGTCCAGACACGTTTTTTTAGTCTTGGATCAGAATTCCCATTTCTGCCAGGCATGATGCCGCAGGCCTGAATGCCTGGTAGAGATAGACGACCAGGATGTGTTACCTGAAACCCTGTCTTTGAGACAACAAAAAAGGAGGGGAGGGGATATTTGGGATAATTTAACCCAGCAAAATTGAGGCCCTGAGGCCCACAGTGTAAGCCTGGGAGAATCTGACAGCCCAAGATACCTGAAGGACTCATTTCGGTTTCCATTCTCGTCCTTCCAGCGCCTAGTTCTTTGAAGATATTCTCAACCTGTGGGTGACGAGCCCTTTGGGTGTTCGAACAACGCTTTCACAAGGGTCGTCACCACAACATGAGGAATTGTAATAAATGGTCACAGCTTTAGGAAGGTTTAAGGCCTAACACAAGTTCTTCCTCTATCCTTTGACAGGAGGGAAAAAAGTTTGGAAAAACCCAGAAAATGCGGGTGGTGGGGCAGCAACTTTTCTTTTTTTTTTTTTTTTTTTACCAGATGCTACAATTTAATTTGTAGGGCTGTAGACAAGGAGGAAAAAAACCCTACCATTAACCACGAAGGGATTCGAACCCTCAGTCTTCTGATCCGAAGTCAGACGCCTTATCCATTAGGCCACGTGGTCGCTGCTCTGAGGCCTGTCTCGAAGACTTAGGAAGTAAAAGGAACTTCCAGCGCCGCTCTTGCGGTAGGTACAGCATAAAAAGAAATTAGGTCCACGCCGCGGATTTTATTTGGGGCCACAGGATCGGATTTAGGAAATTTTGAGATTAAATTACTTCGGTATTAATACAGAACATGGCTGGTTCACGGAGAAAAAAGTCGTTTGTGTGTCCTCAGACCCTGCTTCCCCGTTCATGCAGTTCTACGTGCGTGTGCGTGGGTGTGACCCTCCGGTGACAAAGCTGCTTTTCCACCTTCTGGCACTTTTGTTGATTCCTTTTAGAACCCTCCCTAAGCTGGAGAGAAGAGTGTCTGTCACCAAGAGAGGACAAGAAAGCCTTCTTCAGTCTGGCATCTTTGCGACAGTCTTTTCCTGTATTGTAATATTCGCTGTAATCTTTAAACTGCGCGCTGTGTTAGGTGAGGACTTCCCCCAAGTCACTCAACTAGTGGGTGGTTAGGGGCTGCACTCAACAATTGGTTTTGTTCTCATGGCTTGAAAAGTAGTCTCATAATAATAATAATAATAATTAATAATAATAATAATAATAATAATAATAATAATTTTTTGAGACAGCGTTTCTCTGTGTGGACCTGACCTGGAACTCGCTACGTAAACGGGGCTGACCTTGGAACTCAGAGATCCACCCGCTTCTGCCTCCTGAGTGTTGGGATTAAAGACGTGTGCCACCACCTCCCAGACTTTGGCCTGGTCTTCAGCAGCTCAGCAATGTCTGGACGAGGTAAAGGTGGTAAGGGTCTGGGCAAAGGCGGCGCCAAGCGCCATCGCAAGGTCCTGCGCGACAACATCCAGGGCATCACCAAGCCCGCCATCCGCCGCCTGGCCCGGCGCGGAGGAGTCAAGCGCATCTCCGATTGTAAATTATTTATTTTTTAATGTCCGAGGCAAGAAAACAAGGCTACCAGGTGCTTGGTGGTTCTGTCAGTTATTCTCAAGGGCTGATTTTGATCTTTACACCCCCACTGAGAAGAAATAAGACTTCCATCCCCCCACGGCCTAACGGGAGAGAGGTCTTTAAACTTCGGTTTTCTAATTCAGTAGAGTCATTTTTAAAAGGTATGGTAAACCCTGTGGATAGAGGCAAAAGGAGCAGTTCAAGGCCAATCAAAAGAAAATACTTACCTAGATTATAGGCTACTTAATGTATTTTTTTCTTACTAAAATTTCTATGACGGGATTTGACACTTTAGACAAGGAATCCTTCCTGGGAGAGGAATATAAGACAGTGAATTCACAGCTTAAAAAAATAAGCGTAGACAATAGCAATGGCTTCCCAAAAGACTTATCAGGAATGTGGCGATTGAAGACACAGGACCAGTGTTGGCAGCACAAGTGGTTTTCTCAGTCAGACTTGGCAAATAAGGCCTTATACGTTATGTAATGAAAGAAACTGAATTGCTCTTTCGTTCTTACCCTTGTGTTCCCCTTTGTTTAGCCATTTTAGGAGTAAGGAGGCAAAATAACCAAAATAAATATGATGTACTAGAAAGAGAACCCTTTAGTTGTCACTTAAACACCCATGAAAAGAAATCCCGATTTTGGCTAGCAGAGGATGGTTTCGATCCATCGACCTCTGGGTTATGGGCCCAGCACGCTTCCGCTGCGCCACTCTGCTGCACAGTAAGTAGCTCCTAAAAACATTCTTACCTTTGTCTGCAGTGGGTGTCGCGCTACTTTATACAAAGACCTGCTGGAAGTCACCTTTTAAGTTTGTCTTAAAGGTGCTACTTGTTGGGAATAATGTCGCTACCGAATCAAAGACAAAACAAAATCTGACAAGAGTAGCAAATATTAATATACTAATAAGTGACTCGATGTGTATGAAAAAACCAGGTAGATATTCAAACGAGAATCACGAATTTTCGCCAATGGAGACAAGACAATATACAGTCCTCAGCACGGCAATTGGTAGCAGTCTTAGTGGAAAACCACGCATTTACCTGCGGGTATGAAGACTGGGGTCAGATTTGTTCTGTGGTCGAGATCGAGGAGGAAATGGTGCAGTGTTCTCTCCAGTGTTTGGTCCTTTGGAACAGGGGATAAAACTGACTCACACACAGCTCGCATCTGCATTTCTGATCGTTTGACTGACCAAAGCTCCGCTGTCGCCCTAATACGTGGAAAGTGGCAAATGCGCATCGTTAAAGACATTCTTTAGTCTGAATTAGTTAAAATGGCCGGGAAGTCCGGTTTTGAGACAAAGGACCTAGCTCAGGGAGTGGGAACCTCGAGCGTTGGTGACGTCACCAGCCATTGCCATGTCAGGGGCGGGGTGAACGCGCTCTAGGTTTCAGTCTTCAATTAGGTCCGAAACCCTTGCATATAAGGGAAGTGCCTGCGCTTTTCCCGGCACTTTGGCCTGGTCTTCAGCAGCTCAGCAATGTCTGGACGAGGTAAAGGTGGTAAGGGTCTGGGCAAAGGCGGCGCCAAGCGCCATCGCAAGGTCCTGCGCGACAACATCCAGGGCATCACCAAGCCCGCCATCCGCCGCCTGGCCCGGCGCGGAGGAGTCAAGCGCATCTCCGGCCTCATCTACGAGGAGACCCGCGGGGTGCTGAAGGTGTTCCTGGAGAACGTGATCCGCGACGCGGTCACCTACACGGAGCACGCCAAGCGCAAGACCGTCACGGCCATGGACGTGGTCTACGCGCTCAAGCGCCAGGGCCGCACCCTCTACGGCTTCGGCGGTTAAATTACTCTTGGCGGATGACTTCCCAAAATACCCAAAGGCCCTTTTCAGGGCCGCCCACATTCTCTGTAAAAGGGCTAACATTAATGTCTTCTACTGTGTATTGTTGGGTTGCTCTTAATAACGTAAGAAATAATCCTGCTTGTAATGTAGTTAATGTAGGCTTCCGTACCTCTCGTTGCTACCTTGGCTGCTATTGGAAATTGTGAAAAACGTCCGTACATAAAGCACACGATGAAGCTTGGTATTTGATATCCTTCCTCTATTTAGATGGCGCGAGATGCAGGGATAAAGCGCGTGAGCTTGGAGGCGTAGCCCGGGATAAAGACGCCGGGCGGTGGCTGAGTACACAGCCAGGACTGTGGTTGGTCGGTTCTGTGCTTTGACCTCTGCTGAGGTCTGAAACCAGGCTTGAAGGGCTGCCTGAAGGGTACTGGAGATCCACGCGACGTTTAGGCAGTTTTTCTCCCGGCACACCTGTGGTGGACTTGTTCGCTTAAGGGAAGGATTATCACAATCGGACACTACCATTTACATCTACAGTGTAAAATTGGGTAGTTTTGCTGTGCAACTTTATGCAGACCACCGAACTCTGTTGACGTCGGTTGAGCGTGTGAATAAACAACCTAAGACAATATAAGCACATTTTTGATATTTTCGATGTGGTCTTAAGTTTGTACCTTCAGAATCTCATTTCAGCTAGAAGTGCTAAGATTGACAGTACTGTACAACAAACACTTTGAGGTTAAATGTCATGAGGCCTTGTTTAAAAACAACAGAAAAGGTGCTCTTCTTCGTGGCCAGCAAGTTAACTTGTGTGGTTATCCTCTGAAATCAAAGTTAATGGAGTTAAAGTGGTTGTCATTTGACTTTATTCTCTGTAAAGCAGGGCAATTCTATGGGATTTGCGTCTCCTTCCACCTAAGGATCCAACTCAGTTTTAACAGGTTTTGCAGCAATCACTTTACTCGCTGAGCCTTTTTGGCTGTCTCCCTGCTTTATTTTTTTATTAATTATTATTAGATTTGATTTTTCTTTTTCAAGATGGGTTCTTTGTGTAGCCCTGATGGTCCTGGAACTCACTGTAGACTAGGTTGGCTTCGAATTCACAGATCAGTTTGTTTCTGCTGCTTTTGCCTTTAATTCTGAGTGTCGGGATTAAAGGCCTGTGTCACCACTGCCCAGCTCTCATCTTTATTTTTAAAGATAATGGTTTCTGTGGGTGGGGGGTGGGGGACGGGGAATCAGACACTATTGAAGGTTAAGAACATGTTTGAGGAAGAAAACAGTATCTGAGGCTTAAAAAAATGATTGGAACACACCAAGATCAGGAGCGGTTCTGTGCTATGTGGATTATAGGTAGGAATAATCTAAATGTGTATGCATGGGTGTTAGTGCACCATGTGCTCAAGGAGGCCAGACGAGGTTTTCAGATCTCCTGGAACTGGGGTTCAAAACAGGAGTGGACCACCTTGTGGGTGCTGGGAGTCAGTTCTTGTCCTTAGCAAGAGCACCCAGTGCTGGAGCAGTCTCTCTAGCCCCGGGCAAAACATTTTCAATCTTCCAGGACTTGGTGTTGATTGGGTGTGGGAATGCAGAGAAGTCAAGTAGCACAGTGCTAAGTGTTATGTTGCTGACTGAAGCAGAAAAGGCATAATGTGTGCTGGGAGGAGGTAATATTTAGATGAGGTCGTAAAGCTTTAGTAATGAAGTGATGACCAGAGCAAAAAGACAGGGTGAAAGTGAAGGGAGTTCCTGCTAGATCAGAAAATCCTGCTGAGAAGAGACAGCCTGAGACCCAAATGGAATGGAGTGGCTCTTGGGTCCTTTTGGGGGCTTTTGGAACTACTCTGGGTTTTGCTCTCAATAAGGTGAGTGACGTGGGAACCACTACAGGAGTTTTACCTGAAAACAGGCAAGGTCTGATTCATATTTCAAGCTTGATTCAAAAGTATTGATAAGGAAACTAGTAAGGAGGCTACAACAACAATTTGGTTCTTGGAGGACGTTGGTTTGGATCAGTGGCCTAGCCTATGAAAAGTGCTTAGAGTCTGTGTATAGTTTTGCAGGTTAAAGGCCTACCCTTGAACATTTATATTTGTAATTTTTATTTTTAGCAAAAATGGAAATACTGACAATATTAAAAATATTCAAGGGGGCTGGAGAGATGGCTCAATGGTTAAGAGCACTGACTGCTCTTCCAGAGGGCCTGAGTTCAATTCCCAGCAACCACATGGTGGCTCACAACCATCCATAATAAAATCTGGTGCCCACTTCTGGCCTGCAGGCAGAACACTGTATGCATAATAAATAAATAAATC
Source organism: Microtus ochrogaster (assembly GCF_000317375.1). NCBI lineage: Eukaryota > Metazoa > Chordata > Mammalia > Rodentia > Cricetidae > Microtus > Microtus ochrogaster. Next base: position 30,252,987 of record NC_022018.1, read on the forward strand.
TTTAAAATAAATAAAAATATTGAAGGTTGGGGCTAGAGATGAGTCAGAGTTCAGTGCCTACCATCTAAGTTGGTTGTTTCAAACAACCACATGTAACTCCAGTTCCAGGGGGAATTCCTTACATATACACACAGTGACCCATACGTATAGTTTAAAATAAATTAACTCTTCAGGAAAAAGTATTGAAGCTAACACCAACAGTACTCTGTATATTGTTTAGCATCTTCTTCAGTCTACCCAGGGGCTAGACAGGAGTGAGACATCATACCTTGCAAGTTTCTCTTTTCATCTGTTCTTTTCCCAATTATTTTTTGTTAGCTCTAATGAGTTTGTGGAGAGTCACGTGAAAGCCTTACATTGCTTGAGATGGAGGTTGAGGCCTGACAATATTTAGATCTTGGATGTCCCAATAATACTAGAGAGAGTTGTACTGTTAGAATAGCAAAGGACAGGACCCGCTGAAGAACTCTGACACAGAGGATTAGCGAACTGTTAGACCTCAGCTCCCTTAAAGCCACGGGGTAAAGGCTTCCTTTGTGAGATCCAAGGCGTGAGCTCAGTAGGCAGTTCCCTGGGTGCAGTCACTGTCCAGCCTCAATTGCTTTTACTAATCTCCAGAATGCCATGCAGTCGTTACTAAGTCCCCTCTATTTAGGATTAGGAAATGCTCCAATTAATTGCCGCAATCCACAATTCTATGTAGTTAAATATTTTTGTCTGAGGGATGTATTAAACCGGGTTGGAATATCTCTGGATAAATTGTTTAAAGAGATGCTTAAAGTTATCAAACAGTATTGAAAAATTAATGCCTAAATATATAGTGCTTGAAAAATTTATTTTTACAAGTCTTTATGTTATTGGGTCACTTAATGTTCATATTAATTTAGTGGACTCTTGCAGATAAATGACGAAGGCAAAGAAATTACTGACTTCAGATGGATTGCCAGATTCCTCCTATAACATTTATAGAAAAGCTAGTGTGTGGTGGCAAAGATCCATCCAGCAAATGGGAGGAAGACTGCAGGAAGGAGTCTGAGCTGTAGGCCAGACTGATCTAAAGAATTCCAGGTCAGAACTAGATGGTGAAAATCTCTAGGAAACCAAAGAAAAAGACAGGCGGTTGTGGCAGTTCTAACCTCAGAACTAGTGAAACACATGCAGATCTATCACCTTGTGGTTGGATTTACTTCATGTGAAAAAGATATATCTTTGTCACATTAGGAAGCTCAATATAGGCATATTGAAAAGTGAGCGGTTCAGAATAGTTACCCATCCCCAACCTTTTTGGCGCTGATATCCACTATTAAGTAACCAGCACGTTCCAGATAAGATTACAGATCTCATTTAAGACTAAGTGAGTGGCTCTGAAAAGAGCCTTTGGGTTAAGAGCGAGATGGGCGCGCTCACTTGGAGCTGGTGTACTTGGTGACGGCCTTGGTGCCCTCGGACACGGCGTGCTTGGCCAGCTCCCCGGGCAGCAGTAGGCGCACGGCCGTCTGGATCTCCCGGGACGTGATGGTCGAGCGCTTGTTGTAATGCGCCAGGCGCGACGCCTCGCCCGCGATGCGCTCGAAGATGTCGTTGACGAACGAGTTCATGATGCCCATGGCCTTGGAGGAGATGCCGGTGTCGGGGTGGACCTGCTTCAGCACCTTGTACACGTACACCGAGTAGCTCTCCTTGCGGCTGCGCTTGCGCTTCTTGCCGTCCTTCTTCTGGGCCTTGGTCACGGCCTTCTTGGAGCCCTTCTTCGGGGCGGGCGCGGACTTCGCAGGTTCAGGCATGATGAAAAGAGGAAAATTTGGGTTAAAACACAGAAAAGAGAAGTTAAAAGATATCCCTGGCCCTCCGTGCTATTTAAACAAAGCTGTGGCTATTCTTGCTAGCGAATGTGCAAACGTCACACACTAACTGTCCAATAAGAGCAAGCAGACTTCAAAACCACGGAACCATTGGTTTGGGTGAGACCGAATTTGTAGCCAATGAAATCACTCTATTTTCGCTCCGGACGCTCCCTATAAGTCCCCTGTTGTCTCTGTTTTGTCTTTAGCTGATTTTGACAGCAAATCTCTGACATGTCTGGACGTGGCAAGCAGGGTGGCAAGGCTCGCGCCAAGGCCAAGACCCGCTCCTCCCGGGCCGGCCTGCAGTTCCCCGTGGGCCGCGTGCACCGCCTCCTCCGCAAGGGCAACTACTCGGAGCGGGTGGGTGCCGGAGCCCCGGTGTACCTGGCTGCCGTGCTGGAGTACCTGACGGCTGAGATCCTGGAGCTGGCTGGTAACGCGGCCCGCGACAACAAGAAGACGCGCATCATCCCGCGCCATCTGCAGCTGGCCATCCGCAACGATGAGGAGCTCAACAAGCTGCTGGGCCGCGTGACGATCGCGCAGGGTGGCGTCCTGCCCAACATCCAGGCGGTGCTGCTGCCCAAGAAGACCGAGAGCCACCACAAGGCCAAGGGGAAATAAGACGATTGAGCGTGGCTTTTTTTTTTTTCCTTTAAAACAAAAGGCTCTTTTCAGAGCCACCACCTTTTCATATTGAGAGTGTGGTAACCAGAACCGTGTTCTACCTATACTCTAAGTCCCTTTATATGTCATTGCGAAGTATCGAGCCATATCCCTATTTAGAAAACCAAATATCAATGTAGGCAGAGAAAAACTGCAGATATCACACTGAAGTGCCGGTATACCTTACACACAATTATCTTATTCAGCGCACTACGTAGTGTCTTTAAAAATAATTGACGTTAGGAGGCCGCTAGGATTGGAGAAGTTACTGTCAACCCAAAGGATTTTATGGAAATAGGATAAGGCTTTATTTAATAAAGTGACAAGGCAACATGTACGGGCCAGCTCACATGTCTTAACCTTATTTTCATGCAGGTCTGTTTACTGGTCACATTCCAAATAGTCCTAGGACTCTGATTACAACGTTGCGGTCCAGCCACTAGAATGGAAAAATAAATGTGGCGAACATGTTTTTCAGGAATGTTTTTGGCATCGTAGAGCGCCCTATTTTAAAGTAGGGATTTCTTGTTTTTAAAGTCTACAAGAGGTTAAATACAAGAGTACAGCAAAATTTAAGAATGATCAGCCTTGTTAAATGGCTTTAGGCGGTTAAAACTTTTTTTTTTAAGCATTCTAATAAGTGTGCAAGAAATAGCCAATCACCGTCCGATGTCCTCCGCCAATAGTAATATTGCGCGGGACTTTTGAAAAGTATCCAATCCTATCAGATTGTTTCCTGTGGGGAGGAGAGGAAACACAAGCGGTTGCTTGCGTTTGCGCGTGTGCGAACATAACCCTATATAAAGGCAATCCTTGTATAGTTTTGGTAGCTCATTTCTTGTCTTTATTTGCTATGGCTCGTACTAAGCAGACCGCTCGCAAGTCCACCGGCGGCAAGGCCCCGCGCAAGCAGCTGGCTACCAAAGCCGCCCGCAAGAGCGCCCCGGCCACCGGCGGCGTGAAGAAGCCCCACCGCTACCGGCCCGGCACCGTGGCGCTGCGCGAGATCCGGCGCTACCAGAAGTCGACCGAGCTGCTGATCCGGAAGCTGCCGTTCCAGCGTCTGGTGCGCGAGATCGCTCAGGACTTCAAGACCGACCTGCGCTTCCAGAGCTCGGCCGTCATGGCGCTGCAGGAGGCCTGCGAGGCCTACCTGGTGGGTCTGTTTGAGGACACGAACCTGTGCGCCATCCACGCCAAGCGCGTAACTATCATGCCCAAGGACATCCAGCTGGCCCGCCGCATCCGAGGGGAGAGGGCGTAAATCTCTTTTCTACATAACTACTTTTAAAGGCTCTTCTTAGAGCCACCCACCATACAAAAAAGAGCTGTAATTAATCTCTTCGTTTTTGTCATCATAGTTTCAATACCCCAAATTTTATTTTTTTTGGGTTTTCAAGACAGGGTTTCTCTGGTTTTGGAGCCTGTCCTGGAGCTATCTCTTGTAGACCAGGCTGCTCTCAAACTCAAATCCGCTTGCCTCTGCCTCCTAAGTGCTGGGATTAAAGGCGTGCGCCACCACCGCCTGGCTAATACTCCAAATTATTTGTAGAAGTGTTAGGTCTGCGTAAATTTTTTTTACAAGTGACACAGAAGTATTTGCTTTTTGGAAAAGGCTCCTGAGCCCTGCTGTCTTAAATTTCCTCCATACTTAGTAAACACTGGCATCAGAACGCTCAGGATGTATACAGTGGTAAACTAAGGAACTGTATAATGTAAAGGAAGACTGAGAATTGTACGTCTGTATACATTACATTTGTGAACCACCTCTAAAGGACAGAACCATTAAAGTTGTAACTGGAAATTTGTTTACCCAGATTTCAAATCCTAACTGGTATTTACCAATCACTTCATCTTCCCTAGTCTACCCACCAGTAAATTCCTTAGCCAACCCTTTGGGTACCCCCTCCTTTTCAAAAAAGGAGGTTCAGCTGGTGGTGGCGCACGCCTTTAATCCCAGCACTCGGGAGGCAGAGGCAGGCGGATCTCTGAGTTCGAGACCAGCCTGGTGTACAAAGAGCTAGTTCCAGGCCAGGCTCCAAAGCCACAGAGAAACCCTGTCTCGAAAAACAAAACAAAAAAAAAAAAAAAAAAAAAAAAAAAAAAAAAAAAAAGGAGGTTCACTTGCTTTGTATCCCAGAATGGTCTTCAACTGGGAGATCTCTTCCCCCTTCTAAGTGCTGGGATTAAATTAAAGATGTACAGCATTGTCCCAGGCCTTTTGTGCTTTTTATTTTTGAGATTCTGATATTTCACTTTTTTTTTAAGTTACTTGTTTTCAGTTATCTTAATTATTTAAGAAGCCATCCACCTGGTCACTGGATTTATCCTATAGGTTATAACTTTTTGTTGTAGGAAGGACCTCAAGGCTGGCTTTTAAGGAACTGTGCCAGTGATGGAAGAAGACTTTGATATTTGGAAGCTACAATCTCCACCTAGATTATGTTCAAAACATTTTATGAACACTATTCTATAAAGGGCCATGAAGACTGATTAACTTTTGTTTGTAATGAACTTTCTCCACTCGAGAGCACTTTGATTTTATCCCGTAAATACCCTTTGGGCAGCTTTATTCCTTACTGGAGCCTTCACTCCAAGGCTTATGTGCCGTCTGCATAAGCTTTTTCTTTGCAAAAAGCCAATGATTGACTTTCCCACGAGACAAAATAGTTGTTTCCTTTTTTTAAAAATCAGTTTTTTCCCATTACGCAGTTTTTAAAAATTCAGCAGACTTGGTAAATGAATATTTTGCCTCCAGTTGCATTCAGTTAGTTAGAAAATTTGGTGCAATACAGCTTCAGGATCGAATATCTATCTATCCATCCATCTATCTGTCTATCTATCTATCTATCTATCTATCTATCTATCTATCTATCATCTATCTATCTATATCCATCTATCTGTCTATCTATCTATCTATCTATCTATCTATCTATCTATCTATCTATCTATCTATCTATCTATCTAATCTATCATCTCGTACCTCATTGTGTAACACAGAATGATAGGAGTGTGTGACCAGGCTGGCCTGAAACTCAAGAGTACCTGGTACTGCTCCCAAATGATGGGATTAAAGGTGTGTAACACAAGCTGCAGATCTGGGATTTGAATCTTTCCTGACCTCCCTTCATCAAGCCGTGAAGTGTCCTAGATGAGGCAGATGCCAATGAGTGTGCATTGAAGTTCTGCTAAGAAACTACAGGTGGCTTTAAAGACATTGACAATAGAGCTTTCAAAAGGTAATTCTAAAGAACTAATTCATGACTCCACTGTGCTTTTGGCTGAATTTTACCAACTCCCAAAATGCTACATTATAATATACTAAGGTAATTTAGGAGTTCCATTATTATACTGTAACTACGACGTTCAGGAACAAAAGGTTAGTTAGTGGTTGATCATGAACCTCGGATATTTGGTCTTTTTAAAAGCAAGCACTGAAAACAATGAAAAAGAATTTATTTTTCAAAGCTCAAAAGATCCACTAACGGGACACCATAGATGGAGGTATGGGGACAGACTAAGCACCTATAAAATGTATCACTATCACTTCAAACGCACTGTGTTCAGATTAACAAACACTGCAGTTGTTAGGCCAAACAGAACTGACCTACCAAAAATAGTCTTCGCACTTTATCTTATGCCGCGACATCAGCATATTCAACCTAAGATTCATACATGTAACAGCTATTTCATATGACATTGTGAGTGGCTCTGAAAAGAGCCTTTGGTTTAAGAGTGAGTCAGGTAAGTGGGCTCACTTCACTTGGAGCTGGTGTACTTTGTGACGGCCTTGGTGCCCTCGGACACGGCGTGCTTGGCCAACTCCCCGGGCAGCAGCAGGCGCACGGCCGTCTGGATCTCCCGGGACGTGATGGTCGAGCGCTTGTTGTAATGCGCCAGGCGCGA
>NC_022018.1:30259982-30266899 GCF_000317375.1 Microtus ochrogaster
TGTAGACCAGGCTGGTCTCGAACTCACAGAGATCCGCCTGCCTCTGCCTCCCAAGTGCTGGGATTAAAGGCGTGCGCCACCACCGCCCGGCTCCCGTTAACTTTTCAAACCGTTGAAAAGTTAAGGCTCGCGTTTAACTTTTCAAACCGTTGAAAAGTTCTGTATTTTTCCACTTCGGGTTTCGGTCCAGTGAAAGAAAAAGAGTCCCATCGCCTACCCTCAGGCTTCCCCTGGTTCCCAAGGCAGTACAGTTTAGTACCCTGAAATGAAAGCTCACAGTGAAAGTAAACGGTAGAGAGTAAATCCTACTGATGACAAACGGTTCACCACTCTAGCGTTTGCTTTGAAGATACATACTTAATTCGCTTTTCTGAGGCTAAGGCAATTACAAAGGTTATGGATTTATTAAAAGGTAGACAAAATAGTGTTTGTGCCTGTTAGACCACATTTTCGTCTGGAGATGAAGATGCTCCCTTTCCTTCCCGCAACTATAATAATAAGGAAAAATACAAAATTAAGCAATGGCAACTAAGTTCTACGAATACTCCTTTAAGCTTCTCAGGCGTCGCCAAAAATATCAGTAGTATCTCTAACTAATTTCTTGGTAAGCTAAAGTAAAAACTAAGGCACTTAGTGGCAACAATATATATCCGTATTGTTACATAAGTATGGTATATTTAAGGAAGTAATATATGACAAAGAGCGAGACGCCATATGTTGTATAACATTTCTATTGGTTTCAAATTTTAAAATTGAGGTCTGTTATCCAATTACCGAGCATTTCCGCAATCGTCATTCATGGCGTGGGCTTTGAAGGTTCCAACCAATCAGGAATACCTTGCCTGTATAAATTTGAACCAACGCATTTCAAACTTACATTTCTCTCTCCTATCCAATAATGGCTCGCACAAAGCAGACCGCTCGCAAATCCACCGGCGGCAAGGCCCCGCGCAAGCAGCTGGCCACCAAGGCCGCCCGCAAGAGCGCCCCGGCCACCGGCGGCGTGAAGAAGCCTCACCGCTACCGGCCCGGCACCGTGGCGCTGCGCGAGATCCGGCGCTACCAGAAGTCGACCGAGCTGCTGATCCGCAAGCTGCCGTTCCAGCGTCTGGTGCGCGAGATCGCGCAGGACTTCAAGACCGACCTGCGCTTCCAGAGCTCGGCCGTCATGGCGCTGCAGGAGGCGAGCGAGGCCTACCTGGTGGGTCTGTTTGAGGACACCAACCTGTGCGCCATCCACGCCAAGCGCGTCACCATCATGCCCAAGGACATCCAGCTGGCCCGCCGCATCCGTGGGGAGCGGGCCTAATTCAAAGTTGCCCAACAGAACAAACCCAAAGGCTCTTTTAAGAGCCACCTTCACCTGTCTGATGAGAGCTGTCTCATTTTTGTGTTACAAACTTCCCATCCTCAGTTTTCATTTCTTTTCCCCCATAAGGTGGGATTAGCCATATCTTTGTAGTTGTCATTCGATTGTTTTAACCAATTCGTTATACTAAGGACTTTAACCCCCAGACTTTTAACCCTATTTTGTGCGTCTGGTACTCCTATATTAATCTTGGGCTTTTGTCCACCCCCCTTTTCCTGCTTCTTATGAAGGCCGGGAGGCCACCGTAAGCGGAATATTGCCAGTAGAGCACTTTGTAGGTGGAGGAGGCAGAGCAGGTTTGCAGCAGGCTGTTTTCAAGTATTGAAATCCCTATAGCAGAATGGCTCTTCACCCCTTTGTCCTTGACGTTTTTGCATCAAATTGTCACAGATTGTTAGTGCACGTCCAAATGCAGCAAGTAATATCACGAGTACGTGCATTAAATCATCCTTTACTCAAGTTTATTTACTCTCACTTGAGCTGCGTGTATGTGCCTAAACCTAGTTTCCTCCCTTTCTCTACCTTCTGTTTTCAATGAGGTCCTTCTTCACAGTTTTCCACTGAGGAGTTAACCCTATCATTATATATAGTGAATTTTCCTCGTGTACTCGTGTGAGGTCGGGGCTAGGATGGGAAGAGGGCCATCTCCCTCTGGCCCGGCCTGGTGGCGTCCAGCGCAGATCAGCCTCGTCTAGGAGTAGGCGTGTGCTGAAGATCTTCGTGGAACGTGTGCACCCACGCAGAGGATGCCAAGCACAAGACTGTCACAGACAGACAGGAGATGCGCTACAGCTGGTGCTGTGGGCCCAGTATCTTGCACAGGCTCTTATCAGGGATATGTACTTTTAAGACTCACACTTCAGCCCTGGTGACTCGCTAATGGAAAGAAGACTTTGTTCCCGTGTCTGCTTGTCTGTCACAAACTTGCATCTACTTTATCAACAACCCAGTCAAAGACGGTTAATCGTTTAAGGTTTTTCTATATTTGGATTTTGTTTTTGTTACTAGCGTCATATTCCAGCAGCCTTGTTTTAATCTATAGCGATGCTCCTTATTCTCCCACGCACTGGGATGACTGTGTTAGAATAAATGTTAGGACAGTATACCGCACATGTAAAGTACTATGTTTTGCTATTAAGTCTGTCAGATGTAACTTTCCTTGCTTTTGTTTAAGTAATGTAGTTTAGCAGCACTAAGCACTAACAAATCACTTCTTAAAAACATAGATCCTTGTCAGGTGTGGTGACACACGCCTTTAATTCCAGCACTTTAGAGGCAGAGGAAGAGGAAGAGGCAGGTTGATCTCTCAGTTCAGGCCAGCCTGTTCTACATATTTAGCTCCAGGACAGCCAGGGCTACACAAAGAAATGCTGTCTCAAAACAAAGAAAGAGACAGACAGACAGATTATAGATCCTCACCTTTCTCAATCTTGTTTCGTAAGGGAGCCTGTTAAATCCATCTTAAATGGAGCAGACACCAGCATCCACTAGAATGTAGAATGTTCTATGAGACACTTGTTTCTTTAAAAAAAAAAATCTTGTCATTAAGACAAGTGGAGTTCTAGGTTCTAGGCTAACACACATCTCAAGTTCTAGGTTCTAGGCTAGCACACATCTCAAGTTCTAGGTTCTAGGCTAGCACACATCTCACGTCATGTATATTGGGGTCATGGTGTTATATGTCTATAATTCTAGAATTTGAGTGGTGGAGGGAAGAACATCAGCTGTTCAAGTGAACTTCAGGAAAACAACCACTTTGTGGGCAGACCTAGCTTCATGGGACCTTGACTTAAAATAAAAAAAAAAATGGGATGGGGAGTTATAGTTCAAGTTTCAAACAGACTTAACAATATAGTAGCCAGGCAAAAATACTTAATTGATTTATGGTTCCTAAGAGTAGTCACACTTAAATAGAGAAAACAGATGTGAATTGGATGGCATATTTGGGGACTTTTTCTTTTGTAAACCTTACTTTTGTTTTTCACTATAGATGACAATTATGGAGTTTCATGTTGAAATATTCAGGGATAAAATTTCATGTCTGAAGTTTACTTTCAAATGCTTCAGACCTAGTAGGTCACATACACACACACACACACACACACACACACACACACACACACACACACACAGTATAGCTGTTGCTGGTGGGAGATGATAAAATTATGTATCTGATTTCATTCACTATTTTTATTAAAATTTTTGGAAATTAAATGGGTGATAAAACTCTTTAGTGCTAGCTCATAAAAGAGAGCAAGGTCCTCTTAGCAGGTAAGTAAAGGCCTACCTACCTCTGATGAAACTCTAGAAGCTGCATGGTTCACTGCTCCAAGGTGCTAACTGTGGGCATGAACATTATTTTCCTTGTCCCGGGGCTTGATTCTGAAGTGAGTTGGAGTGGGAGGATGTACAAAGGGGGCATTCCGGGCAATACTAGGAAAAGTTAGGGATGTCAGATTACAATGAAACAAGGGACAGTCAACAGTTTACTACCGTGCCTGTGGAGAACAGGTATGTGAGGGGGGAGTACAGACCTGCTGGTATTGAACAAGGAAGGTTTCTTAGAAATTGAGAAATTCAGAGCTAATCTTATGCCTCCCGGTCTATTGGAGTGAGGTGTGGAATGACCCAGGGAGGGGTGTCAAAGTTATAGCTCACCAACCACAGAGACTCAGGCATGCCAGACTCTGACACTGACACCCAGACCAGAGGACAGGGCCCAGCGCTCACTTTTTACTAGGTCCTGCCCTTCCCGCCTTCTCAGACTCACAGTAAACCACGTGTTTCTATTACTTTCAGGCTTTCTTCAGTTAGTACACAACCGTTCTGGCTCCTGGGGTACAGACCGAGTTTCACCACACTATATGGACTTATAAACAATAATATATATTAAACATAAAATTGTACTTTATGGCTAGAATGTGGACTCAAAGTCTAGACAGAAAGCGTTTTTGTACGGGGTCACCTTGCTACTTAGAACTGAAGTTGAGGTTTTCTGAGAGTTCTAGTAAGAATGACTAGATGGTGAGTTGTTACAGAGTGTTTTTAAATCCCAACAGTCTAATAGGATTCAAAAAGTATTTTTCTTCAAAGCCAAGGTTTTGCTCTTAATTGCAATTCTACATGGGTATTCTTGCTCAAAAATCTCATTGCCATATTGCAGGCCAAAGAGATCTAGAGGGAAGCCAGTTGTGTCTTTACATCCTCTATTTGGTCTGAGTACCCATTGTGTTAGGTTCTTTAACTGGCACTGGCATTACTTGGTCCAGGTAGCAAGGGGTAGACTCAAACACTTATGTTCTCAAGAAAGCAGACAAAACCACAAGTCTACATATGGTAATTTCATTTAAAAAAATATAGAAACGTGTTCAGTTTAGCCAGAAGTACAATTCTAAGGCCTCTCTGGACACTGTACTGTACTGATTAAAACGGTGAAAAGTGCCAGCTTGTTTGTAAAACAAACTGTTAAGCCATCAAACCTGTCAGATTTCCGATGAGAAATGCAGCAAGCTCTTTCCAGGACAAAGTGGGTGGCCCTGAAAAGGGCCTTTATTCAAAGCGAACCTGAAACTGTTCAGCCGCCGAAGCCGTAGAGGGTGCGGCCCTGGCGCTTGAGCGCGTAGACCACGTCCATGGCCGTGACGGTCTTGCGCTTGGCGTGCTCCGTGTAGGTGACCGCGTCGCGGATCACGTTCTCCAGGAACACCTTCAGCACCCCGCGGGTCTCCTCGTAGATGAGGCCGGAGATGCGCTTGACTCCTCCGCGCCGGGCCAGGCGGCGGATGGCGGGCTTAGTGATGCCCTGGATGTTGTCGCGCAGGACCTTGCGGTGGCGCTTGGCGCCGCCTTTGCCCAGGCCTTTCCCGCCCTTGCCGCGACCAGACATTGCGATAGAACTGAGAATGAAAGTGAAGCTGCCCAGGAGCCCTCTACAGCTGCTATATATACGAGGACTGCGGACCTTTTAGGAAACTGAAAAGGCGCGGGCGGGAAAGTGCTTCAGTATCCGCCCCCTCTACCTCACTGGCTGAGTTCTATTGCCCAGAGGAAGACACAGGCGCTGTGGTGTGTGGGGGAAATGTGAGTCTTGCTTTCCTCTAGCAGTTCTCAGTCACTAGTCTGTGTCTTTCAGGAGTGTTCTTGTGGATTCTGCTAAACATTCATCATTTGTAAAAAAGGAGGTTGTGGCCATACACTTGTCTACAAAATCAGACATAGCATATACTATACGATTACCTTTTTAAGTGAAAGATTTAGAAAAATGTGAAGTCTCAATTTTCGCAAGTATTATTAAATCTGAACTGTCATGAAGATTTGCCTTTGTTAGAGGCCTACTTGCCAGCACAAGCTCCGTTTTCAAATCCTTACGAAGGGAGCTGGTATTGATTGAACACACACACACACACACACACACACACACACACACACACACACACACAGAGTTTTCTATCTCATGAAATGCTGTTTGAACTGAAAAGATGAAGACTCGCTCCTGCTGGAGATCTATTCCTCTTTTAATAAAAGCTATTGCTGCCAGGGGAGGATACTATGTCTCATGGCCTTGTCTGTGCCAAGGAAACAGTGAACAATACTTGCAATTTAAACAAAAAGAACACCGAAATCCTGTAAAGTAACACTTCAGTAATCCGTGGCTGAAGTAAGGCGGTCCACACATCACTGCTATGTCTGATACATGAGTCTGTTTTCTCACACCACACAGTTTGGGTCCGTGTCTTTTTTGCACTACAGAAGTAATTATAATTGCTTTTTTTTTTTTGAGCCAGTGGAGTCTTGAAATACACACTAGTCCAGAATGAAATCAAACCTGAAGCAAGTTTCCTTCTTACGTCTTGTAGTGTTGGTGTGAGCCTCAATCTTGTCTGGAGAGGGAGGTCATCTTGAAGATGTGCTTTAGCTAGTACCTGCCTGAGAAACTTCCGTGATGTTGGAAGATTTACATATATATACACACATATATGTATATATATGCATATACACATATATATGAAATCCCAAACACTCAGAAGGTACTTGGAATTTACCTTACCCCAATTAACCCCAGACATCTCTTACAACCCTTTATAGAAAGGCACCAGTTGTCCAAACCATTGACTGTAAATGCCAGAATGCCAAAAGTGTGAGGACACCAGGGTTAAACAAGAAAGTGGCATCCTCTCCCCCACCTAAAGAACTCAAAGGCCACTTAAGGGGAAACTAAATTCGGATGAGGGGTCGGATGTGGCATCAGCTCAGCCGCTGCCTAGTTCCCCAGTGAGGCTGCATAATCCCAGCTCAACTACCCCAGCTCTGTGGACCTTCCTGTGAAACCTGTTAAACGGAGTTTCAGTTATGCAACTTGTGGATGGGAATGTATTACACAGGGGAGACCGGGCTTTCTAAAGACCAGGCTGGTCTCATATTTAGAGATCTCTGCCTCCAGAGTGCTGGGATTAAAGGAGTGGAGCCCCACCACCTGGCTGAAACTCATTTTATGCATCCACCTTTTCCTGCAGCTTTTGAAAATCTTTAGATTTTTTTTTTTTTTTTT
>NC_022018.1:30266999-30276664 GCF_000317375.1 Microtus ochrogaster
TGTAGACCAGGCTGGTCTCGAACTCACAGAGATCCTCCTGCCTCTGCCTCCTGAGTGCTGGGATTAAAGGCGTGCGCCACCACTGCCCGGCAAGTCTTTAGATTTTAGGATGCCCAAGAACCTGCCCTGTAGGAGAAATCATGAAACTGCTATCTCTCAGCTGTTTCTATGGAAATGGTGTACATTTGTGTGTATCTGTCTAACGTGAAATCTATATAAGATGAAGTCGTAAGTTTCATGGCTGTCATTTAGCTTAGGAAGTTTTTTATTATCTCTTTTTAATCTCTATAAAACATTTCAAGGATTACTTAAGTGGATAACCTCCTCTTTCAGGATATAAGTAGATTTTGGATTCAACAAAACCATCTCTTCGATGTTACCCTCCAGAATAACGAGTGAAAACTGAGTGAAGGCTCTTGTGGTTTCCAGTTTGTGGTCCCTGTGGTTGATTCAGGCTTTAAGAACCTCCTTCTTGCTAATTGTAGTCATGAGAAGTAGCCAGGCCACAGCAGTCAGAAAGGTAACTGTACAAGTATGTCCTCTCTCTGTAAATACATGGAAGATTTCTTGGTGAAGTCAAGTGTTCTGTAATGTCTTACATCCAGGAGCATCAGAGATTACCAAAAAAATTAGGAACCAGTATTTAGTGGTTCTAATATATGGGAATTAAAAAAATTCAAATTCAAAGACTTGTGCAAGAATGAAATGGTAACATATGCTAAGTGAATAAATATAAGTGTGCAACTCCAATAAGTAGTAAGCAACTGCTACCGTGTTCACAGAAATGAATGCAGCTATGAGAATTTTCACATTGGAACTTTAATCGTGTCTTCAGGTGTAGGCAATGCAAAGGTATGCATAAAACAGGAAGGGACTGGACTGCTGTACTCCCGGTGATGACTGCTGTGGACAGTGACGCCGGAGATGACACGAACAGCTCCTTCCGTGTACCTGAAAAATGCCACATAAGGGAATCACTGAGTGGTTTAGATCCAGTCTGATCAGCTGAACAATTCTGTACATAGCATATATTTTTTAATGACTTATATCATCACATGTTCTTATAGCCCAGAGACTTGATTATTTTGTTTCTGCCGAATAAATGATCATTTTTCATCATGCCCTGTTAGGTGTGTGTGGTTAGATAAGTAAGTGTGAAGAGAAAGTATCTTTAGCACTGACTAGTCTGTCTTGTGTTAACAACCTAAGGATATCTTTAAACCATTAACTTTACACCATAATGAGATTTGGTGAACATAAAGATTATTAAAATATAACACCAAAACACTTTTTTTTTATTTGCTTGACAAACTTGGGTCTTCAGTGAAATGAGTATTTGATGGAGAATATTACCTTTCTGCTTCATTATCCAATAAAAATCCAACTATTTCACCTTCATTTCATTGTAAAGTAACAGAAATAAGTGTTTTCAAGTCATTAATGCTTATTCTGAAATAAGTTCTCAGGCACATACAACCAGCTAATAATGTTGCTTGTTACAGACTGTATTATATATGTAATATATATACTTCAGCTGTGCTGAAGTCATGTGTTTTTTAAACAAGGAATGAGGGGTTAAGGCAGGTTATATCCCACTGTTCCTCAGGTTCCAGTTGCTAGACTTATGTTCCTTCTTCAGATAGGTTTATTTTTTCCATGAATGTGAAGTGCTCTTCACTGCTGTACTGACTGAAGAAACGTGCTCAGAGCTCTTGATCTAGAACGGCACAGACTCATCCCACCTTCACAAAATGGTTAAATCAGTAAACCATGGAAATCGAGCCGAAATTACACATTGGTATCTCAAATATCTTAAAAAAAATAGATATTTTATACAATAATTATTCCCCAGGCACGCACAACTTTCCCTTCTAGTTCCAATTCCTAGAGCTTGGTGCAGACAGCCCCGGGAGTGTCTGTGTTGTTGCTTCCGAGAAAAACCCGAATTTCCACACATATTTGAGTAAAGATAAGTTAATCTATATATTCTCGAAACGATAAGAATGTGCAGAACCATGTTCTGAAAGAAAAGTTTGCGAATGATGGCGAGAGTAATGGTATTTTTAAGGAAAACCTTAAAGTTGTCTCAATTTACGTGAAGTTTGAAAGAGAGTTGGGGCAATCAGAGATGTTTCAGGCTGCCGATTTTGAATTTAGCCGTACAAATTATGGCAAGAATGAAGCCTACAGGCTCCCGGATCAGTTTCCCCCGAGTCCCCAATTATTTCGTGCTCATATTTCTTATATTTTTACTCTTTTTTAAGAGGCAACAAACACAGTCACAGGGCACAGCTGAAGATCCCTTCTCCGGCGGCGCGGCGCACGGCGCAGGGAACCAATCACCACGCAGCTTCTCTCTATATAAACCCAGAGCCTTCAGCAGTGGGAACAACCCTCTCTGACAGTTTGCGCTTACTTTTAGCTTTTCTAGCAAAGGTACTAAACATGTCTGAGACCGCTCCTGCAGCGCCTGCTGCTCCCGCACCTGTGGAGAAGACACCTGTGAAGAAGAAGGCGAAGAAGACCGGCGCCGCGGCTGGGAAGCGCAAGGCGTCCGGACCCCCGGTGTCCGAGCTCATCACCAAAGCTGTGGCCGCCTCCAAGGAGCGCAGCGGCGTGTCCCTGGCCGCGCTCAAGAAGGCGCTGGCTGCTGCCGGCTACGATGTGGAGAAGAACAACAGCCGCATCAAGCTGGGGCTCAAGAGCCTGGTGAGCAAGGGCACCCTGGTGCAGACCAAGGGCACCGGCGCCTCCGGCTCCTTCAAGATCAACAAGAAGGCGGCTTCCGGCGAGTCTAAGCCCAAAGCTAAGAAGACCGGAGCTGCCAAGGCTAAGAAGCCCGCGGGCGCAGCCAAGAAACCCAAAAAGGCGACTGGTGCTGCCACACCCAAGAAGGCCGCCAAGAAGACCCCGAAGAAGGCGAAGAAGCCCGCGGCTGCTGCAGGCACTAAGAAAGTTGCCAAGAGCCCGAAGAAGGTGAAGGCAGCTAAGTCCAAGAAAGCAGCAAAGAGTCCAGCAAAAGCCAAAGCCCCCAAGCCTAAGGCCACCAAGCCAAAGGCGGCCAAGCCAAAGGCCACCAAGGCGAAGAAGGCCGCCCCCCGCAAGAAGTAAAAGTGGCGCGTCCTACTTTGAAAATCTCAAACGGCTCTTTTCAGAGCCACCCACAGATCTCATTCAAAAGAGCTACACTCTTCTGTGTAATACATTGCCTCTTGTGTCATTGGTCAGCTGAGACCAGCTATACAGTTTGAAGCAAGGCAGTTAATTCTGTGCCAGCTCATACTTTGGGCTACATATGGGTATATAAGTGCTCGTTTAATGTTAAACAGATGTGGTTGCTTCATCTCCATTTTGATCTTTGCAAAAGCAGTAATTGAGAAGCATTGGCTGTGAGTGTCCAGGAGCATTTTTACACTCGCAGCGTTGGCGGGAAGTCCTTGTTTCTGGCGCCTAGGCGTGGTTAATTATCTTCAGCAAACCAATCCGACAGTGGGGTTACATGCTGGACCTGAGTCTGAGCTTTCCTTTCCAATCTGTCTACAGACGGAGGTTTTGAGAAGTACCCAATCAGGACATCCTGTCAGTTATGAGTGGCAAGCGTAGCACCAATCAGCTCGCTTTAACTGCGTTTGTGTCCTCTAAGGTGGATTTTCTTTCCTTCCCCGCCCCACTGCTTGTCCCTGAGCTCTGGAATTCTGTCCAGGGTGTGAAAGGTTGAGGTATTAAATTTTTTATTTTTTGTTTGCCGAGAAATTGGTGAAAGACCTTGTATTTCTCCTTTGCCTCCCCATCTGAATGTTCAGGGACTGATCACATGTCACTGCTTAAATTTGTAAGCTGTGTTAAACATCCTGATGCCAAGTTTTAGTAAAATGAAGCTCCTTTGGCAATTCATACACCACGTTGCTTCCTGAGCTTACCTGTTCTTTAGTGAACAGAGCAACAATGTGAAGAAGGAAAAACCATTTTGGTGGACTGCCTGGTTTGCAGGTGGATTTATCAAAGTTAGGGGGGGAAAAAGCTGAAATGAATTTGGGGTTGTCTTTTCCATTTCATTACTGTAGGTAAAGGTTTGCTTTCCCCCCCCCCCCCCCCGGTGGGAGCCTGCTTTCTTTTCACCCTGATGTAAAAATTCTACAAATGATTTTACTGGAGCTCCTGGTAACGAGAAATTACTGAATACTTCAAAAATATTTTTTTCATTATACATACTCGTGTGTTGGGAGGACAGCGTGCCGCCGTTTTCTTTCTGCATGCGGGTCCCAGGCCTTGCAGCTATTACATGCGGGGGCCCGAAAATGTGAGCCCATTCCCACTTTGACCAAAGGTCAGAGAGTTCTAAGTTACCTCCAGTTCCTTCAGGGTTATTGTGCCTACAGGTAGAACGGAGAATTCTGCTCTCTCAAGGTTATAGTCAACAGGTGTGGCTAATATTCAGACCCTGTACTCCAGGAATAGAGAAGTAGATCTGCTCCCATCTCAAAAGTCTAGGGATCCTACTAAGGGTCCAGTTCCTTTATGGAGATACAATACATTTTACCCAGTCAGTGGTTTGCCTACAGAACGTTTTGGTCTAGGTTGTGAGCCTGACTTGTTTTGTTCTAGCAACAATGACTGTATCCCACAAATTTTAATTGGTCTGTTCATTTCCTTGTATCATGTTAGGTAGATTTTTTTTTTGTATTACTCCTACCTTTTGGGGTCAGGGTGTTAGTACTCATGGGAATTCCCTTCCGGTACTATTCTGTTTCTCCATTTTATTATTTTCATTCACATCTTCATATTCTTTACTAATATTTTCTAAATCCCCATGACTCTACCCTGACAAGAAGTGTCTTTGTTGAGGCTGGTCCCTGACAATCACATGTGTATTCTTATAAGCCTACATTTCAACCTAGCATTTCCCTTAAATGAATAGTGGACCCCTTAGAGATGGTTCAGTAGGTAAAAAATCTTGTAGACAATAGTGAAGACCTGAGTTTAATCCCGGGACCCATACGATGGAATCAGACATCTGCAAGATGTCCTTTGACTTCTAACACACACACACACACACACACACACACACACACACCAGATATAGTTAAACTGTAATGATAGGCACTGAATTTGAGTAATTTCATGTAATTAAAAAAATAATTTAAAAGGATGGGTAGCTTCCTATTACATTGTAATGTGCCTGTGACGTGGTCTGTGTAATCAGATGTTTGCAAACTCTACAAGCTGGGCGGTGGTGGTACACGCCTTTAATCTCCGCACTCTGAGGCAGAGGTAGGCGGATCTCTGTGAGTTTGAGGCCAACCTGATGTATAAGAGCTAGTTGCAGGATAGGCTTCAAAGCTACAGAGAAACCCTGTCTTGAAAAAACAAAACAAAACAATCAAAAAAAAAAAAAAAACCAACAACAAAAAACCCAACCCAGAATATTCTGCAGTTATAGTGTCTCCAAATGAAGTTGGTATTCTGCTGCAGGAGTTATCTGATGTTGTTAATATGGGGGCCAGCCATGATAAGCTAAATATGGACAGGTCACCCAAAGGATGTTCTTTGCCAGAGTAGAATTCGGCCATTGATAAATTTAATAAGAGGCCAGTGTCTCAGTATTTTACCCTGAAGCAATGCCTGTTTGCAGGAGGAACCACAAGCTGAGATTACCCGACCTCCACCCAAGAACACACCAAGCAAAGGAAATGTTTGGCATTCCAACCTTTGTGGATAGGGTCACGTGACAGCACATATTCACCAGGACACCACCCTAGACAGATGTCAGCCAATCAGAGCTCCTGAACCTCAAAAACCCCTCACCCCCACCTTTACTAATATAAAAACCCAATTCTAATCGAGTCCTGGTTCTCTGGTTATTCCAATATGTTGGACTTGCAGAGAGACCAAGTTTGCAAAAATGATTAAAATAAAGGCTAGTGACAATTTTTCTTATTTTGCATACTTTAAGTACTTAAAAATCATTGTTTTTAAGAATGTATGTTTAGCTGGGTAGTCGTGGCGCTCGCCTTTAATCCCAGCACTCGGGAGGCAGAGGCAGGGGAATCTCTGTGAGTTCGAGACCAGCCTGGTCTATAAGACCTAGTTCCGGGACAGGCTCTAAAGCTATAGAGAAACCCTGTTTCACAGCCATTCGAAGTTGTGGCCTGTTGAGCAAGTATTCAGCAGGACGAGGCCAAGTGGAAATGCCCGTGGCCCTGTTCATGTCCTTTAACCCACTGCTCAGGAGACAGAGGTAGGCCCATCTGTCTTTACTCGTTTCCCTCTGTGAATGTGCATTTGATTGAATTTATAAAGTCCCATGAACTGAATAGAATACTGTCTGATATCAATTGGATTTAGAGATTTAAATTACATATATCAGTTTATATTAAAATGTATGCGAAGACAATGTGGATATTTTTCTGACCCTTTTCTCTATGGCCTCATTTATTATCTATTCCCTGGAGGCCTTTTCTTTATGGCCTCGTTTATTATCTACTCCCTTTTCTGCTGAAGCATGTAACTCTAAATTTAAGGGAAATCTACAAAATAGAGAAATGCCCATATGTGAAATGTCAATATTTACAATGTGTGAATGCATTATAATGTGTAAAAAAGTAATTAAAAGGTATTTCTGAATTTTCTTGCATTTTGGCTACCATTTCTGTTTTTTTGAGACAGGGTCTCTCTG
Source organism: Microtus ochrogaster (assembly GCF_000317375.1). Lineage (NCBI taxonomy): Eukaryota > Metazoa > Chordata > Mammalia > Rodentia > Cricetidae > Microtus > Microtus ochrogaster. The sequence continues at coordinate 30,273,676 of NC_022018.1, forward strand.
TAGCTTTGGAGCCTGTCCTGCAAATAGCTCTTGCGGACCAGGCTGGCCTTGAACTCACAGAGATCCACCTGCCTCTGCCTCCTGACTGCTGGGATTAAAGGCGTGTGCCACCACCGCCCGGTGGCTATCAGTTTTGTAAGATAAAAAAATTTATGGCTATTTGTGGATTACCCAGTAGCTTTTTTTTTTTTATATATATTCCATCAAGGCCATATAAAATACTCTAATAACAAGGGAGATGTATAAAATGAAGTAGCATGTAGGTAGTTTTACATAGCACAGGAGTCTTTGGTTCCAACCCATGGGTAATTTCCACATTTCATTCTTCAGTAATAAGCCACTGCTAGGGACACAATTATATGGAACTGTATGTTCTCTGTTTTAAGACCACTTTAAACCTGACTCTGGTGGAAGGAAAGTACATACAGATGGGCTAATGATTTGTTTGCTTAGTTACCTAGGTGCCATCCAAATGACGGGCTCAGGAGAACGTCTCAGGGTTTTGGTGTTTTTGAACACCTGCTCCTGCTACAGCGAGGAGAGGAGGAGAGCACTACCCAGCACCACTGTGTAGAAATACGATCGGAGGGAAAGCCTATGAATGGCTTCTGGTGTGCTATGTAAGGAAACCCAGCCAGGCCTCTTCCTCATTCTTTTTTGCCTCCACGTGGCAGCCTTCTCTCTGGGGCTGGGCAGAACTTCATAACGAATGATGCTGTGTTGTGATCGACTTTTGGACAAATAAGGTTTGCGGATTTTTAAAATTATCATCCTCATCATTAGTAGTCTTGTTAGCTGCAAGAGTAAAAGGTTGATGAAGATGATGTTTAGTAATTACTGCTTACTTTGTACGAACTAGCTCTGGTTTTCCTACACTGGGGAAGGTACATCCTATTTCCTAACCCTTGTCTTAGGAGGAGGTCGAGAGGAGAACCGCAGGTAAGAACTTTTATTTCTGAAGCTCATACTTAATTCAGTATATTTCTTTTATTTAAAATATTTTTGTTCCTAAAGTGGTGGTGCACACCTTTCATCCCTGCACTTGGGAGGCAGAGGCAGGCGGATCTCCATGAGTACAAGGCCAGCATGGTCTACAAGAGCTAGTTCCAGGATAGGCTTCAAAGCTACAGAGAAACCCTGTCTCAGTGGGAAAAAAAAATGTTATATTTTACTATTTCACTTTAATTCGAGGCAGGGTCTCACTATGTATCCTAGCCTTGCCTAGATGTATCATCACCTGGTATAGACTAGGCTTACTCATAGAGATTGTCCTGCCTTTGCTTGCCAGTTCTGGGGTTTAAAGGTGTGTTCCACCATGACCAAGCCCAGTTTTGAGTTTCTGAGACAGGTCTTTGTCACTTATCCCATGATAGTCTTAAGCTCATTATATAGCTAAGGATAGCCATGAATTTTCATCCTCCCTCCATTTCTCAGGTTCTGGGATTACAGGTATCTTCCATTTTGCACATCTTCTGACACTTTAATGTTGGGGCATTTTGAATTAAAAATGTGCCTGTAAGCCTGAAGTGACCATACAACATTATGTATTTCTTGGTGAATGCCCCACAGATGGTCATCTTTTGGATAAGTATCAGATCGTATGCGCTGATGTGTGCGCCAATCAATAGCCTAGATATGGTTACTAGTTTTATATTTATTTATTTATTTATTTTGGTTTTTTCGAGACAGGGTTTCTCTGTGGCTTTGGAGCCTGTCCTGGAACTAGCTCTGTAGACCAGGCTGGTCTCGAACTCACAGAGATCCGCCTGCCTCTTGGTTACTAGTTTTAGATGTTTCACTGTGGGAGGAAATATTTAGAGTTGGAAGTACTAACCATTTCAAATTTTTTATTTTTAAATTAGAATTTAAACCCACAGTGTGAAAACCTGGAGAAAACTTTTAAAGATACATTTTTATATTACTACATGTTGAAAATAAAGTAACCAAGTGTTATCAGCCCCCCCAACCCCAACACGAGGTATTTAGATACTTTAAAAATGTCTTTATGTTACTAGTCATTTTGAGTTTAGTAAAAGATATATATAATTTTCAATATTCACATATATGCCCAAGAGGCCAGCTGTTGCAGCATTCAGTTCATCTTGAGGATTTCAATCTGTCATAACATAAATGTTTTGGTTTCCAAAAAAAATTAAAAATAAAATCAGCACTCCTGAGGCTGATGCAGGAGGATCGCATGAGTCCAGCCAGGTCTACAGAGTAGACTTCAGGACAGCCAGGGCTGTTACATAGAGAAACCGTGTCTCTGGGAGGCAGAGTGTGTGTGTGGGGGGGGAGTACAGAGGGTAAGACTGCCTCAAAATGAAAAAAGGACAGGTAATTAGATCTTAGGAAATTTGTTAGGGAACATCATCTTAAAAGAACCTCCTGGAACATGTAGGTACATTATCCCATTAAAAGGATAATTATTTTTCTTAGGTCTTTAGCACATCTTAAAAACAGTTTTTTTTCGGGGGGGGGGGTGTCCTTTAGCCAAAGGATAAACAGGCAATGTTCTAATCTTTAATCCATGTTTCTTATCCAAGGCCAGATTAGAACACCAACTTCATTCCACTGACAAAGAGGATAGCCCAAGTGTTCTTGTACTTAAAAAAAGGTATGAAATACGGTGATACCCGGCTAAGTCCTGTCTATTAAGGCTCACAGGCACTACAGCACCTTTTGCAGATAATGGGAGTTGGCTCTTAAAAGAGCCTTTTTAGTTGATCACGTGCCAATGTGGGAAATGTGCTCAAGCCCTCTCCCCGCGGATGCGGCGGGCCAGCTGGATGTCCTTGGGCATGATGGTGACGCGCTTGGCGTGGATGGCGCACAGGTTGGTGTCCTCAAACAGACCCACCAGGTAGGCCTCGCTCGCCTCCTGCAGCGCCATGACGGCCGAGCTCTGGAAGCGCAGGTCGGTCTTGAAGTCCTGCGCGATCTCGCGCACCAGACGCTGGAACGGCAGCTTGCGGATCAGCAGCTCGGT
>NC_022018.1:30277048-30286052 GCF_000317375.1 Microtus ochrogaster
AAAACTCTTAAGCGCGGACGCTCTTCACTGACGAATGTAGTTTTAGCCTAGTCACTTTTCTTAACTTTGCCATTTTTCTGCCTAATAATCTCCAGTTATTTTTCATACACATATTTCAAAATTGCTCTATCCTTTATTTGGCGGCGATAACCACATGCGTGAGGTTCTGCTTTCCACCCCCAGGATCCCGGAACCATGCACAGCTCAAGAAAAACTTTCCACGTTTTACACGTGTTGGTGTCGCCACAGAAATTGTCAGAATGTACTTTCTTCTGACTTAAGAATATAAGTTAAATTTCCTTCGAGATACGTCAGCACAGTTGCTGTCAATTTACAAAATGTGTTGGGGCATAGCGAGAAAGTTATCTCCAGTCTAAAACCTCCGAAAAGATGGCGGCGCGGGGTTTCAAGAGGTTCTTTGTGACCGTATAAAGAAATTCCGCAGAATTTCCTTCCGCGGAGATCTGAGGCTCCGGGACAGAGCTAATCCTTTGCTCCTACTCACGTTACAGAGTTCCTTTCCTTAATTTCAGGTAAACACGGGAGTTACAATTTATTTTCAAATTACGATATAGACGTGTAATGGTAATTGTAAAAAGAACCCTTAGGATACAAAATTACGACTTAGAGTTGCGAAGCAACCTAGATCTGCAAAATAGTCAATTCTTTCACCCCCCTCACAAGGTTTTAGAATTTTTTTTACACTCTTTAGTCTACTGTCTTTTTCGATCCAATCAGAGTTTAGATCGGTAACTCCTCGTTTACATATCCCTGCATTGCACAGTAAATTTGGAGTCTCAATACTTTTCAATTCGGCGCATGTTGCTCAGTTTACCAGATCCAAAGCAAAGATATTAGAGTCCGAGAGAAGCTCCCAAAGAACACCAGCAGCCACGTATGCAGTAACGAGAGCGTTTTGTTAATTCCAACGTTAGGGTGGCACGTGGCAACCCCCAGAGAAGCTCACAAGTTTCTTTTAAAAAGCGGAGTTAGGGGAATTCCAGATAGGAGGGATTAATCTGGGGCTGACTGGTGAAAGGACCTTCCAGCAGCAGGGTAGGGAAAGCAATCTTTAGCCTGCAGAAGTTCAAGGGCGGGGGTGGGGGTGGGGTGTAGGGGAGGGACATCTGAGCTAGCAGAAGGGCTTTGAGGGCTTGCTGAGCTAGCAGAAGGGATTTTGGGTCGGCTGAGATAGATTTATGGGGGTGTTTGCTGATGGTCACGCATAAGTTGTGGTTTTCATGACACCTGCTTGCTCAGCTCTGTCTCATTCTAATGAAGAGAAACTAAGGTCTGGTCGCTGTCAGGGCTCTGGTCTGCTGTCCCCCCAATCCTCCTCACTCCACTTTGGCCTTTTCAAAGATCTACGATTTTATGTTCTAAGCGTTTTACCACAGCTAGTGCTCGAAGACATGCTTACTTTGAAACACATTTTTCTTTTTTTAAACAAGATGGAATGACCTTTGGTAAATTGTGGTTGAGTAGATGTCAAGGCTTAAAAACGTGCTCGTAAAATAATCATCAACCAACACGTGTTCATACTAGTTCCAAAGTGAATATATATTTCTGGAGTGTGATAAAAATTTTCCATAATAGTTGGTTGTTTCCTTTTTTTCCCTGTAACCCTTCCTTCACTTAGCTGGCGATTTGATTAAGTTTATAATTTTTTAGAGAGTATGGTAGCCCATTATATTCTCAATTTTGCATGACAGGCTTCGTAAAATTCAGTGGCTTTAAAGCATACAGTTTCTAGTTTCTATGTCTCTGGTTGTGGTTTCAACTGATCTTTGTAGGAATACATGTGGATCAGGGTCAAGGGTTCCTGTCTACTCTACTGGACTAGGATCATTTGCACATTCTAAGTGAAGTAATGCACTTGGTATTCTCATTTTTTCCCCCAGAACTGTTGGTGTGGTAGGTGTAGGAGAGGGCTCTAGAAGGGTAGGAGAAAAACAGGAGACAGCCACAGGGGTTTGTTGATGTATGTGTAATGTCTTGCCGTTTCTGTCTAGGTTAGGAGCTGAGCATATCTCTTTCCTGTTGCCCCTTCTTTCCTCTTTTCTCTCATTCCAGCAGACACTGCCTAACAATATAAAATATCCAACCGCATTGTAATTAACTATGTATGGGAGGAATACACAAACCAAAAACCATACATAAGGCCCTGTTTTTCTGTGCTCCTTGCTACAGCTGCTTGTGTTCATCCAAACCTGTGCATGGCACCTTAAAGCTATTTTCCTAAAGAAGCCTAGATAGCCTGCATTTGATTAGAATTCTCGAAGAGTGGCTTCGTTTTCTTGTAAAGTGTTAAGTGGAGGCACCTCAAGGTTTATAGATAACAATAGGCAATTGGTCTTCCTATGTCAGATGGTTATTGTACAAATTGTATATGCTAAATTATTTGCATTTTATCTTTGTTGAACTCTACAAGTGAACATAACGTTAGATCGAGTTGACCTTAAGGTCATATAAGATTGACCCCCTAGGAGGAGTAGCCTTCAGGGGAAGCACTGAAAGAAGACACGCAAGAGACTTTACCCATACTACTAAGTATGATGGCTATTCCTGCTCATCAAATGACTATACCTGAATGAATTACGGTCCAGAAATGGAGGGCATGCTTGTCTAGATCTTGAGTCAGGATGACACACCCCTTTAATCCAAGTCTTGAGGCAGGAAGGTAACACCTTTAATCTGAGTCACACCTTCTGCTGGACAATGGAAGAAGGAGGGGTTCAGTTGCTTCTGCAAAACCAGTCCTCCTTCACTGGCCGTGGAGCTGACTTCTTCAGTATTCCAGCATAAACAGAAGCCCTGTGGAGACACCCAGCTCTGTGCAACTGAGCAACTAGTACATTCTTGGACTTTCTATTCACAGCAAGTCTAGCCATTGTTGGATTAGTTGGACTACAGCCTGTAAATTGTTCCAATAAATTCCCTTTGTTTCCGGGCTGTGGTGATATGTACGCCTTTAATCCCAGCAGTTGAGAGGCAGGGGCGGGCAGATCTCTGTAAGTTCGAGGCCAGTCTGGTCTACAAGAGCTAGTTCCGGGACAGGCTCTAAAGCTACACAGAAACCTTGTCTCAAAAAAAAAAAAAAAGAAGCTCACCTTTACTTCCTCCAAGCAGGAAAGAACACCCACCTCAAGCCCACAGAAAACGCAGTCTCTCCATCAAGGGAAAGCGACATTTACCACGGGAGATATGGAGTGCAAGCAAAAAGCCTTGTGACCTAATCTGCACTCAATCTTCCCAGCTGCTGTGCCAGTTTATTGACTTACCTTAACCAAATCCACTCCCTTCTTATGCTTTCAAATTCAACTGCTCGGTCAAAATCGGTAAATATTCACTTAGGTCTTTTGCGGGTCTTGATTTCTGAGAGAAACAATGTGGAAAACACATTGATGGGTCTTTCTTTGAGAATCATTGTCACAGTGAACCCAGCTGAAAGTCTGGGGAATTAGGTCACCGTGGATTTTTTTCCCCACCTATCTATATATTATACAAGGTTTTGAGAGAAAACCATTTAAAAGCATCTCAAAATATCTGGTGCCCATTCCCTGTCTCAACACACTCATGTTTTTTAATTAATTGAATTAATCAACATTTTGAAAGACACAGTGGACTAGTCATGGTTCTCTATCATCATGGAACTTATGGACTGGGAAATGTGTGTGTGTGTGTGTGTGTGTGTGTGTGTGTGTGTGCATATACAAAGGAAATTAATTAATTAATAATTTATTTATTAGTTTTTCAAGACAGAGTTTGTCTGTAGCTTTGGAGCCAGTCCTGGAACTAGTCTCTAGTAGTTCAGGCTGGCCTTGAACTCACAGAGATCCACCTGCCCCTGCCTTCCAACTGTTGGGATTAAAGGTGTGCACCACCACAGCCCGCCAACAAAGGGAATTTATTGGAAAGATTTACAAGCCTGGCTAAGGTGAGCTTCTTAAAGCTGCTGTTTTCTTTTCTCTTTTTCTGTTTGTGGATCGGTGCTTTCCCAGCACGTTTATGTGTATGTTATACCACATGCATGCAGTGATCTTGGAGGCCAGAAGAGGGCGTCAGACGACTGGGACTAGAGTTAGAGATGATTGTCAGCTGCCTGTCAGTTATAGGAATTGAACCCCTTCCTCAGGAAAGGCAGTGAGTAATCTTAACTGTAGTGTGCCATTTTTCCAGACCCAATAACTTTTACTTTTTAAGTGTCCACTAAAAACATAGCAAATTTCCTATTTGGGGCTTGGATAGTTTGTCACTCTGTGAAGCCAAACTTAAGGATAAAACTTTTTTTTTTAAAAGTTTTACACTTAATTTACTTTCTTTTTTTATTTATCTTTATTTTTTTATGTGCATTGGTGTGAAGGTGTCAGATCCCCTGGAACTGGATTTTCAGACAGTTGTGAGCTGCCATGTGGGTGCTGGGAATTGAACCCAGGTCCTCTGGAAGAGCAGTCAGTGCTCTTAACCGCTGAGCCATTTCTCCAGCCCTGGATAAAACTTTTTAAAATCATTTTTATTTTACTTTTCTAGTAATAAAACCAGAAAGCCTTTGACTGAGTCCCCAAAGGATTATGTCTGGCCTGTTCCCTCTCTAGTTTTGGTTCTATACAAAAGAACAAAACAAAAAACCAAAACCCAAAACACTAGATGTGCTGGAGATCTGGGATGCCAGTACTCTGAAGACTGAAGCAGAGGCATCTGGAGCTCTAGACAAGCCTGGGCTACTCAGGTGTATGAATGGCTGGGATGTAATCGGCCAACCAGTGCAACACAGGGAGACCATGTGGAAAAACAGCCCCACATCCTTCAGATGAACTTTTAATAAGGAACTTAAAGAAGGAGTGATCTGAAAAAAATGTATTTGCAGATATCTTAATGGACAATTATTCTCTAGTATAAATGCTATAGTCTTGAGATATTAATTGTAGCAGTTTATAAACAGTAAAATCTAAAAGCTCATTCTGTAACGTTTGTAAGGAAAAATGTAACAATTGCATGGGCAGAGCGAGACAAATAGAATAAAAATGTTACTGGGCCTCAACAGTGACAAGGGTCTAAGACCTGGGTCCTGCCCGATACCTAGAGGCACATTATCCAGGGTTTGGAGAATTTTCAGACAGAATCGGATAGCAGTGTTTGTAGTTGAGGGCAGAGGTTTATGGCTTCACCAGACCTAGAAGCTGTTTTTCTGAATAATCTGATTTTTGAATCTGTAGTGTGGGAGCTGAATTAATTGGCTAGTTTTTAAAGTTCAGGGCTCTGGGCCTGGTGGTGAGGCCCACCTGTGTTCTGCACAGCAGATTTCCTAGAATCATGGGCTTGCTTTTGGTCCATGTTTTTTTTTTGGGGGGGGGGAGGTGGTCAGGCGTTACTTTAGCAGCAATTTACAATTTAGAGGCTACAAAACACCACTTTATAAAACAAAGTAATATAGACTTTGTTGTCTTTCAAACCCACTGTGTCTTCTATCTGAGGACACACTCTTCTTTTAACTTTAAAAACACCCAAACTTCCCCACCCTCTTGTTTTTGACAGGTCTTGCCATATAGCCTTAGCTGGCATCAAATTCACAGAGATCCCCTTGTCTCTTCTTCCTGAGTGCGGGAATGATTAAAGGGATTGGCCACCAAGCCCGACGACTACTTTTTTGAGATGACACAGGTATCATTTTAACCTCCCAGAGTGGTCTCAGTTTCTTATACAAGGTCTGAATGGGAAATCACATTACTGTGTACTAATAACAAAGTAGCTAAGAGATTCGACTACTCATTAAGGTCCCTGGCAGAGACTCTCAGATGATACAGACTAATTCAAAGGATTAGAAGGTCCTGAAAAGGGCCTGGGATGTTAAATGTCCATTGCCATTCGTAAGAGCCAGACTTGGCTGCCCAAGTCAAAGAACCTGCCGTCCTGGAACTTGAGCGCATAGATCATGTCTATGGCCATGTGGGTCTTGTGCTTGGAGTGCTACCTGTAGGTGACAGCATCCCAGATATTTTCTCCAGGAATATATTCGGCACCACGGGGGGGGGGGAAGGGGTGGTCTCCTCGTTGATGAGGCTGGAGATGGGCTTATATGTCTGGGTGTTTTGGTTGCATGTCATTTACATACAATCCTTGATAGAGGCCAAGAGAAGGTGTCAGATTCCCTGGAATGGGGTTATAGACAGCAGTTGACTGCCATGGTGTGGTGGAAATTTAACCTCAGATCTCTGGAAGAGCAGTCAGTACTCTTAATTCTTGAATCATCTCTCCACCTCCTGCTCCTTTCCTAATGTTAGTCATCCTTCTCTAGTGTATTACAGGTTTCTGGTCAACCCAGCACTGAAGCCATTGTACTTAGCCAGCTAACATGTGTCTTGAACATTTGATTTGCCTAAGGTTTGTGATTAAGTGCATGCAATTATGTGTTGTGGTGTGTTTGAAATGCGTACCTGAAATGCTTGGGTGCCTAATTTCTCTTTGAAAGGCCTCTGGAGCATGTTCAATCAAACTGACATGGCTAGAGTATGAAAAAAGAACGGAAAGTTCCTGGGGACTCTGCAGTCTACTCTTAAAGATACACACTAGGTAAGTACTCTTAAACATACATAGTATGCCAATGCCAACTTTGTTGGAAAATGAAGGGTAGATCCTAACCATATGCTTGTTTATCAAGACATGAAGAGATGTAGTATCAAGGGCATTTATTAATATTTGAATTCTTTAAATATAGAATTCCGCAAGATAGGTATTCATTGTAAATCTCATTACCAAACCTAAGAGGTCCTTTACTTCTTTCATCCTTCTGTGTGGTGGGATTGCAGGCAAAGTCATTATTAATAGTTTTAGATTTATTTTTAAAGTGTGTGTGTGTGTGTGTGTACATGTTTTGAAGGTGACTATGAAGTCCAGAAGAAGCTGTTAGGTCCCTTGGCCCTGCAGTTACAGGCAGTTGTGAGCTGGCTGATGTGGATGCTAGTATTCAAACTGATCATCTCCAAGATCATATGCTCTTAACCACTGAACCATTTCTTTTTCTAGCCATCTGAAACCATCTTAAAGGATCCTAAAATGGATTCTTTAAGCAATTGGTGTAACCTAGTCTTTTGTATCTCTTTATATGCAAACACTGTATGTTTCATTGATTATAGATGGAAGAAATAAGTGTGTAAGACCATAGTTGTTTCTTGAATAGGGCAAAAGCCATAGAACCATTTATTTTTGAATGTTTGGCAAAGATCTAGAAACTCAGAGATAAGAAAACCAGGGTCTGGGATGAATGAACAGCAAGATTATCTACTATTTGATGAATTGCTAAAGTTGATGCCCAGGAGTGAAAACTAGATTCATGAGATTATCAGAGAAACAGACATTGAATCTTTTTTTTTTTTTTTCAGGGAGCATTTTACGGTTCCTACACCTAGCCTTGGTGGCTTCAAAAGGTTGAACCTAAGTACAGTAATTCTAAACATTGCAGAAATGTGTAGGAAGGGGCAGGAGGCTGCTGGAAGACTGTGAAGTTGTGGATACACACACGGACATTGACCAGATCACAATTCTCTGCACTTTGTTCCCCCCTCCCCCCAGTTACAATTACAGGACGATTCAGACATTTTATGTTACTGTCTTTTTTTTTCCCTAGTAAAAATGTACAGTTTCAACAAAAACTTCAAAACAGGGAACTGTGGAGGGCTCTGTTGAATAGCATGGAATGGATAAGGCCATGATTGTATTGTATAGAAACATACATCCTCATTTTTGTCTTTACTTTGATACAATCAAACATTGAATCACTTCTTAACTCTAGTGTTTTAACTGTGTAGCAATGTAAGTTATTTGTGATTAGTGGGATGGACAGTGCTCCAAAGAGCATAGCTGGCAAGTTGACTCATCAGGTGGGATCATGGCATCCAACCCAAGGAGCTTAGTCTAAGCCTATGGAAGGTTTCTGATGCAAGAGAAGAGAATCATGCAGGCTGTCCCCTGATCATCATATCATGGTCATCTTTTGTGGGTGGTTACAGCACTAAATACATTAACAAAAATGTAACAACAAAAACTAAGAATGTCAAAGACGATTGGCTTCTGAATAATAATTTTGTTTCACTTCATGGTAGCAACCTTTTTTCCTTGCTTAAAAAATTCTTTACAATTCATTTTTTTTGAAATGGTTTAAGACCTTCATAGCTTTTACTCCTTTCACTGATGTGATGAAGAAGAAATCATAGTGTTTCAAATGATGCTTAAAGGATTTGCTAATAGATTTGCTAATAGAATTGCTTAGGAGGGAGACGTTAAGTCACACAAAATAGAATTTAGCTAAGGCAGCACTGCCTCCAGAGATAAGCAACGTGTTAACCAGGCCTATTAGAGATAAGCAAAAGTTACTTGGATGCTAATGTTTGTTTGTTTATGAAGATTCACCTCCAATTATGTTGTATTTCCATAACAAAAGGAGACTTTACAGCCAGTCGCTATGCTCCTGCTGCAGCTCTAGGGGGGCAGTGCAGAATCACAACCACCCTTCAGTCCCAGCCTGCCCCTATGCTCTTGCTAGTAAAAGCATAATTCTCACAGGTGGAGAAGAAGAACCTGGGTAACAACTATTCAACAAGAACACAACAACCGTGTACTTCAGAAATAATTCTGGCAACATCTTGGCTCTAAATCTCCTATCTGCCCAAGTGGCCAGATTTGCAGTCTCCTGCCTCTGTTTAACTTGTTCAAAGTGTAATCTGAGGCTGGGACATGACGGAAAGCTAGGGATGACAAAGTGTGGAATGCATAACTCTAACGTGTATGGAAGTTAGGAAAGTCTTCTGTTGATGGCCAGCAGCATCACTCACCAGAGCTGGACACATGCATATGTATTAGGGAGGGAGTTTCTTCCCCTTTAGTAATCTCTAAGTGTGAGGAATGATTTGTCACTGGATGGCCTAATACTATGAAAATCCAGGACAGGCTCCAAAACCACAGAGAAACCCTGTCTTGAAAAACCAAAAAAAAAAAAAAAAAAAAAAAT
>NC_022018.1:30286152-30307651 GCF_000317375.1 Microtus ochrogaster
ACAGTTGTGAGCTGCCATGTGGGTGCTGGGAATTGAACCCAGGTCCTCTGGAAGAGCAGTCAGTGCTCTTAACCGCTGAGCCATTTCTCCAGCCCTGGATAAAACTTTTTAAAATCATTTTTATTTTACTTTTCTAGTAATAAAACCAGAAAGCCTTTGACTGAGTCCCCAAAGGATTATGTCTGGCCTGTTCCCTCTCTAGTTTTGGTTCTATACAAAAGAACAAAACAAAAAACCAAAACCCAAAACACTAGATGTGCTGGAGATCTGGGATGCCAGTACTCTGAAGACTGAAGCAGAGGCATCTGGAGCTCTAGACAAGCCTGGGCTACTCAGGTGTATGAATGGCTGGGATGTAATCGGCCAACCAGTGCAACACAGGGAGACCATGTGGAAAAACAGCCCCACATCCTTCAGATGAACTTTTAATAAGGAACTTAAAGAAGGAGTGATCTGAAAAAAATGTATTTGCAGATATCTTAATGGACAATTATTCTCTAGTATAAATGCTATAGTCTTGAGATATTAATTGTAGCAGTTTATAAACAGTAAAATCTAAAAGCTCATTCTGTAACGTTTGTAAGGAAAAATGTAACAATTGCATGGGCAGAGCGAGACAAATAGAATAAAAATGTTACTGGGCCTCAACAGTGACAAGGGTCTAAGACCTGGGTCCTGCCCGATACCTAGAGGCACATTATCCAGGGTTTGGAGAATTTTCAGACAGAATCGGATAGCAGTGTTTGTAGTTGAGGGCAGAGGTTTATGGCTTCACCAGACCTAGAAGCTGTTTTTCTGAATAATCTGATTTTTGAATCTGTAGTGTGGGAGCTGAATTAATTGGCTAGTTTTTAAAGTTCAGGGCTCTGGGCCTGGTGGTGAGGCCCACCTGTGTTCTGCACAGCAGATTTCCTAGAATCATGGGCTTGCTTTTGGTCCATGTTTTTTTTTTGGGGGGGGGGAGGTGGTCAGGCGTTACTTTAGCAGCAATTTACAATTTAGAGGCTACAAAACACCACTTTATAAAACAAAGTAATATAGACTTTGTTGTCTTTCAAACCCACTGTGTCTTCTATCTGAGGACACACTCTTCTTTTAACTTTAAAAACACCCAAACTTCCCCACCCTCTTGTTTTTGACAGGTCTTGCCATATAGCCTTAGCTGGCATCAAATTCACAGAGATCCCCTTGTCTCTTCTTCCTGAGTGCGGGAATGATTAAAGGGATTGGCCACCAAGCCCGACGACTACTTTTTTGAGATGACACAGGTATCATTTTAACCTCCCAGAGTGGTCTCAGTTTCTTATACAAGGTCTGAATGGGAAATCACATTACTGTGTACTAATAACAAAGTAGCTAAGAGATTCGACTACTCATTAAGGTCCCTGGCAGAGACTCTCAGATGATACAGACTAATTCAAAGGATTAGAAGGTCCTGAAAAGGGCCTGGGATGTTAAATGTCCATTGCCATTCGTAAGAGCCAGACTTGGCTGCCCAAGTCAAAGAACCTGCCGTCCTGGAACTTGAGCGCATAGATCATGTCTATGGCCATGTGGGTCTTGTGCTTGGAGTGCTACCTGTAGGTGACAGCATCCCAGATATTTTCTCCAGGAATATATTCGGCACCACGGGGGGGGGGGAAGGGGTGGTCTCCTCGTTGATGAGGCTGGAGATGGGCTTATATGTCTGGGTGTTTTGGTTGCATGTCATTTACATACAATCCTTGATAGAGGCCAAGAGAAGGTGTCAGATTCCCTGGAATGGGGTTATAGACAGCAGTTGACTGCCATGGTGTGGTGGAAATTTAACCTCAGATCTCTGGAAGAGCAGTCAGTACTCTTAATTCTTGAATCATCTCTCCACCTCCTGCTCCTTTCCTAATGTTAGTCATCCTTCTCTAGTGTATTACAGGTTTCTGGTCAACCCAGCACTGAAGCCATTGTACTTAGCCAGCTAACATGTGTCTTGAACATTTGATTTGCCTAAGGTTTGTGATTAAGTGCATGCAATTATGTGTTGTGGTGTGTTTGAAATGCGTACCTGAAATGCTTGGGTGCCTAATTTCTCTTTGAAAGGCCTCTGGAGCATGTTCAATCAAACTGACATGGCTAGAGTATGAAAAAAGAACGGAAAGTTCCTGGGGACTCTGCAGTCTACTCTTAAAGATACACACTAGGTAAGTACTCTTAAACATACATAGTATGCCAATGCCAACTTTGTTGGAAAATGAAGGGTAGATCCTAACCATATGCTTGTTTATCAAGACATGAAGAGATGTAGTATCAAGGGCATTTATTAATATTTGAATTCTTTAAATATAGAATTCCGCAAGATAGGTATTCATTGTAAATCTCATTACCAAACCTAAGAGGTCCTTTACTTCTTTCATCCTTCTGTGTGGTGGGATTGCAGGCAAAGTCATTATTAATAGTTTTAGATTTATTTTTAAAGTGTGTGTGTGTGTGTGTGTACATGTTTTGAAGGTGACTATGAAGTCCAGAAGAAGCTGTTAGGTCCCTTGGCCCTGCAGTTACAGGCAGTTGTGAGCTGGCTGATGTGGATGCTAGTATTCAAACTGATCATCTCCAAGATCATATGCTCTTAACCACTGAACCATTTCTTTTTCTAGCCATCTGAAACCATCTTAAAGGATCCTAAAATGGATTCTTTAAGCAATTGGTGTAACCTAGTCTTTTGTATCTCTTTATATGCAAACACTGTATGTTTCATTGATTATAGATGGAAGAAATAAGTGTGTAAGACCATAGTTGTTTCTTGAATAGGGCAAAAGCCATAGAACCATTTATTTTTGAATGTTTGGCAAAGATCTAGAAACTCAGAGATAAGAAAACCAGGGTCTGGGATGAATGAACAGCAAGATTATCTACTATTTGATGAATTGCTAAAGTTGATGCCCAGGAGTGAAAACTAGATTCATGAGATTATCAGAGAAACAGACATTGAATCTTTTTTTTTTTTTTTCAGGGAGCATTTTACGGTTCCTACACCTAGCCTTGGTGGCTTCAAAAGGTTGAACCTAAGTACAGTAATTCTAAACATTGCAGAAATGTGTAGGAAGGGGCAGGAGGCTGCTGGAAGACTGTGAAGTTGTGGATACACACACGGACATTGACCAGATCACAATTCTCTGCACTTTGTTCCCCCCTCCCCCCAGTTACAATTACAGGACGATTCAGACATTTTATGTTACTGTCTTTTTTTTTCCCTAGTAAAAATGTACAGTTTCAACAAAAACTTCAAAACAGGGAACTGTGGAGGGCTCTGTTGAATAGCATGGAATGGATAAGGCCATGATTGTATTGTATAGAAACATACATCCTCATTTTTGTCTTTACTTTGATACAATCAAACATTGAATCACTTCTTAACTCTAGTGTTTTAACTGTGTAGCAATGTAAGTTATTTGTGATTAGTGGGATGGACAGTGCTCCAAAGAGCATAGCTGGCAAGTTGACTCATCAGGTGGGATCATGGCATCCAACCCAAGGAGCTTAGTCTAAGCCTATGGAAGGTTTCTGATGCAAGAGAAGAGAATCATGCAGGCTGTCCCCTGATCATCATATCATGGTCATCTTTTGTGGGTGGTTACAGCACTAAATACATTAACAAAAATGTAACAACAAAAACTAAGAATGTCAAAGACGATTGGCTTCTGAATAATAATTTTGTTTCACTTCATGGTAGCAACCTTTTTTCCTTGCTTAAAAAATTCTTTACAATTCATTTTTTTTGAAATGGTTTAAGACCTTCATAGCTTTTACTCCTTTCACTGATGTGATGAAGAAGAAATCATAGTGTTTCAAATGATGCTTAAAGGATTTGCTAATAGATTTGCTAATAGAATTGCTTAGGAGGGAGACGTTAAGTCACACAAAATAGAATTTAGCTAAGGCAGCACTGCCTCCAGAGATAAGCAACGTGTTAACCAGGCCTATTAGAGATAAGCAAAAGTTACTTGGATGCTAATGTTTGTTTGTTTATGAAGATTCACCTCCAATTATGTTGTATTTCCATAACAAAAGGAGACTTTACAGCCAGTCGCTATGCTCCTGCTGCAGCTCTAGGGGGGCAGTGCAGAATCACAACCACCCTTCAGTCCCAGCCTGCCCCTATGCTCTTGCTAGTAAAAGCATAATTCTCACAGGTGGAGAAGAAGAACCTGGGTAACAACTATTCAACAAGAACACAACAACCGTGTACTTCAGAAATAATTCTGGCAACATCTTGGCTCTAAATCTCCTATCTGCCCAAGTGGCCAGATTTGCAGTCTCCTGCCTCTGTTTAACTTGTTCAAAGTGTAATCTGAGGCTGGGACATGACGGAAAGCTAGGGATGACAAAGTGTGGAATGCATAACTCTAACGTGTATGGAAGTTAGGAAAGTCTTCTGTTGATGGCCAGCAGCATCACTCACCAGAGCTGGACACATGCATATGTATTAGGGAGGGAGTTTCTTCCCCTTTAGTAATCTCTAAGTGTGAGGAATGATTTGTCACTGGATGGCCTAATACTATGAAAATCCAGGACAGGCTCCAAAACCACAGAGAAACCCTGTCTTGAAAAACCAAAAAAAAAAAAAAAAAAAAAGAACAAACTATACTCTTTGATTTCTACTTTAGAGATCAATTAATTATAAGGCTTGGATATGGTGAATAACTGTACAGTCAAGGCAAAAACAGGAATGAAAATTAGAAAGTAGCCCTGCAATGGTGATGTGCAGATCTTTAATCCCAGTACTCGGGAGGTGAAGGCAGGTGGAGCTCTGAGTTTGAGGATAGCCTGGTCTACAAAATGAGTTGCAAGACAGCCAAAGCTACTCAGGGAAATCCCGTTTCAAACCAAACCAAACAAAAACAACTAAACAAATAAAAGAAAACAACCCCCCCCCCCAAACAAAGAAATTTTTGTGTACAAGGCTATGTATGGGTGAGGTCAAAACACATTTCCATCCTGAGAATGGGTCACAAGTGATCTTAATACTGTTCCTATATTTTCTGTGTTGTCTGAGGTTGGGGCAGTCTCTAATCAACCACGTTAATAGTCTTCATTCAACAAGAGATGCACATGAGGATTAGGCAGGAAAGGGTGAGGTTCCTATTTTCTTCTACCTCAGTTCTTACCCATTTAAAATACCAAGTTAAATATACCATTGACGTTGAAGGCAACAAGAAGACTACGAAGGTTCTAGTCTTACCATGTTGCTTAGTTCTGGAAACTGGACACTAGTAACCTCCCTCCTATGTGTTCCGCTATCATTTTTGCAAGAGGGCAGGGGGAAATGCAGGTAGGAAAGTTGATTCTTCACCTGATGGAGGCTTCTTGAGGACATCAAGAAAGGGACTTAGGGTCACAAGGAGCAGCTGTATGTTCTGTTGAGAAATATGTGAATCTTGGGATTAAGGTCATTGTGGACCATTGTCGCATGCCAGATTTGCTGATGGTTTCAAGACGATTTTAGGAACTCATTGGTTTCATTGGTTTCCTAAGGCTCCCAAGTCTGTGCATTTACACTTTCACTACAAAGATCCTGTCCTTCTTCACTACAAAGATCCTGGCCTTCACTACAAAGATCCTGGCCTTCACTACAAAGGGAATGGATTATTTTTCCATTAAAAAACACAATTATCTTTGTCACATAGGAAAAAATAACTCAAAGATTGCAGTATAACTAGGCCACAAGGCAGTAACAATTTCTGATAAATATTTGTTTGACCATATTTCAACTCCTCTGCCAATTACACATATCCTTGATTATCTATGTTAAAGAACACAGATATGTAAAGAACAAGCTATGTAGAACTTTCTAGTGCTTTCCTCAGGAAGTACACAGTACAAAGATTGCTTATGTACTTAGAACTTGCTTAATTGTTTGTATTTCATATCTGAGGAACTGTTGTAAAGGCACAGTTTTTTTTTCTTTTTATGGGGGTTATTTTGCTTTCTTTGACAAAAGGTGGGCCTTTACTGTGCAGGCTACCAAGGTCTACCTGCTGGATTGAAATTCCATTACAAGATGTTTCCTTTGCTTTTCCTAGAGTTTACCAATGATCCAGTTGTAAAGCTTTTGAGGTTTATGAGCAGTGAAACTATCATTGTCCACTGGTGTCTTTCCTAAGCAGCCCCTAGAAACCACTTCAGTCACACCTCTGGCCCTGTCTGTATATTTAACCCTCAGCTATGCCTGAATTCTCAGAGCAAAGTCGGTTGAACTAGGAGGATTGCTGTGAATTTGAAGCTGATTAGGACTGCAAGGTAAGTTTCAGGGCAGCCAGGGCTGTAATGATATTATCAATATATGATTGAATAGATGAATACATAAATAAAATAGATTTATACGTTGGTGCTGTACAGATGGCTATAGCTGTTCGGACATTTGCTGTTCCTCTGGAGGACCTGAACTGGATTCCAGTTCACAGGGGCATGCAACTCTAACACTAGGGCATCTGAAAACTCCTTCCAGCCCGCGAGGGCACCAAACACATGGCACACACACACACACTGTCACATAAATAAATACAACACAAATCGATGAGTGGTAAAGAAAAAGCAGCAGCTGGACAGTACTTTGCCATCTCCAATCATACTTTTAATGCTTACCACTTTTCAGTCCCAGCCTTCGAATTAACCAACTTTCAAAAGTAATGAAAAAGAATTATTCAAGACTGAATAATTAAAACAAAATTCTAAGTCCACTTTAGTTTTAATTAATACCATCTTTGAATTCTTAATTTTTTTCTCAATTAAGAAAACCCCAAACCGGCCGGGCGGTGGTGGCGCACGCCTTTAATCCCAGCACTCGGGAGACAGAAGTAGGCGGATCTCTGTAAGTTCGAGGCCAGCCTGGTCTACAGAGCTAGTTCCAGGACAGGAACCAAAAAGCTACAGAGAAACCCGGTCTCGAAAAATCCAAAAAAAAAAAAAAAAAGAAAAGAAAACCCCAAACCCTCCACTGGCCTCACATAGTGGTCCACATCTTTAATTGCAGCAACAGGGAGGTCAGAGACAACGTGATCTATTTATAAAGTGAGTTCTAGGACAGCCAGAACTATATGGTAAGGCCCTGTCTTGACAATACAAAAACAGAAAACTTCCAAAAAGAAGCAAACCCCTTTAAGTTTTTAGTAGGGCTTTACTTTGTTTTTGTATTTTGGGTTTAATTATACTGTCAAAACTTCATTTGTCAAATTATCACAATTCCAAAATGTCTTAAGGCGATCTTTTTTTTTTTTTTTTTTTTTAAGGCGATCTTTTCTTAAAGCATTTCACAGAACCGCATTTCACGGTGATTTTGTTATGTGCACACATCACATAGAAAGGAAATGCCATTTCTGCCGGTTTTATTAACTTTGAATAACAACCCGCTCATTGGGATAGATAGAGGACGATTTTAAAATGTTGAAGTTTCTTCTTGCAACGATAGTATTTCAGCACTTTCTACTGAAAAAAGTAGGTGGCTCTGAAAAGAGCCTTTGTTTCCATGGTTAACGATCACTGTGAAAAGCGGGGCTTATTTCCCCTTGGCCTTGTGGTGGCTCTCGGTCTTCTTGGGCAGCAGCACCGCCTGGATGTTGGGCAGGACGCCACCCTGCGCGATCGTCACGCCGCCCAGCAGCTTGTTGAGCTCCTCGTCGTTGCGGATGGCCAGCTGCAGGTGGCGCGGGATGATGCGCGTCTTCTTGTTGTCGCGGGCCGCGTTGCCCGCCAGCTCCAGGATCTCGGCCGTCAGGTACTCCAGCACGGCCGCCAGGTACACCGGGGCGCCGGCGCCCACCCTCTCCGCGTAGTTGCCCTTGCGGAGGAGACGGTGCACGCGGCCCACGGGGAACTGCAGGCCGGCCCGGGAGGAGCGGGTCTTGGCCTTGGCGCGAGCCTTGCCGCCCTGCTTTCCTCGACCAGACATAGTTAGAAAGGTGGCGAATACAATATGAATTTGTCTCTGAAAATGTGCAAGTTATAGTTACAGAGTAGATTGTAATTTCTGGTACTCATTGGCTAAAGTAACCTAAAAGACTTAGCCAATTAAAAATCAGACACAGAGAGCCTATTTTGCATAAACGGAAGCTTCCGTTACCATTCACCAATGGAAATCTGTCAGATTTCGTACCATATTTGCATAGAAGTCCTATAAATAAATGGTCGAATGGTTCAGTGCTTTACTCTAACTCGGAGGTTAGATTTTGAGCATCATGCCTGAGCCAGCGAAGTCCGCGCCCGCCCCGAAGAAGGGCTCCAAGAAGGCCGTGACCAAGGCCCAGAAGAAGGACGGCAAGAAGCGCAAGCGCAGCCGCAAGGAGAGCTACTCGGTGTACGTGTACAAGGTGTTGAAGCAGGTCCACCCCGACACCGGCATCTCCTCCAAGGCCATGGGCATCATGAACTCGTTCGTCAACGACATCTTCGAGCGCATCGCGGGCGAGGCGTCGCGCCTGGCGCATTACAACAAGCGCTCGACCATCACGTCCCGGGAGATCCAGACGGCCGTGCGCCTGCTGCTGCCCGGGGAGCTGGCCAAGCACGCCGTGTCCGAGGGCACCAAGGCCGTCACCAAGTACACCAGCTCCAAGTGAGCGCACCGACCTCACCCTTAACCCAAAGGCTCTTTTCAGAGCCACCCACCTTCTCAAAGAGAGAGCTATGGTCGCACTGCTTAAAGTTTACAGGAATTTAAGCACAGATATGTCTTATTAGTTGGAACGGGAAATCTATTTATTATTAGCCTAAAGTTCCATCTGTTTGTCTTTTTGTGACATTCTGGGCAGGGGAATATACCAGGTTCTTATCCCCATTAACCTTTGCTGGTGAAATTGAAAGTGGAAAGCTGCCCATGTCTTAAAATCTTAGCACTCAGCACTCAAGAGGCAGAAGCCAGCATTTTCTAAAAGCTTGTTTGGGGACAGCAACTATAAGCACACATGCGCACAAACCTATTTAATGGTATACACGCACCACACATTAGTCTAGGAAATGTATAGTCAAAAGTCAAAGATTCTCTTAAACTGATACACAAACAGTACATACTCGGAGAAGGGAAATAGAATTTGGAATATTACTATCCTGGAGCTTTATGTGCGTTTGTTATTCTCATTTGAACACACAAGAACACAATACATATTAATACTCTGTAATTAGCTTTATGTAAGTTTATTGTCAGTTGAAAAGACATAGAGACACAACATAGGTTGTTTTGCCTTCTGTAGTTCCAGAATAAAGTATCTAGTCTTTGGAAGTAGAATTTCATGAAACTCAACAGAAATTAAGCTTTCAGAATCTCATATTGCGAATGAAGATGCTGGGCAGCGACTGCCATGCCAGTAATGTAGCTACCTGACTTCTGATGCAAAAAAAAAAAAAAAAGATCTTTAACCCGTACCGTTAAAACTTAACAAAAGTGATGACAAAATCCTTCGCAAAATGAAAAGATGCGCGTTTATAATAGGTTCAATGATTTGTAGTAAACGAAGTGCTACCAAAGCCACAGATATATTTAAATAGTTTTAGAATTACAGTAGCATTAATGGTGTGGAATTGTTAGTCGCCAATGTTGCATTTAAATACAGCCCATTATTTCTGAGTCTGACAACCTGCACATGCATTTCCTGAAAACCAGATTAAAGCATTGGAACTAAATTCTCGAAAGCTGTGATACTGTAGGATTAGAAGCTGTAGTAAATGCTAAAGTAGTAGTACCGAAATTATAAACATCTACTTCCGGCGATAGTGGTGCACGCCTTTATTAATCACAGTACTCGGGAGGTAAAGGCAGGCGGATCGAGTTAGAGACCAGCCTGGTCTACAGAGCTAGTTCCAGGAAAGGCTCCAAAGCCAGAGAAACCGTGTCTCGAAAACAACAACAACAAAAAAAAATCTACTTACATAATACTGTGCAATTTTGCGCCTTAGTTTAAGATGAACTGAAATAAGGTGTCATAAGCACTTTAAATGACAAAATTGGTGGCTCTGAAAAGAGCCTTTGGGTTAAGAGCGAGACAGGCGCGCTCACTTGGAGCTGGTGTACTTGGTGACGGCCTTGGTGCCCTCGGACACGGCGTGCTTGGCCAGCTCCCCGGGCAGCAGCAGGCGCACGGCCGTCTGGATCTCCCGGGACGTGATGGTCGAGCGCTTGTTGTAATGCGCCAGGCGCGACGCCTCGCCCGCGATGCGCTCGAAGATGTCGTTGACGAACGAGTTCATGATGCCCATGGCCTTGGAGGAGATGCCGGTGTCGGGGTGGACCTGCTTCAACACCTTGTACACGTACACCGAGTAGCTCTCCTTGCGGCTGCGCTTGCGCTTCTTGCCGTCCTTCTTCTGGGCCTTGGTCACGGCCTTCTTGGAGCCCTTCTTCGGGGCGGGAGCGGATTTCGCTGGTTCAGGCATAGTAACAAAAGCTAACAGCAAAAAACCAAAACAGTAAAAAGTAGTAGGGATCGAGTGGTTGGGCTTTTATAGACTTTGTATGCAAATGAGCGCTTCAAGATTAGTCAGCTATGATTTGAAAACTGGTCAGTGACACAATTATGTAAATTCAGTCGTATTATATCTCCTCTCTTATTGGTTACAGTGAATAAGATAATTTTAACCAATCACATTTTACATTTTCACTTCCAGCTTCCAGTATAAGTAGCTTCTCATCAGGGCCACGTAGTTAGGATTTCCAAATCTTCCTTTAAGTGTAGGTTTCTTTTACTGTTTCTGCTATGTCTGGTCGGGGAAAGCAAGGCGGCAAGGCCCGCGCTAAGGCCAAGACCCGCTCCTCCCGGGCCGGACTGCAGTTCCCCGTGGGCCGCGTGCACCGCCTCCTCCGCAAGGGCAACTACGCGGAGCGGGTGGGCGCCGGCGCCCCGGTGTACCTGGCGGCTGTGCTGGAGTACCTGACGGCCGAGATCCTGGAGCTGGCGGGCAACGCGGCCCGCGACAACAAGAAGACGCGCATCATCCCGCGCCACCTGCAGCTGGCCATCCGCAACGACGAGGAGCTCAACAAGCTGCTGGGCCGCGTGACAATCGCGCAGGGCGGCGTCCTGCCCAACATCCAGGCGGTGCTGCTGCCCAAGAAGACCGAGAGCCACCACAAGGCCAAGGGGAAGTAATTTGACAACCACAAGAAACTTCAGACCCAAAGGCTCTTTTCAGAGCCCCCACAGTTTCAAAGAAAGAGTTGAACAAACTGTAATAATGAACTTGGTCTTTTGGCCAGCTCCACTTACTAACAGTTTGAGACTATTGGCCAAATCAGTACAGCCTCCTGGAATGTAACTAGGTAAATAAGGAAACCTAGAAAGCCAGGCGTATTTCCCAGAATTACTAGCCAAGCATCATGCGGATTCAACATGGTGATAATGCTTTTTGTCTTGAAGGCTCCTAGAAATTTTGGCGATCCTGACCCGTGCAGTTTATATACTGGATGGACCCCAAGATTAATAATTATACTGAGTATTCTTGACAATTATGAATTTATAATTCTCTTTCCAATGTCAAACTTCAACTGGAACTTAGGCAGCATTCTACCTGTTCAGAGTGAGCCTTTTCTTATTCCCATCCTGTTTATACACGTTTAGAATCCCCCCTAATTGTCTTATGGAAAATGCTCATTCAAGTTAAAAATCAAGTTTGAAATTAGTGCTTCACTGAATGTTCAGACGGAATTGAAAGCCTTAGCAATAACATAAAACCCTCAAAGTTCAATTAGGTTTTGATTTTGATGTGAACCTTCTTTTTGTAGAAGGAAATAAAAAACTATCAAATTACTTGATCAAATACTCACAGTCGGTGCCTTTCCAAAAATTACGTTTCGGACTCACTCTAAAAAAATTTAGGAGGCAAACAACCTGTATCCTAATAAGTAATAATTATTGTGAAGGAAACTGGGTAGTACTATTTTTTTTCTGTGCAAGCTAAAACAGTATCGACTTAAAGTGGAAAGCCAATCAAGGGAACATATTAAAATGAACAGGGCGGGTCCTGGACAGTGATGTGAACAGAGCTACCAATAAGGTTCCCGTGCTAATTTTCCTGTGTGCGCCAATGAAAACGGGGCTCGCTGGCCTTATATATATACGTACTCGAGCAACAGAGCATTAGGCTTTGCCAAAATTTCATCTGTTTTTCTTTAAGCTATGGCTCGTACAAAGCAGACCGCTCGCAAGTCCACCGGCGGCAAGGCCCCGCGCAAGCAGCTGGCTACCAAAGCCGCTCGCAAGAGCGCCCCGGCCACCGGCGGCGTGAAGAAGCCTCACCGCTACCGGCCCGGCACCGTGGCGCTGCGCGAGATCCGGCGCTACCAGAAGTCGACCGAGCTGCTGATCCGCAAGCTGCCGTTCCAGCGTCTGGTGCGCGAGATCGCTCAGGACTTCAAGACCGACCTGCGCTTCCAGAGCTCGGCCGTCATGGCGCTGCAGGAGGCCTGCGAGGCCTACCTGGTGGGTCTGTTTGAGGACACGAACCTGTGCGCCATCCACGCCAAGCGCGTCACCATCATGCCCAAGGACATCCAGCTGGCCCGCCGCATCCGCGGGGAAAGGGCATAAAGGCCACTGAATACAAAGCTTCACCCAACGGCTCTTTTCAGAGCCACCCACATTTTCTGTAAAAGAGTGTGTACCTCCTTTATCAGCTGGTAACCTAAGATTGGGCATTCCTAAGGCTTGTAAAGTGTTAGATTTTAGACATCCCAGTCTCTTGGCCTCTGCATATTTTTTAACATTGTAGTTGTTGTACTTATTCCCGTTTGTATTACTTTTACCCTATGTGAGCCCACGTTTGTGTTTCAGTTTCTTGTTACTTTTTAGTTAAGTGTAGGCTTTGGAGCAAAGTCTTCGGCACTCTGCCTTGGTTATGAATCCCCTTATCTAAATTTATGTACCGTCCCACTTCTTTATTTCAACTCCGGTTCCTTTTCGCCGTGGCTAAATACCGGCCACATTTCTTGAAATATGCAGTTCATGACGGACGTTGAGCTGTGGCGTCTTTGAGGCCTTGTCTTGGGTGATAACTTGTTTAGCTGGCAGTCCGAAGTGTGCAACAAGAATTGAGGCCCTCCTGCTTTCAGATAGGCCCCCAGCTCCTTTCATTCTAAAACAGTGTTACAGTTCTGGAATGGGTTATAATTCGGGCTAACGACAATAGTTTTAGCATAGAGACGCACACTGACCACCTCTGTGAGGCAGGGAAATTGAAAGTTGGAGACCAACTTTGGATACAAAATGAATTCTAGTTCTTATCTGGGGTAGTTATCTTGTCTCAAAAGAAAGGCTAGAGAGATGGCTTTGTTAAGCTTTGGCAGAGGACTCTGCTTGGTTTCATGACAGTTCATCTCATCCCCAGTTGCCTATGGTTCCCACTCCTTGGGGATCCTGTGCGCCTTGGATCCTGTGGCACCCGTACTCTCCTGCACATTACCAACCATAGACACATAACTATATATAATTAAAAATAAAAACAATAGAAAATTAAAAGAAGTGAAAATTCTAAGGAAGAACACTGGCTTTTACTCTGGATTGCTGCAGTTTTGATATCGAGAGCCTCATGTTTTATTTCTCAAGTGTTTAACAGTTCTTTGGATATTTTTGTTCAACTTGACCCAAACAAAGGTCACTTGTGCAGAAGGAAGCTCATCCAAAGAAATACCTTAGTCATTCTCAGGCAGAGACAGGTGGATCTCTCTGAGCTCAAGGCCAGTCTGCTCTACAGGGCAGTTCCTGAACTGGCTCTATAGCTACTGAGAAACCCTGTCTCAAAAACACCCAGAAAAAAACAAATAAAACAACAATGGTATCCACAACAACAAAACAAACAAATAAAAAAGAAATACTATCAGAATAGCCTGTAGACACGTCTGTAGGACATTTTCTTGATCAATAATTGATGGGGGACAGAACAGCTCACTGTAGGTGCTGCCATGCCCGGGGCACACATCAAGGGCTTAGGCGGAGCAAGCCAATAAGCAGTTTTCCTCCAGGATCTCTGATTCTGTTTCTGTCTCAACATTACTGCTCTGATGTCTCTCAGTGATGGACTGTGCTGAGGAATTGTTAGTCAAATAAACCCTTTCCTCCACAAATTGGTTTTGGTCATTGTTTTATCATAACAATAGAAAGCAAACCAATGGAGCCTTTATCCTTGAGTCTTCCACTGAACCAAGAAGAAACTTATTATTAAAAAAAATTTCTGCTCATGTTTTTAACTGTGGGCTCTCCAGTCAAAAACACATTTTAGGATTTTCAGACCCCAAACAGCTATTTGGGTTTTCTTTGAGCTTTGTATTTTTTTTCTATATTGAATGATTTTTTTTTTTTTGAGACAGGGTTTCTCTGTGGTTTTGGAGCCTGTCCTGGAACTAGCTCTTGTAGACCAGGCTGGTCTTGAACTCACAGAGATCCGCCTGCCTCTGCCTCCCAAGTGCTGGGATTAAAGGCATGTGCCACCACCGCCTGGCTTATAGTAGGCTTTTGAGGGGCTGCACTGGTTTTGTTTTGTTTTGTTTTTTTTTTGCTCTGTTCTGCTTCTTCCATGTATGTATACTTATCCTAATAAACTGTTCCTGCTTTTGCCACAACTGTGTGTATCTGCTCAGCTCTTTGCTCCTGAATACAAAAATGTGGAATCCTTAGGGAAACACCCTTGTGTTGAGCAGTATAAACAATCTATTGTTCATTGTTCCTAGGTATAGATAATCCTGCTTATAAGAAAATGAAAGGATGTGACATTTCCTATAGTCTCTCTATGTTTGGTCGATTTAAACAATTTGGACATGGGATTGAGTCTTCTGTACTCATACAGGAGAAAGAGCATCGCTTATCAAAGAGAAGAAATGAAGAAATCCATATACTCATAAGACCAATAAAAGGGACTATAAAATTAAGATAACAATCTTTTTTTTTTTTTTAGAAAAGGATAAATATATTTTATTAATAAACATGCAAGAGGGCCCAGCAGGGCCGCACATGACAGTAATCTCAGAACTCAGTAGTTCTGAGACCAGGAGGACCAGGCATTTGAGGCCAGCCTCAGCTATAGTAAACTGGAGGTTAGCCTGGCCTGGAGGATAACAATCTTCCATACCTCACAAAGCAGAGTGGAAGAATGGACAGCGACTTAATCTCCTGGAGCAGTAAGGCCAGTGTCTCTGGCACTCTCCTGTCTATCTTGAAGAATTTCAAAGCTGATTAAGGAGAATCTATTTATACAGAGAGGATATTTACCCCATGTCCTTATAGACATCTCTGCATTATTCAAGATATATACTTGATTTAGTCTGCATAAAGTTTCAAGTCTAACCCTAGGAGGTCTGAAACCTAGTTTTACTATTTCTCTTCAAAGAATTCTGTAAGAATAATTGAAGGACAAAGATAATAGTAGAACCACTCATTCCCAGACTCTTACACATTTCCAGTAAATCATTATTAGTAACACGATTTTCATCTCAACAAGCATGTAATGTTTGTTGACTAAAACATACACACAGGAAATTCTGGGTCAATGAGGGCGAAATAAAAATAGAACCTCCCCACGATCCTCATTTCCAGATCCCCTAATTTCTAAGTGTAAATCATGTAGAAGATTCACACCTGTGGGATGAATATCCAGTATACATGTTTTAATTTTAGACCGCTAGTCCTGTAACGACCTGAGCTTTTACTTCCCCTTGGTCAATCTGCATGCTAAAGAACACTGCTCAGATTACCTAAATCAGTACAAGTCTTCGAACCTGAAACAATGTGTTCTTAAAACTGTACTTAAAACTTAGGCACAGTGGTTCTCAACTTTTTTTTTTTAATGCCGAGACCCTTTAATACAGTTTGTATGCTGTGATGAACCTCCAACCGTAAAATTATTTTCGTTGCTTTTTCGTAACTGTAACGATGTAAAATCTGATATAAATCTGATATAAATAGGTGATATAGATCCGGGTGGCGACCCACAGGTTGAGAACCACGGTGACTTGGAGGAATGATAATGTATTACTTACTATTTAGTAAAATGAGCAACAAATGCCAAACTTATTTGTTGCTAATACATATAGTTATCCCTATTGAAGGCAGAACGAATTGAATAGACACACCTATTACAATGTGTTAAATTTTAACTCTTGTCTTTACTGTTGTCTCAGGTCCCGCCTCCAGCCTTTCATTGGACAAACGCACAGAAGGGCCTTAATTGACAGTGGTTTCCGCCCCTGCTCTTGAGGTTTTCAAACAGGTCCGCCTTGGCATTATAAAAGCTAAGAAGCGGGCGCGTTAAAGTCATTGTGTACTCAGCCTTCGGTTAGAGCAGCACAATGTCTGGTCGTGGCAAAGGCGGGAAAGGCCTGGGCAAAGGCGGCGCCAAGCGCCACCGCAAGGTCCTGCGCGACAACATCCAGGGCATCACCAAGCCCGCCATCCGCCGCCTGGCCCGGCGCGGAGGAGTCAAGCGCATCTCTGGCCTCATCTACGAGGAGACCCGCGGGGTGCTGAAGGTGTTCCTGGAGAACGTGATCCGCGACGCGGTCACCTACACGGAGCACGCCAAGCGCAAGACCGTCACGGCCATGGACGTGGTCTACGCGCTCAAGCGCCAGGGCCGCACCCTCTACGGCTTCGGAGGTTAAATATTTCACCTAACCTATTGCTCACAAACGGCCCTTTTCAGGGCCACCCACATTTTCACAAAAAAGGGCGTAGTCATTTTCTATGTGAGGTTGCTTTAGTAGTTTTACAGTTAAGTTGTATAGCTTTTGTTGCCTTTGAAACTCTCACTGTTGGAAATCGTTCCTTTCGGTACATTCTTTGCTTTCCCCAACCTTTGGAGTTCATGTACTGCTTATTTTCATACTAAGTCCCCTTTTGATTTTTTTGACCGACTAATTTTCAGTCAGCTAACAATTTTGTTAAAAGGGCTGAGAAATACCACTGTAGTTGCTCTGAGCACTCCGGTTTTCTCCGCAGCCACTTGTCCTTCCAAAGCCTTTAACCCCGGTTCCCTGGTGATCTGATCTCATTCCTGACGGAATCACCGGCCCAGGGCCAAAGTATCAGAAGAAGCATACTTAAGACTTCAAAGATAAAAATTGGAGTTTCAGGAAGTGGCTGCTCACATTGAAGGAATTTTGCTAGGATGCGAAGTTTGGGAATGAAAAGTCAAGCATCTCAACACAGGAAAAAAGGAATCCATGTGTCTCTAGCATGGTTTAAGGTGAAACTGCCTAAGGTTGGTCCCAGGAGTGTTAGATTTCCACCTAGGCCAGATATTCTGTTCTCTTGACCAGGATGATCCCTTCCCCAGTAATAGTCCTGTGTATGTATAAAAGTTTTACATGTACGAGTATATTTTATTTTATCAATCGTGGTTTCCCGGGAGTGAACGAATTTTATTCATCAATAGTGATTTCCCGGGAGTGAACGAAGGCCGGGGAAGAGTGAGGTGGGCGCTGGCAATGTAGCTCCAGGCACAGTGTTAGCTTGGCTCAGAATTCCTTTTCCAGTGCTCTGTAGAAGCAGGCCTAGTAAAAAGTCAAGACCATCCTCTGTTCAGGGCCCATGAGTCGGTCTCAAAACTAAACTAAACCAAACCAAATTCTCTAATCAATCCAGTCTTGGAAACCTGAAGAACTGAAACTTGTTAGTTCCCTGTTTAGAATCTTTCCTAATTTCTTAGTCTGTAAAATAAACACAGTAGTTTGACATATAAATCTTACATCTGCCCCTCAAGGAACAGTATACATGGTCCAGGACTTTATTATCCTTCATCTGCAAATCAGATATTTCCAAAATATCACCAGAGAGAGAGAGAGAGAACATCAGTGTCCCCTCAGTACTGATTTTTTTTTTTTTTGTGTGTGTGTGTGTGTATGTGTTGGTATTTATCACCTTTACAGTGATTCCAGGGATGAAACTCCGATGATCAGGCTCACAAGTCACTAGATTTATTCAGCTGTCCTGCCAACACTTCCTTTTGGGAACTTTTGCAAAACAGATCCCAGACCCTGAAGATCTTGTGTATTGGAATCCTCTATGTGTCCTTCAATAAGACCAATAGGTGATGCTCACTGCCCTGCAGTCAAGATTTTTTGTTCTCTTATTTATTTTATAGCAGATCCTTGCTAAGTAGCCCAGTTAGGCCTAGAGAAAAATCTGCAAAGTTCAGAGACTGGAGGGAGTCATGGGGATTTGAAAGAGCAGGAAAAGATAAAAACAAACAAACAAATAAAAAAATCCTGGGAAGAATCTTCTGACATTCCACGGAGGCCTCCTTTCCACCTCAATTCTGGGCTTAAGGTCAGTGCGGAAATGAAGAAGGCAGGTTCAGTCAGGAATGCTTTAAATCTGAACAGGACAAGAGGTGTGGAGCTTCACTCTAATCCCAGGACTCAGCAGGCAGAGGCGACAGGAGGAACTGGGACAGGTTGGTCTGTGAGTTGCAGACTACACCTTAAAAACAGACAAACAAAACAAAACAAACCAAACAGGAACAAACAGTATAAGGTGTGGTGTGCTCCACCCATAAATCCACGTTTAGAAACAGTGAGTTGGAGGATTGCTGAGAGTTTGAGATTAGTTTGTGCTTCATAGCTGCTCCAGGGTAGCCAGGAGATCTCCTTACAAAGAAAAGAAAACTAAACAAACAAGATATTAACATGGACATTTGAATTCTTAGAAGCCAATAATTCACCAGGAAGTTTCAGCCTTGTTTCTAAAGTCACAATCATTGCAATTTTTTTTAAAGTGAAAAAGAAAAAAATCCAAACATTTGTTTATCTGTGTGTGCCCTGCTTGCTGTGTAGGATAGTTTTGTTTTGTTTTGTTTTGTTTTGTTTTTTTACCTGAGTGCCCTGTGGGTTTAGTGCACAGAACTCCGGTCTTCAGGCATGCTGGCAAATGACTTTACACGCTGAGCGGTCTCCTGGATTACAGTTGCAATTTTGTTACTTTAAAGTAACTTTTTTTCTTTTATTTTTTTCCAGACAGGGTTTCTCGGTAGCTTTGTAGTCTGTCCTGGCTGATCTTGTAGACCAGGCAGGTCTTGAACTCCACAGAGATCTGCCTGCATCTGCCTTCCAAGTGCTGGGATTAAAGGCCTACTGCCCGGCTTGTTTTAACCTCACTATTAAAAAGGGAGGTCGGATAAAGGTAGCTGTCCAGCCTGAGAATGGAGACATGGGATAGCAGGCAGCATGAGTGTAGCTCACTGGAACAGGGGATTTAGTTCCATTCCCCAGCACTCCTGATATCCTACTTTATATTTTTCCCCTCACATTGGGTCAGGGTCCTCCCTCCTGGGACATATAGTTCCAAAATAGCTACATTTATAATCTGTAGACTCCAGAGCCTGGCCACATTACGAATGCTAGGATTTTTTTTTTATTTTATTTTTATTTCCAGATCTCATTTCCAAAACAAGTCAGGAAAGGGGTTTGGAAATTTTCTTGCGGTTTAAGACACTCAGCAGTTAGGAAAAGAAGGAAATGAAAAGCTTCCAGGCCTGCCTACTTGATTTTCCTTTTAGTTTTACAAACAAAGCCTTTCCACCATTTCCTGTAATTGAAAAAGTAAACAAACCAGTTTGTTTCTTTTTAAAATGGATATGTTGTTGCTGCTTCTCCCACAACCCAATTCATATGTAAAGGCTTAAAATGCAAAAGCTCCAGGCCAGTTCTTTGGAGGCGTGGGGGCGTCGAACGATTTAGAAGAGGTAAAAGCCGGCGCTGGTGCTTCAAGGCACTTTCGCTTTCGGCGAGCTGAGACAGGCCGTCTCTATCCAGGGCGGTGCCATGGAAATGGCGACCTGAGCGTCACCCAGAGTCGGCTAACATGGACCGAATATTAGGAGAAAAGCGGATTCATGTACTTTAGCTAAACCAGGTGGTAAATCCACTGTTTTTCACTCCGCCTTCCCGTGACTGTCAATTTCCCAGGAATACTTAAAACAAAAGCTCGGGAAAACGGGCGTTCGGTCAGGTCGCTCAGCGGTCCCTCCTCTCCCACAGACACTAGGGTTGAACCTAACGTTTACATAGCACAAGGTGCTGAAAACGATCGTTCTGGACTCATTGTTCCAATACCCTCTAAAATTGCAGGAAGTATTTCTGGGTAGCTTCAGAGTGCAGAGGCCAAACTGATCCATAGAAACACAAGAGTGCCTAGTTAAGACTCTGCCTGCAGGAAGTGGAGAATACTAATACTGTCGCTTTAAAGACGGGATATCAGTGTAAAGGAGTGGTGCGTAGCTCTTAATTGTGAACAGTTGTGTGGCTCTGAAAAGAGCCTTTGGGTTAAGAGCGAGATGTGCGCGCTCACTTGGAGCTGGTGTACTTGGTGACGGCCTTGGTGCCCTCGGACACGGCGTGCTTGGCCAGCTCCCCGGGCAGCAGCAGGCGCACGGCCGTCTGGATCTCCCGGGACGTGATGGTCGAGCGCTTGTTGTAATGCGCCAGGCGCGAAGCCTCGACCGCGATGCGCTCGAAGATGTCGTTGACGAACGAGTTCATGATGCCCATGGCCTTGGAGGAGATGCCGGTGTCGGGGTGGACCTGCTTCAGCACCTTGTACACGTACACCGAGTAGCTCTCCTTGCGGCTGCGCTTGCGCTTCTTGCCGTCCTTCTTCTGGGCCTTGGTCACGGCCTTCTTGGAGCCCTTCTTCGGGGCGGGAGCGGACTTCGCAGGTTCAGGCATCTTCAAATCTCTTTCTAGTCAAGAAAAAGAAAGTGAAGCCTGAGAAGACGTTGTTTGTCTATTTGTAGGGAGTTTTATGCAAATTAAGACTTATTTTCTCCCTTTCTGATTGGTTAGCTGTTACAGAGGCGGGTTTACTCTCCCATTGGTTAAACCCGAATCTTGTAATACCCTTTCGAGCGATTATGCTTCTTAGCTCTACATCAAATTCATTTCCTTCTAAACGTTTTAGATTAGATTTTTTTTTTAAAAGCAGAATTTGCTTTAGTTTGAAATTCTAGAAGTTAAAGCTCGCGTCCAATTCAATATCAAAACGTTGAAAAGTTCTGTATTTTTCCACTTCGGGTTGCAGTCCGGTGAAACAGAAAAAAACAGAAGAGACCCATCGCCTACCCTCAGGCTTCCCCTGGTTCCCAAGGCAGTACAGTTTAGTACCCTGAAAGGAAAGCTCACAGTGAAAGTAAACGGTTGAGAGCAAATCCTACTGATGACATACGGTAGAGCGGTACGGGAATAAGAAATCCTGTTGGAAAACAATAAATTGAATAGTTTAGCCGAATTGGAAGATCACGTGTCAGGAGCTGAACAGGATGGAACCATCTAGATTAACATATGAAAGAAGCCAGATTGCAGAGGAAGGCTGGACGTCCTTTATCATAGCATCTGGGAACACAGATTGGGCACCAATTAAAAAAAAAAAAAGCCCTCGATACGCCAAAGTAAAAGGCAGGCTATCCATCAGGTGGCTAGATGCTTTCTGGGAACTTTTCCTTAGTCTGTAGTCCATTATCCTCGGGGGAGATTTTTTCTTTATAAGCTGTCTCTTCA
>NC_022018.1:30307751-30330182 GCF_000317375.1 Microtus ochrogaster
GAACTCACAGAGATCCGCCTGCCTCTGCCTCCCGAGTGCTGGGATTAAAGGCGTGCGCCACCACCGCCCGGCTGTCTCTTCATTTTTCAACCACCATCCTGGTACAGTTCTTTCCCCTGAGACACAAGAGTCTAGGTTTTAGCGTCCTCTGAACTTTGGTGTGTTGCTCAGCCAACCTGACCACAGTTTTCATGGCCTTCAGTTTCTGACCTCCATGGGTAACTAACAGTATGTTTTTTTTTCTTCCTCTCCTCAAGACTCCTCGGGTTTTCCTATTGCTTGCCTGTACTTTTTGTCTTTCAAACTCTAATAAAGGCCTTGGCCTTCTGAACCTGTTTTTAAATTCTTGTATTAATGAGACTAAGGACTCAAAGAAGGAACAGCAGTTTTCCCAGTAAACATAAGAACTAACATTTTAATTTAAGCGAGGCATAGTGGTACATGCCTTTGATATTAGCACCTGGGAGGCAGAGGTAGGAGGATGTCTTGAGTTCCAGGTTAAAATAGATAGATGGTAGGAAAAAAAAGGCTACTGATGCCTTGTTGGGAGCCGTGAACCTCCAGACCCTGAATTTCTTGTCAACAACTTGTTTTCTCCTGATTTGAGTGCCTACAGCTGCTCTGAGCACCTGCCCCTCAGGAGTTCTTGAAGGCAGGCGAGTGATTTCTGGTAGGTTTGGCTGGGGCGTGTGTTATTCTTAAAAAATATACCTGGGCGGGCTGGCAGAGCCCGCCATGAGAAAAAGCGCGCTGGCGGTGGCAACAGTAACAGACATATAAACACAGGAAATAGCCATATAAGAATTTATTAACAAGGAGAGAAAGAAAGAAAGGGGAAGACAGAGAGAGAGAGAGAGAGAGAGAGAGAGAGAGAGAGAGAAGAGAGAGAGAAAGGAGAAGGAGGGAGAGAGAGAAGGAGAGAGGCAAAGCCCGTGTGTACACTGGGAGAGAACACAGGGAGAGAGCGATGGCGGGGCAGAGGTCAGAGGTTAAAAGGAGTGGGCGTGGCTAGGGCAGGGACCAAAAGAATAACATTCCCACATCTTGCTTTTAATAAAAAAGCAAATTAGACGCTCCAGTTTGAAGGAATTGAGGCGGCGAATTCTCAAGACTGCTTCCGGCTGATTGTGGGCGTCGTCTTTGGGGGGGGGCGCAAGAGAAGGCTGGGTGCTGGGAACATCCTGGCATAGCTGGTCTCTTTGTTTCTGACCGATGTCTGTGGCATGGAAATGTCTGGTATCTCTTATCCTGTTTAAGGTATTGGCAGAACAAGGAAAAAGTTAAATTAAGGGGAAAAAAAAAATTTAGGACCAGGGGATTGAGGGTATCTGTCCTGTTTAAGATGGATTCTTTAATTCAGCTCCCTGGAACTCATGAGAACTCTTTGGGTTTGTGAAAACAGAAGTTTTAGACATATAATGACTGTAGCATAAGAGATAAATTTGGTTTGAAATTTGTTTGGTGAGGTCACCTTGCAAAACCTTTCAGCTGTCAAACTGAATGACTGTAGCATAAGAGATAAATTTGGTTTGAAATTTGTTTGGTGAGGTCACCTTGCAAAACCTCTCAGCTGTCAAACTGTCAGAGATCTTTGAGAAGGATAAGATTTTACTTGAGTTACTGATTAAAAAATGACAGAGAACTTACTTGGTTGGCACCCAGAGCTACTCTTTTTGGGTCCTCCATGGTAGCTGAAGGTTGCACTTGAACTTTGCTGTTTAGCGCAGGGCCTGCCAGGCTCCAGAAGATCCTGTGGGCTAAGAAATCTGTAGGAAGACAGGCCTACCTTGACCTGAGCAGCTAGGCTGTCGATTCCAGTGATTCTGTCCACGTCTAGAGGTCTTTACTTTAGATGAAAGGCAGGTTTGCCCAATGGTCAGTGCTCTGCAGTCAAAGCGAAATGCAGAAGGACATTGTTCTGCGTGTGTCTGTCTTCTGACTTCTTTGGAGGGAGCAGAGAGCTGCTGCTAGGAGCCAACCTGTCTCTTTTTTGTTGTTGTGAAACGTTTTTAATAATTAAATACTTAAATATCACATTCCCTAGATCTCTGAGCAGTTGAGGGCTGTTTATCAGGTATAACTATAGTATAGAATTTGTTTGGAAAGTTGGGTCTGAGCTGGACCACACTGGCTCTCAACAGGTAAGATTTACACTTGTAAAAAGGCAGATAGAGGGAAAAAACTGCTTGTAATATAAGGTTAGTGGCAGAACTGACAATGGTAGAGAACAGCTTAAGAGACTTAAAGGTAGATAGCAGTTAAAAATATAAGACTCACGTTTTGTAGTCTGAAGTGAGATGTAATAATTATTATACGTAGAAAGAGTGAACAAGAATTGGGCAACGTGGACGCCTCTGATGGGCCCTGTCAAAGGCATTTAACCATTGCTCAAAACACATTTAACAGAGTTAGCATGAGGAGTTTAGTGAAAACCGAGTGAAGAGGCAGGGTAAAACTGGGAGATTGTGGTCACGTGGTCTGGCCCTCAGCCAAGATGGCGGAAAAAGTCACCTGACCTATCTGGCCTTCAGCCAAGATGGCGACCGCCACGTGTAGTCTGCTCTGTTAGAGAGCCTGCCATGCCACAATAAAAGCCGCACAGGGAAGGGGCAAAAGGCTGGAACCGAAAAACGGCTGTGTATAGTTTAATTGGGCCATTTATTTGGACAGAGATGGATAAGTGTAAGGCATTAAAGCATGAGGGCGGAGTGATAGGTCTGAATGGCTTGGCTTCCATGGTCAAGGCCGTGCAAACACCTGCAAAAACCGTGGCACCTCAACACGAGAACAACGAGAACGGCTCCCCGTTAAGGCGAGATGCAGATGGCACAAACCCCCGGGCCCTATGAAAAGGCGTCCGATTCCATGGGGGGGCTATAACCTAGCTGAATCGACTCGCAAGCAGGAGGGATCCAGCCTAGGTCAGGCCGCACCATAGCGGCGTGCTGCACTGTAGCAGCAGTTACGACGAAAAGAAGGAAGAAAAAGAATGAAAAAAGAAAAAGAGAAAGGACTGGAGGCCCCGGGCCTCCAGGCGCGGGTGGGCACAGGCTTAGCACAGGAGACAAGCCGGATTGAATGCCAATGAAGGGAACAACCGAGGCCCTGAAAGCCCGTGGTTGGAGGTCCCCCCATCCCTAAAAACCGTGAAGGGTTGCCGGGAGCTCAACAGTCAATCCCTTGGGTTAAAAGAGATGGTTAAGCTGGCCGAGATGGGGGCACTCACGATTAGTTGATTTGTTGTTTGGAGGAGCTGCATCCAGCAGATGGAACACGTGGTCGTTGAAGAAAAGATACTCAGGTCCTGATTCTCCCCCGGGAGGGAACTCAGAGTCCCGGCAGAACTCCGGCCTCAGGTAGAAATCCGGGGTGCACGAATCATCCAAGTCACGGCACCATTTGTTATTCTTAAAAAATATCCCTGGGTGGGCTGGCGGAGCCCGCCATGAGAAAAAGCGGCTATAGCTTTCCACCAGTGGGAGGGCACGAGCTGCGCTGGCGGTGGCAGCCGTAACAGACATATAAACACAGGAAATAGCCATAGATGTTTATTAAGAACGAGGAAAAGAAAAAAAGGGAGAGAGAGAGAACAAAGAGAGGGAGAGAAGGAGGAGGAGAGAGGCAAAGCCCCATGTGTACACCGGGAGAGAAAAGCAGGAAGAGAGAGCAATGGTGGGTGAGGTCAGAGGTTAAAAGGAGTGGGCGTGGCTAGGGCAGGGACCGAAAGAATAACAGCATGGCTATCTCTATATAAGCTGCCTCTGAACACAATAAAGAGGACATTCTTGTAGCATTCCTGGACCAAGGATGATCAAGGTTGTTTCCTAATTTTCTGAGAAATAGCCGCACTGCCATCCAAAGGGGCTGTACCAGCTTGCATTCCCACCACCAATGCAGAAGTGTTCCCTTTTCCCCACAAACTCTCCAGTGTTTTGTTTTTGATCTTTGCCATTCTTACAGGTGTAAGAGGGAATCTCGGAGTTGTTTTGATTTGCATTTCTCTGATGACTAAGGATGTTGAATATTTCCTTAAGTGTCTTTCAGCCATTTTAGATTCCTCTGCTGAGAGTTCTCTGTTTAGGTCAGAGGCAAACAATTGTAAAGAAGATATTTACACACAAATGGGCTAATCTCCTAGAACTACAAAATATATTGCACAAAGGTAATCATAGAAGGTTGGAGAGAATCACACTGCTGCTCCATAAAGATCATGAAAGAGCACAAAGTCAGGGAACTGTAACTGACTGCTTATCCAACGTTTCTAGAAATGAGATAGGGCTGAGACCAGTAGCTACTTCGTTGTTGTTGAGACAGCGTCTCTCTATGTAGCTCTGGCTATCCTGCTGCGCTCTCTCTCTCTCTCTCTCTCTCTCTCTCTCTCTCTCTCTCTCTCTCTCTGCTCAGGCTGGCCTTGAACTTTCAGAGATCCGTCCACACCTGCCTCCCTTGTGCTGGGATTAAAGGTGTGCAGCACCATGACTGGCACCGGTAGCTATTTTTAAAGATGATAGAATGCCATTGGTATTTGTGAGTTTGGTGTTTTGTTTTTGACTGGATCTCACTCTGCACCCCTATCTCTTACCCCAGGCTATTCAGAACTCACTGGGTATTTGAAATTGGCCTTGATAGGATGGCAAAGCCACCTCAGCTGCCCAAATTCTTAGATTATGGTAATAAGCCAATGTGCACAGTTGACCTATCTCTGATTTTTAAACAAATTGCTATTGCTAAAGAGTTCACATTCCTTCATTTTTGTGTCTTGTTAAACAAGACTGAGGATTACACATAGGTTATGAAAACAATGATTTAAAAAATTTAAATAGCAAGAACTACCTGCCAATGCTGAATATTCTTAAGGTCCTAGTAGTTATTTTTTTGGTTTTTTCGAGACAGGGTTTCTCTGTGGCTTTGGAGCCTGTCCTGGAACTAGCTCTTGTAGACCAGGCTGGTCTCAAACTCACAGAGATCCGCCTGCCTCTGCCTCCCGAGTGCTGGGATTAAAGGCGTGCGCCACCAACGCCCGGCAGTAGTTATTTGTCTTATAGAAGGCTTCATGTAGCCCAGGCAGCCTTAAACTTACTCTGTAGCCAAGGGTGACCTTGAACTTCTGCACTTTTGTCTCTGTCTGTACACAGTCTAAGTTTCATAGTAATTCCAAAGCGTTTGCCCATTTAGTGAATACCAAGACAAAACAAAATCTCAAATCAACCAACTAAGCAAACCCCCAAAACAAAAAACCAAAAACATCATAGGTGTTGGAGAAACAAATTAAAATATAATAGTTAGTGTATTTATGCTTAGAGAGAGGTTAGAATTATATAGTCTACTTAGTTGTGGTTTAGTTATTGCAGAAATGAGTTTCAAAATATCACTTAAGGATTTTAAGTTAAATATTTTATTTTATTTTTTTAGGACATAGGATCAGAGTATTTCCTTGGCTAGCTTGGAACTTGCCAGGTGGTCCAGACCGACATCCTTGAGTTTCTGTCTCTGGGCTGCAGGGATGACAGGTATGCATCACCGTATACTGTTTGAGAAAGGTTTTGCTTTTGTTTTTTGTCAAAGGTGGCAAGCCTACCAAGGGCCTATATTCCCTAATTCTCCCATTCACCCTTTTAATCTCCTCTACCTGGTAAATCTTTTGTTTATATAAAGGTCTTGCTTCATTTCTGAAACTTGATGACCGAGAATGGCAGCCCCCTCCCTCTTCCTTCATTTCCTTTATGCTAAATATGAATTAGCCAATCATGTCAGATTGTGACATCTCCTATCAATGGGATGATACACAGTCACCACCAGGATAAAACACAGGTGGTGTTTATTTTTTAGTAAACTTATTGCCCCAGTGTGCTAAAGTTAGCCTGGCTGGGATTCTGTTGTCTCTCTGTAGCCCTGGCTGTCCTGGAACTTACTGTACATCAGGATGTCTACATTCGAGCTGACCTATACTCAGAGAGCTGCCTGCCTCCGCCTGAGTGCTGTGGTTAAAGGGGTGAGCAACCACACCCAGCTCCCTGAAGCCTCTTCTTTCATAGGGAAATTGCCTTCTCAATTTGTTTGGTATTTCTGTGTGAAGCACTGAGAATGTTCTTCTTTTTTTTTTTTTCCCCTTCCCTCGAAACAAGGTTTCACTGTAGTTGTAGAGCCTGTCCTGGAACTAGTTCTTGTAGACCAGGCTGGCCTCAAACTCACAGAGATCTGCCTGCCTCTGCCTCCCAAGTGCTAAGATTAAAAAGGCGTGTGCCTAGTTCCAGAACAGGCTCCAAAAGCTACCTGTATCGAAAAACAAAACAAAACAAGACAAACAAAAAAGGGCGTGTATTGGTTTTAAAATTTGTAGAATCCGTACAGACCAACTACCTCCCATTTTAATTTGTTATTAAATGGAGATGTGGTCTATGTCTATATTCCACATCAACTCTTAAGGACTTATTATTAAAAAAAGAAATAAAGAATTTTATGAATAGTTTTTATACTACTTACATGTTGATGACATTTTAACTATATTTGGTTAAGCAAAACACACTAAATTTAATTAATCACTGTTGCTATGCAGGTAGACTACAAAGTTTTCATCAAGGGCAAACCTAAACTCAAGAGCGACCTGTGGGCAGAGGCAGGCAGATCTCTGTGAGCTTGAGGCCAGCCTGGTCTACAAGAGCTAGTTCCAGGACAGGCTCCAAAACCACAGAGAAACCCTGTCTCGAAAAACCAAAAAAAAAAACAAACAAACAAACAAAAAAAAAGATCTGTGATCCAGTTAATCCTCTCGTTGGCATTCAGCTTTCTCTGTAGGAAACTGCTTAGAAAGAAAGAAACTGCCTTTGGGTGTGCTTCTTGAGAGGTAGCTCTGATCCCCCGTGACCTCTGAAACTCTAGGTAAGGACTGATACTTGCAGCATCCCCCTCTGCCCTTCAAATACACCAAACTACAGAACAGAGTTGTTTCCTTTTCTCCCTACAGGGAACCTAGAGGCTCCAAGTGAAGCTTGCCCTATATCATTGCTCTTCTTGTCCAGGAGCTCCGAGTGGGAACTCTTGCCGAACTGAACACAGCAAGTGGTGCTGATGGTGGCTTGTGATTGGTGTCTGTACTGGAGCCTGAAGGGCACCCGGCAACTCCAGAAACACTGGGGGTGACGCAACATTGACTTGTGACCAATAAGTACCCAAGAACGGGGGAAACTCAGGACGTGTGAGGAAACACTTTGTGTCGTCGCTAAATAGTATGTTGAAGCGGAGAAGAGAGTAAAAGCCGCCAAGGAGGATTCAGTGTGATGCTCAGATACTCTAACTGGGTATCGTCGTCCTTGCGTCCCTCAGGAGTGAAACGGAGCTCCTAAGGATTGGCACCAGCTAGGGCACACAACAAAACAAAAGCACGGGTCAGAGTTATTTATTTACATTTTACAGGAGGAGTTCTTCTTCTTAAGTTCTTATTATGCTCTGCACGGATTCAGTCTTGTCCAACTTTTTTTTTTTTATTGATTTTATTGAGCTATACATTTTTCTCTGTTCCTCTCTCCTCCCCTTCAATTCTCTCCCATGGCCCCCATGCTCCCAGTTTACTCAGGAGATCTTGTCAGACTTGTCCAACTCTTAATTCTACCATATATGAGGGGGAAAGAAATCCTTCTAGTGTCCAAAAAGATCAAGGTTTTGGATGCTTTGGGGAACAGTTGTGACCCCAAAAGCTAAGAAAACAGCCCCAAATTGGAAATATTAATAGAAAACAAACGTTTTTAAGATTATTGGGTCCAAGGCCTGTTGTAATCATAACTAATGATAAATGGTGGCCAGCTGCCTGACCACTACAACTGGCCGATAGGGTTATTATAGGAGATTCCGAGCACAAGGTCACTTAGCTCAGCCCAGCCAGCCACCTGGTACAGGCTGATAAAGATGGCCTAACTCAACAACAGTGGCCTTGCTCTAAAAACAAGGAAAAGGCTGACTTAACAGAATGGGAGGGAGCAAAAGTCCTTGTACCCGTGCCAAAGCATCTTTAAAGATTCTCTTTGTAGTTATGCCTTTAAAAGCTTAGCCCACAGAGGAGATACAACTCCTCTCTACCTTGTTGTAGCGGGGATGGAGATGAGATCCAAACATGTTTGTATTATGCTGATTAAACCTTGCTTATTACAGTCTGGGCCTCTCTGGTGGTCTCTCTCTGGGGGTCGTAATCTGGGCACAACATTTGGTGTGTTGGCAGGGAACCCCAGAGATTCCAGCAGGATGATGGAAGTCCGGAGGTTTATTAGCATCTACCGGTAAGAGAGAGCGCTTTGTCTTTTGTGTCTGTCATTTTGTCTTGTCTGTCTGACTATGGCTGCTTTGGTTTTGTACCGGTCAACTGATTTGGGATTTTGGTATTGACAGGTGTTCTCTGAAGTGGACGCGCTTATACAGAGACCCTGGAGAAGCAAGGGATGCCTTGTCTTCCACTTCCAGACAGGGATGGGAATTCTCCCACTCCCGGTTCATTTGCAGACAGGGGCCTTTCTGGCTCCGGGTCATTTTCAGACAGGGAGTTTTGCTCCCAGGTCATTAGACAGGGGCAGGTATTCTACTGGCCCTGGGTCATTTACAGCTACCTCAGAGACAGCTGTTTGGGAGAAAATGTTGCTATGTGTCTTGTCCCAGAAATTTGTCAAAGTCCTTTTATGTTATGTTATGGTAATTGTTGCAGTGTTTTCTTTCTAGACCTCTATCCTCGAGGCTCCTATGGAGCCCCTGCCCCTGCCCCTCAGCCATTAGAGACGAAGAGGAGAGAGGGAAAATCTTGGAGAGCGCCCAAAAGGAACTGGGCGCAGAGAGGGTAGGGAGTGCATGCCTGTGACTTGAAATGTCTTTGGGGACACAACATTGGGTGCATGGTGATCCCCTGGAGTTCCAGAAAACTGTTGTCTCTTTGTTTATTATGTTTAAGACTGGACTGACGAGGACAAAAAAAAAAAAAAAAAGACAAAACTGAAATGTAAAGTGCAGATGACTTGACAGCAGCCCATCTAGGGTCTGTATCCCTAGCGCTGAGCCAGGTCTGATGGCAGAGAATACACTGGGTGCTGAGAGCTGAGCCTTGAGACTGCGGGGAAATGCAATATGGCAGAGGATCTGGGTGGGAGCTGGGGGTTCCGAGGCCAGGGAGCAAGGACACCTGAGATGGAGCCGGTGGCAAAATCATCATGCACCCAGCTGAGGGCAGAGGAATGCCTATTCAGAAGACAGGCGATGGAGCTAGTGACTGAGAGAGGCTGGCTCCATCAGAACAGGGCAGCCCTCTCTCCCTTGTTCTCTCTCTGTATCTTGAGAGTCTTTGCCTTAGGCAGGAGAGAGGGACCTGCACGCAGGTGGCAGGGAATTGACTGCTTGTAATTGAAAAACTACAAATGTAAAAGAAAAAATCTGAGATCATGGTCAAAAAAGTTAACTAAAAAACTTTTTAAAAAAGCATTGACAGCCAAGGACACTCTCTGTGCCCACTGCTGCTGCCCCCTCTTTTCTTTTCTGAGCCAAGTTCTTCAGTATGATAACACTCAAGGTCTCTTCTGCTGGCCAGCAGTTTCCCGACTTAACTCTTTCCTGTCCTGATACTGCTTATAAGAAGTTTTCAATTTACTAACTTCTAACTTTAAAAACTGTTGATTTTAAAGTCAATTCAAAATATACATTATGTTTAAACATGCTTTTGTTTCCACAGGGAAAAAAAAGTATATGGGTTACAAATACTTATTACAGTCTGGGCCTCTCTGGTGATCTCTCTCTGGGGTCATAATCTGGCCACAACACATAATCCCCTGGAATACACCTACATTTACTATTAAGAAAAAAATCTGGTAAAGGAGATTATTAAATAATTTATGAGCCGGGCGGTGGTGGGGCACGCCTTTAATCCCAGCACTCGGGAGGCAGAGGCAGGCAGATCTCTGTGAGTTTGAGACCAGCCTGGTCTACAAGAGCTAGTTCCAGGACAGGCTCCAAAACCACAGAGAAACCCTGTCTTGAAAAACCAAAAAAAAAAAAAAAAATTTATGAGTCATTAATACAAGTATGCAAATTATGGGATCCTTACCACATGGCCTCCCTCGTTCTTCTAAGGTCCCTTAAAATTGGCATTTAATTGTTTTATATTTAAAAGTTTTAAAAATCACTCCTTTATATCCTCAATATCAAATTAGATTTTTAAAAGTTTTTTGTCCTTTTCATAAATCGCTGTAAGTGAAGGCTGGATTCATCTCCTCCTGTAGAGACACTCCTTGCACAGGAAGGTAAAGCTTTCTGAAAGTCCCTGAAATCAAAGTCTCATCAGGACCCTCTTCCCAAGAGTAAACAAGTCAATCTGCAAAGACAGACCAGACCAGCTAACAGCAAGAAGCCGAGATCAGCTGAGCCGCCTTGAATAGACTTAAATCAGCTGGAGGACTTGGAAGGGGCAGGCTCCATCCTGCTGGGCTGCCCAAGGCTGGGTAACTGGTACCCGGGTTACCCCGGTTACCCAGGTTACCCAGCCTTTGTGAGCTGTCACCTGTGCTATGGTAGGCTTTGGTGATGCAGCTGTCTTTGAGTTCCAGAATTTCTGCTCCTGTAAGTAACCTAGCACCTATACTCCTGTTGGGGTAATGTCTCTGTATGATGTGTGAAGATGCGTCTCTGTTTAACCTGACCTGCCTAAGGCACCTTCTTAACAAAGAGCTGTAAGAATGGTCAACAGCTAGGCAGGAAAGACAGGTGGAACTTCCAGGGAGATGTAGGAACGCTGGGAAGGAGTCGGAGACGCCAGGGATTTGCCAGGCAGAAGCAGAGGAAGTCGGACATATGGTTACGGAGGAGAGGTAACAAGTTATGTGGCAAAATGTAGGTTAAT
This sequence comes from Microtus ochrogaster, assembly GCF_000317375.1. Classification (NCBI taxonomy): domain Eukaryota; kingdom Metazoa; phylum Chordata; class Mammalia; order Rodentia; family Cricetidae; genus Microtus; species Microtus ochrogaster. The sequence goes on from NC_022018.1 coordinate 30,318,616, forward strand.
ATAAATGGGTTAATTTAAGTGTTAAGAGCTAGTTGGGAACAAGCCTAAGCTAAGGCTAAGTTTTCCTAACTAAAGAAAGTCTCAGTGTCATTGTTAGAGAGCTAATGAAATAAAGGCAGACCTGTTACATACTCCTGAACGTAACAAACCCCTCAGTAGCCTTTCTGATTCACAACATGTGGTGGGTATTACTCAAAGAATAGAAATAGCACAGATCAAAACTATCTCCAATCCAATGTTATTACAATTGTTCCACAGTCTTCACGAATGGCCAGCCAGAGTCTACCCCCTTTATTTAATCACTCATCTGAGGTAACATTCTAATTTAACAGAACTAGAAAAAGATAATTTTGAGGTTGATAAATGGGCATCTACTGTACTTGAGACAGCTGTTGAGTCACATGCTCCATGACATCAACCTCCTAAGATGTTACAGAACCAATTTCTACTACCAAAGGACAAGCTTCACAACTAACTCATTCTTCCAACCCCTCTGTACCCTCAACTTCAATGAGTGGACTGGACAGTTAAACCCCAGAGGAACTAAAGTTAATCATAGTCAACAGATGGATGTTACTCATCTACCCGACTCGGGAAAGTTAAGGTGAGCTCATGTCTCTAGTGATAGTTATTCCTATGTTATACATGGGAAAACTCTTTCTGGTAAATCAGCTTCACATGCCATATTGTGTTTTCCTTATGGAGATGCCAAGAGAGATTAAAACTGATAACGGCCCAGTCCATGTCAGTAATATTTTCGGGCTTTTTGTGCAAGATGGAATATTATTCATAAGAAAGGGGCACCTCACAGCCCCCAGGGTCACACAATGGTGGAGTGACTGCATGGTCTAAAGCTTTGATTAGAAAAATAAAAGGGCTGATGACTACATAGGGTTCTTGTCTCCTCTAAGTTTAATAGGTAGCTATGATTAATCTTTTTTTTTTTTTTCAATTGCAGTGTGGATGGGCACATAGCCATGGAGTTAAGTTATGCTCCAAAGAGCCCCTGACCTGCAGCTTTGGTCTATTGGGAAAACCTGAAACACGACAGATGCAGTGTTAGCATTTGGGGAAAGACTGGCTTGTATTTTCCCAGAAACTGCAAACGGATCTGTGTGTATTCCAAGCAGAAATATCAGATTCTCACCTAGAAGAGCTACAGTCATGCTTTCAGAAAAAGAGAACAGCAAACCAAGAGGAGGCGAAAGGCTTGGGGTGCTGGTAGACCTTGTCGCTGTTCCTGTTAGGTTTCAGAGGCAGAGGGTTAGGAGACAGACCTTCAACAGACTAACTTCAACTGAGTAACATCAGTGCAGACGGAGTGCAGCCTCCCAGAAGAAATTGAAGTGTCTGCCAAGGGAAAAACCTGGTTTTGACTCTTGTGGGAGAAGGGCGAGGGCTTGGGAATTAAGAATTTCTTGCAGCTGTAGGGGGTCTCATGTCTGTCTCTCCTGCAGTCTCTCCTTTCTGGAATAGTTGTCCAGATAGACGACTGTCCTTTCTGCACTGATGGATAAAACTGAAGGAGGTCACCTGCAATCTCATATGAATCCCATTTTACACCCACAAGCAACTTAAAAATCACCATGGTGGTGTGTGGTCCTAGCATAATAGTACTCCATGTTGTGGGGTTTTCACCAGAGAAGACCGCTCAGACAGACACTGGTTTAAGTCGACAGAAAGTCTTCATAGTAGGCACATGACTGTGGGTGTTTGGGACCCCAGTGCAGCCCTCAGTCTTTCTCAGAGTGAGCACAAAAACCATATCCTGGCCTGACACACTTCCGTGAACAACAACAGTTAGCCAGAAGCAGAACTGCAGATGCTGAAAAGCAAGGTTAGTGCTTTTTGAGACTTTCCCAGGACTACGGGCTTTGAGGGAGGCCTTTGTTTTAGTTTTTGGCAGGTGGTGCTGTCTATGCGCTGAGTTTTACAGCAGGAACTGTACTCCATCAGGGAGTCAGTTGTGCCAAGGTCTGGGATGCTGCTACATTTTGTACGCTTTGAACATAGAGAGATAGATTCTAACACTTTTACCACAAAGTTCAGTCTGCCTCCTGGTCTCCTTGGGTTTCTAAGCAAAAGCCTTTCATAGGGGAATCAGAAATGTGTTGGACACCTAACTGCAGCAGTTGGGAGATGGGGGTGGGAAGATGGAAGTTCCGTGCTTGTTCTAGTGTGGAATTAATCTGCCTTCTCAGAGAGCAGTCTCTCCAAGTACGTAGAGGTCAATAGGAAAAGATTTGAAATGGCTACGCACAACTGACCCGAACAGAAATCCCTGGTGGTTTGTAGAGTTTCCCGGCCCCAGCTTTCACTTTGAGCAGTTAAACCTGTTTCTCAGAATGAAATTCCAAGCTTTGGTTGTTTGGACAAACTGGAAGGTTGGTGATGTGAAGCATCGTCATCGTTTTCTAGCGATGGACCAGGGATGCTTTCTCCAGGCAGCTGGACCAGGGATGCTTTCTCCAGGCAGCTGCTCCCCAGGGCCAGCCTGCTGCCTGGGCAGGGGGGTTCTGCTCTTCCTGAGAAGAGGTGCAGGGATCAATGACACCTGTCAGCCAGGATCATCTCTAAACTGCCTGGCAGAGGGAAGACTCTTGGGCTAAATTTAACTTTTGGGCAACTTAATGTTTTTTGAGCAAGTTTATTGGTAAATCCTTTTTTAACATCAGTTTCCTGCCTCCTCCCCCCCTTCCAGTTTCTGCTGTGAGAGAGCCTGTCTCATTTCCCACCGCTCCCTCCAGAAGAAGAGTAGAAATATGCTTATAAGCCATTTCCTACTGAAATGTAGCCGGGTAGGATAGTAGACCCAAGAACATTTTAGTTTGAAGCTAGTTTAGTCTCAGAGACCTTGAAGGCACGAACATATACAGGCCGGATAGAGAGAAGGGTGTCAAATAGAAATGCCAAGGGCCTCCATGAAGGAGAAATTTTAATTAAAATTAAGAAGCAGTTTGTTTAAATTAGTTGGCAAGACAGGTCAGGTTATTATTTATGATGTAAAGAGTATGAATTTAGAGGGTCTGTTTGGCTTTGTCCCCAGGAAACAAATTCCTTGAAGGAAGCCATTTTAAGAAGACATTAGGATACCTTTAATTACCGTTGTCTTCTAGGGTCACCTCAGTAACGTCAAGTACAGTAAGTAATATCTCAATTAAAATGTGCGCGGTCTGATGCATACGAATGACTATGAAACACAGTTGGCGCTGTGTTAGTGTGGTGTAGACTTTCTGAAGAGTCTAGTGACTTGTAGAGGCGGGAATGGCTCGTTCTCTGTGAGCTCACCATCTGATGACGATGATGCGCTGGAGGGAGTTCCTAGACCACAAGATGTGAGCTTGAAAAGTGAGTTGGGGATGGTCCTATGTTCTGTGTGCTGTCCTTTTAGCGCTCGGGAGCCAGAGGCAGGTGGACGATGGTTTCGATTTATTTTTGGCTACTTAGTGAGTGCTAGGCCAGCACGGTGTTTAGGAGATCCTGTCTCAAAAACAAAAGGAAACCCCAAAGTCATTCAGCCAATCAGAACAGTTGGCAGAATGCTCACAAGGACCTGGTGAGGCTTGCCCCGCGAAGTCTCCCTCCACATACACAAACTGTTTTTTCACACTTCACCAAATAAAACTTAAAAATCATATTAACTAAAAATATAGTCCAAGGTTTGTTGTATATGTGTGAGCTCAGAGATGGAAAGTTTGTTTGCTTTTGCTTTCTAAAAACTTACCAGTGCTGGAATACATATAGTATTCTAGAATGGTTTTTAAATAAGGGATCCACATGCATATTAATTATGTATTACAAGTATTCTATAAGCACATATAATAGAAAAGTATACTAATTGATGGGAAAATGCACCTGGGTAGTGTTTACTGGAAAATACCACACAGCAAGCTTACTGTCAGACAAACGACTAAGGGTCCATATATTAGTGATAGAAAGGGACACTGGATTTTTTTTTTTAAAGAGGAATCTTCTCTAAGCAAAACACCTAGGCCTCTAAGGCCCAGAGAAACTTATCCCACACGTGAGCCATTCCTTGTCTGTTTAAAAAGTAAATAACAAAGGCGAAATCCTCGAAATTCCACAGAACAATACAGACCTAAGACCTAACACAGTACAGGATACACCGACTAGGATTCCTTGGGTTAATCCACGATTAGATCTGAGATTTGGGATTTATTATCAGCCTCCTGGAATAAAGAGTTTCATGAACAGAACGAAGATGCTATAACAACAATAGCAGCAGCAGAGGCAGCAAACAGACAAAAAACTAAAGTGGCAGAGCAGGTGAGGGAAGAAACCGGACTCAAGGGCCTGGATTTAAAATTATACGGTGTCGCAGCGCCACCTAGTGCTTTACAAAGGCAAAAGGTAAAACACCTTCAGACGATATCGTGCACGTTTCTAAGTGTTTAGTTGGCAAGAGATTTTCTAGGTTTACTCAAATCATTTTTTAAGCTATTGTTTATTATGTGCATTTTTGTGTACTCACCATCAAGGACTTTGGATGTGCAAATATAATTTTGTAAATAAATGTCATGATGTCAAAGAGAGAAACAGACAACTCGGAGCAGCCATCAAACAGGAATCTTGCATCTCCTCTCGGTGAGTTCCCCAGACAAGTAAAGAATTTCAGAGACTGAAATTCTTGGATAGAACCTATAAAATAATGATTTATTAGGGGTTTAAGTAAATGAAAATGGGGGAAAATAAATAAAGCAAGGAGCAAAGGATGGTCAGATATATTTGAAAAGGAGTAAGCAGAAATGATCCTAAAATAAATACACAGCAAGACACACCTAACCACGAGCTGCAGAAGGCAGCGTCTGGAAGAGTTTGTAAAAGGAGGGTTTCAGAGGTAGGGGAGAAGGCTTGAGCAGGTTAAGGCATTTGCTGCCAAGCTTATCTCCTTGATTGAGTGCCATCTCTGGGACCCACATGGTGTTAAGAGAGTTTGTTCTGTGATATTCTCAAATTATTAACTGTCTTAGGAAAACAGCAGATAAGAATGCTGTTAGAGCAAAAGAAAACAGGGAGAATGAATAAAAAAAAAGCGAAAAAGAACAAAAGACACAAAACGCGTCATTGAGGCAGGCTGACATTTCGGCCAGGGTCTGAGGGCAAAGGTGAAGGTGGGAGTCAGAGGCTGTGATGGGTGTAAGGCCTGGGCCCTCCCATCTTTTTCACCTTCTTCCAAAACCTTAGTGCAGGAGCTGATCCAGGAGGAAGGTCTTTTCAGAAGCCCACGCCTGGCTTTTCTCTCTGTCTTCTAAGGCATCCTCACTCTGACTGCCATATGCAGGCCTGCACACATGCACAAAATAAAACAAAAGAAATGTTAGAAAAAATGTGATTTCATACTTGAATTGTGGGGTGACCTTTCAATATCTTATATTTAGAAATTCAAATATCAAGTAAAGGACTGTGTCCAGGGTTAGAGAAGATTAAATGCAACAGACAAGCCATGATTCATTGAATAGATTTTTTTAAAGCACGCACTGCATAGCGTGAATAATTCAATCCTGATTATAGAAAAATATCATGGTAGATAGAAAAGAATCAGCTTCACTCACACAGTCTGCTCTTTTCTCACAATCTAAAGAGCAGCACCAACAGAGACAGAAACTCTACAGTTCAGCAGAAGCTGAAACAGAGTAAAACGGAACACGGTAGAAATAAATCTGGTGTATCTACTTTAGTTTCTAGTGGTGGGGATTGAACCCAAGGCCTCTGACACTCTAGACAAATGTGCTCCCACTGAGAGCCTTCTTTCCTTTTCCAGTCTTGAGACAAGGTCACTAATAAATCTTTCAGACTCCTACATCGGCCACCACACCCAGCTTTTTGCAGAATGTTGGGAATCTAAGTTTATAGTGCTTGCAAAGCATCCTCTTTTTATGTGTAAATGACTACAATGGAGTGTTTAGACTTTTTTTTTTTTGTTTTTTTGTTTTTTTTTTTGGTTTTTTCGAGACAGGGTTTCTCTGTGGCTTTGGAGGCTGTCCTGGAACTAGCTCTGTAGACCAGGCTGGTCTCGAACTCACAGAGATCTGCCTGCCTCTGCCTCCCGAGTGCTGGGATTAAAGGCGTGCGCCACCATCGCCCGGCTGAGTGTTTAGACTTTTATGTTCTTGACCACAACGTTTACAAGGGTGCAGCTGCTGGGCCCCTCAGCACAGGCTGTCGTCTGAAAGGGCCCTGGAGTGCTGAATTGTGGGGACAGTGGAAAGCAAAATCCTCACATCAGGTCCTCACTGAACAAGGTGTGTACCCAGGCCTGTGAGAGAGACTTGTGGTAGGGTTGTGCAGAGAGACCCTCCCCCTCCTTCCCTTGCATCCTCCCATAGCAGCTCCAAGAGGACAACCTTTGTCAGTTTTGGAACCTTAAAACTGGATTTGTTATTTGGTAACAGTGTTTTCAGGGCAATTCAAACAAAGTATGTGTTTTTCAAGAAAGGGTTTCTCTGTAGCTTTGGAGCCTGTCCTAGGACTAGTTCTGAAGAACTTTAAGACAATTCTGAAGCCATTTCGGACAACTCTTAGTACTTCCCCCCTCCCCTGGGAACCAAGGACATAACAGCTATGCATGCACGTACTAAGATGTTGGGGACTTTCCATCTCCCTGAATAGGGGCATGATAAACCTTAAGTGTTGACTCAGTTACTGGAGTTTTGACTTAGTCCCTGGGAAGAGGCAAAGCGACCCTCAGATGTTTTCCCTTACCTCATCTGATCTGGCAACCACTCTCCAGCCAATTATTGGTAATAGCCGTTTTGAATAAGCCAATCATAATAGTTAAGGAACAACCCCCAGACACCCCTTCCTTTTGTGGTTTTTCCCTTTAAAAATAGCCCGTACCAGACATTCAGGGTCTTCTAGCCTCCCGACTGCTGGAAGACCCTGCCATGACAGAATTAATAAAATCCTCATGCTTTTACATCAGCTGTGATGAGAGATGGTCACTTGGGGCGACTCCTCCTCCTTGGTGATTGGACACTAGGGTCCAACAGTTCTGGCTGGCCTTGAACTCGCAGAGATCCTCCTGCCTCTGCCTCCTAAGTGCTGGGATTAAAGGTGTGCACCACCACTGCCTGACTCACTTTAAACAAAGTAATCAAGGTGTGTGGTCCTCAGACCAAGAGCATCACCTTGATAATTTAGGAGTAGAACCGCATCAGGTCCAAATGGTATGCACTAACAATTTGTTTTAAAAGTATTTTAGGGGCTGGAGAGATGGCTCAGTGGTTAAGAGCATTGCCTGCTCTTCCAAAGGTCCTGAGTTCAATTCCCAGCAACCACATGGTGGCTCACAACCATCTGTGATGAGGTCTGGTGCCCTCTTCTGGCCTGCAGACATACACACAGACAGAATATTGTATACATGAATAAATAAATATTAAAAAAAAAAAAGAAGTTCAAGGTCCAATATTTAAAAAAAAAAAATAAAAGTATTTTAGATGACTTAGGGGCACAAACACGGTTGAGAATGTGTCAGCTGCTCCAACCACTTTGGATAAGAACGCTACCTTTCAAATGACTCTCACACTAATGCAGTTTTACCTTGAGTTTTTCCCCACAGACAAGACGGCCTATTCACTCCTGAAATTGTGAAGCTAGGTCAGTGGCTGAATGGACAGATGTGTACATAGATAGATGGTCTAGAAGTGGGGGGTGGGTGGAAAAAGTGGTCATGTGGGTGTGGAGCCCCAAAGTTGATTTCAGGTGTCTTCATCTTTATTTTATATATTGGCGCAGGGTCTCTCCCTGACCCTAGAGCTTACTGATGCCTGGTCTTGTTATTCAGCTTGTCATGGGGGATCCCTTAGGTTTGTTGGAATTACAGGGGGGTTATTGTACCTGCTGCTCTGGGGATCTGAACTCCACTGCTCAGGCTTGCTCCATTAGCTTTGTCTCCACTGGGCTACCCCCTCTGCTTCTAGCATGTTCCTAGTCTCCTACATAAAAGAATTAGAAAATGCACTGAGAAGGGACCTCCGGGATGCTTTCATTAGAGTTAGAAGGTCAGGCAAGCTGGAGATGTAAGCAGCTGCCGAGAGGAGAAAGTCATCTTTTCAGAGCTAGAAGATAAGAAAGCAGGCAGGCAGGCTCAGCATGCTGATGTGGGACAGCCCCTGCCTCCTGACTGCTAAAGTCATAGGCCTGTGCCACCATGCCTGACTCTTTATGTACATATCTCATCAAGGGGACAGTTACTCCTCACTTCTTGTCTTCAGGTGGATTATTTTTTCCATCTGCTTTTGTCTGGTCTTCCTTAGATCATAAAACAGGAAGGCATTTGCTGTCTTACATCCTAAGGTACCATTGTCCACGACCAGACATTTGTAAAGGTGGGTCACTGAGTGTCAATAGTGCTGTTCTGTTGTTGGACCCTGGAGTCCAATTACCCAGGAGGAGTCGCCCCAAGAAAACAGTCTCACACCTCAGTTGATGTAAAAGCATGAGGATTTTAATTAATTCTGTTGCGACAAGGTCTTTCAGCATTCGAGAAGCCAGAAAGACCCCGGATAGCTGGTACAGGTTACTTTTAAAGCAAAAAGCCACAGAAACAAGGGGGGAGTCTGGGGATTGTTCTTCAACTATTATGATTAGCTTATTTAAAGGGCTATTACCAATAATTGGCTGGAGAGCGGTTGCCAGATCAGATGAGGGAAGAGGAAACATTTGAGGGGCTGAGTCAAAACAACAGGAACTGAGTCAACATCTTAAGAGTTATCTTGCCTCAATTTCAACAACTGAGTTTTATCTGGAGAACATTCACAAAGACTCAGGGAGATGGAAAGTTTCCAACATTTCAGTACGTGTGTGTGTTTGTGTGTGTGTGTGTGTGTGTGTGTGTGTAATTGTTAGATTCCTGGTTCCCAGCAGAGGGGGGAAAGCATTAAGGCTGAGAGGCCTCAGAGTTGTCTTAAACTTCTACACTGTCAAACGTTGTGGCCATGCTGTGGTCCATGTGTCCCAAAACCGTTGCTTGCTGTGGGAGATCTGCTGTCTGTACCAGGAAGGTTGTCACCCTTTGTGTCCGAGGAAGCTGATGCAGACACTCATCTGTTCCAGTGGTGCCTGGAAGGCAGTCAGCTGCATGCAGCAGCCTTTCTTCCTGTTCCCAGATCTTCCATTGGAAGACAGATATCAACCACCAATGAAAGCCAAATTCCATTTCTCCACAGACATTATTATCCATAACATTCCATTTACAGACTTTCTCAATCTCTCATCCAGACTTCTCTTTTAAAGACTCCTTAGTATAAACTGAATTCACAGCAGTTAGAAGCAAATTCCATTTTTACAAATCAATCAACCAATAATCAATCAATCAATCAGTCAAACAAACAAACAAAAGTTCTACCATGTTGCTCACTCTCTTTTCCTCCTTTTGAAGGATCATCATGTAGTGAAGTCTGTCAGGAGTTCTTGGGCAGCTCTGACTACTTATTTATTTATTTATTTATTTTCGAGACAGGGTTTCTCTGTAGCTTTGGAGCCTGTCCTGGAACTATCTCTTGTAGACCAGGTTGGCCTTGAACTTACAGAGATTCGCCTGCCTCTGCCTCCCGAGTGCTGGGATTAAAGGTGAGTGCCACCACTTCCCGGCAGCTCTGACACTTTATACTTCACAATGCCCAGGGCAGATTTGTGTTTCCAGTTATTTTATGCACTTCTCTGCATTCACCTCTCTCCTCATTATTTTTATTTTTTGGATCTTCCAGACAGGGTTTCTCCGTAGCTTTTGGTTCCTGTCCTGAAACTAGCTCTTTTTTTTTTTTTTTTTTGGTTTTTCGAGACAGGGTTTCTCTGTGGCTTTGGAGCCTTTCCTGGAACTAGCTCTGTAAACCAGGCTGGTCTCGAACTCACAGAGATCCGCCTGCCTCTGCCTTCCGAGTGTTAGGATTAAAGGCATGCGCCACCACCTCCCGGCAAAAGGGTATATTTATTAGGTATCATCTTCACCATCAACATTATTTTTTTTTTCTAAGAGGGTTGTTTTGATGTGTGCTTGTGAAATGGCTCATCGGGGCTTCCTGCTTTAGTATACTCCCAACACTTGCAGATAATAGCTCCAGTCACGCTTAACTACAACGCACACTTGAATGATATGAATTGTTTACAGACCCCTCAATTGGCCTTAGCTGGTCTGATTGGAGTGGCTTGTCTTAGGAAATATTCCGGACATTGAGTTGGACTCAAATAGCTTACAACCCCCTCCCTTCTCTCTTCCTTCCTTCCTCCCCCCCCCCCAAGACAGTTTTCCTGTAGTCCAGGTGGCCTTGAACTTAGTACACACTGAAACTACCTTTGAACTCATGACCTTCCTGTTTCCATGTGAAAAGGAACATGCTAGGGACACAGATATGTACTATCACAGCACCTCCCCCGCCCCATTGTTTTAAAGACAAGGCATTGCTTTCTAGCCCAGGCCGGTCAGGAATTCACTGTGCCAGCTAGTTGACCTTAAAGTTGTAGCTCTCTTTCTGCCTCTGCCTCTCAAATATTACAGAGGTCACTCTCCTTGCCTACTCTCTTTAATTTGTGATCTGAAAGGATTTCTCCATCTTCATTTTAATTCAATGGGATGAAAAGTATAAAGATTGCTAATTTTCTCTATTTAGTAGATAAGTAACCATCATTAATTTCAGAGATTTATATGAGTTATCTCAATCCTTAAAATAACTCTAGCCAATCAGCTTCGGCTACTCATACATTGAAACCCTTTTAATAGCTCATCTTGATCCTCTAGACTAGTGGCCACAGGCATGTGTGTACTTTAAATGAATTAACCAAGTCATCCTACAAATACTGAGTCTATATTTATAGAAGAGTCTTAACTATTAAAAGGACAGGATGAGCTAGGCAGTGGTGACACATGCCTTTAATCCCAATACTTGGGAAGCAGAAGCAGGTGGATCTCTATGAGTTCGAAGCCTACAAAGGGAGTTCCAGGACAGCCAAGGCTACTTTGAGGAAACCTGTATCAAAAACAAAAAACAAACAAACAAAAGAAAAGAAAAGGCAGGATGAAAAAAAAAATGAAGACACCTGTGCTTGTTTCATCTTGTGCGGTCTTGGTGATGGGAAATGGGTTCAATTAGTCAACATGCATTGGTACCAACTGTAACGAATGTGAGCAGAGGAAGATAAAATGGGGACACGAGAGGACATGTTACATCTGATCAGAAAGTTTCCCAGTCAACTTAACTCAAAACTCAAGGGTTTGAGATTCCATAATGGTGGCGTAAAGGCATGGTGGCAGGAATAGCTGAGAGTTTACATATTGGTCCACAAGCAAGAGTCAGGTAGAGCTAGCTAGGCATGGCAGGAATGTTTTGAAACTTCAAATTCTACCTTCCATGTCAGACTTCCTCCAACAGGGCCACACTTCCTAACCCTTCCCAAACAGTTCCACCAACTAGGACCAAATATGAAACTATGGAGGGCACTTTCATTCCAATCATCATATCTTTTTTTTTTTTTTTTTTTTTCGAGACAGGGTTTCTCTGTGGCTTTGGAGCCTGTCCTGGAACTAGCTCTGTAGACCAGGCTGGTCTCGA
>NC_022018.1:30330282-30331683 GCF_000317375.1 Microtus ochrogaster
TGTAGACCAGGCTGGTCTCGAACTCACAGAGATCCGCCTACCTCTGCCTCCGGAGTGCTGGGATTAAAGGCGTGCGCCACCAACGCCTGGCCCAATCATTATATCTTTAAAGCATATGTTTCCTCCCAGTGACCCTGAGCTGCTTGTGACAGTCTACTAGTTTCACTTGTGGTGGTAACATTGGCAAAGCCACATCTGTGTCTGGAAAGAAAGAAACTGAAGTTGAGCTGTGTAAACCGTAATTCCTGTGCATGGGATTGAAGCCTAGAAACAAGTCTCATTGTCAAGGTTCTGGGGTTTTTCCTGGGTTGTCAATATGTGTCTTTGTACTGGGAACCTAATAGAGTCATTGTATCTAGGGTAAACAGTAGAATGTATGGGTTGTTTCTCACAGTAGCTAGGGTAACAACTAGGAATGTATCAGTGTTTGTGGAAGGTACCTAGACCTTGAGGAAGTCATAGTAGAAAACAGTGATTGTTTTCTATGATGTATGGAGTTATTTTTCTGAAGGAGCTTTCCATCTGTGGCTTGATTTTGGTCACAAGAGACTATCCAGGCACACTTGGAGGTCTTGAATTCTTGGGTACTACAAATGGTACACAATAAGAACTAAAGGTTGCGGTGATGTCATGATTTCCTTCAGAGAACAGATAGAATAGATCAAAGGGGCTTCAGTATGAGGAACTTGTTGTCCCCCAAACACAACCTTTGTGTACAATCAATAGATATACTTCTGAACGCAAGTTCGAGATTCAGCTCCCAGAAACTGTTCCTCCCTGCTGCTAGAGAGCCTAAAATTACATTCTGGGGTGACTTTCCTTCTTTAAACACCTGACATATCTTTATATTTATTTTGTATTTCACAATTGGTAGCTTATTTTTTTCTATTTTCTTTTTTTGAGGCAGGGTTTCCCTGTAGTTTTAGAGCCTGTCCTGGAGCTCTTTAGACCAGGTTGACCTCGAACTCACAGAGATCTGCCTGCCTCTTCCTCCAAAGTGCTGGGATTAAAGTCATGAGCCACCACCGCCTGGCTTGGTAGCTTAATTTATTGTAGCTTAATTTATTGTAAGTTTGTCATTACATTCAGCACCATCTTCTGCTTAGGACTCACGTGTGAGAGAAACAGGATGTTGAATCAATGCGAGATGCGAAGAGCTCTTCCCACCCTACCTTCCCAGGGCAGACCAGGCGGCCCACTTCATACTGTTCGCTGGAAAAAGGCCCCGGCTATATGACCTAACTGAGAGCAGCATCTGTTATTGCTGGCGAGGGTTTGGTTCTGGACCCACTGCAACTTCTCTCGGCCTCAGGCCTGGTGGTAAGCTCCTTGGATGTGCTTGCTTATTTATTTATTTATTTATTTATTTATTTATTTATTTATTTATTTATTTATTTATTT
>NC_022018.1:30331783-30345123 GCF_000317375.1 Microtus ochrogaster
GAGTGCTGGGATTAAAGGCGTGCGCCACCATCGCCCGGCTAGATGTGCGTATTTAAAATCATGTCCTGTCATAACTCCTGTGCCTTGTGTGGTCCAGTCACAGTGATCTGAGTCTCAACTGAGGCTGGGAACTGTCTTTTCAGCTGAATGAGGGTGTTGCTGTTATCTCAGTGCATAGGCGATAAATGTTTCTATGGCAACCACGTGATCCTCTTCCATGAAGAACACCAGTGGGACCTCAGAGTTTTCGGGCAAGGTCCACCACGGATTCTCGTTGACAGCATCTATTTCTATCTCAAGCACTCCTGCTTTCTCCTGGACATCATATGTTGTCTTATCTCATTCCTCAAGAGAAGAGTGTACGTGAGAGCATCTTCCATTCTGTACTTTGTTTTGGATGATTTTAATGTGTGCTATTTTTGTTATACCATTCTATAATTTTGTGTACAGTAGTTTACTTATTTATTTGGACCAAATATGTGGTCCAAGCTCTCCTTGAACTCTAACTTTTGAAGTACTTCAGTGTGACCCTGAGTTCCTGATTTTCCTGCTCCCACCTCCCAAGCGTGGAGGTCATAGGTTCATTGCTTTGCAATTCTTCAGGACTAAATCTTCTATTTTGTTTCTTCTTCATTTATATTTTCCTCCTAATTCTTAATCTACTAGCTTATATTTTTAATATTATACTTAAAAATTTGTCAATTAGTACTCAGACTTTACATATTAATTAAATGTGTTTTAACATTGGGTCTAGCTTTGTTTTGTTTTCATATTTTGATTTCCCTGGCTGTCTTGGCACTCTCTATGCAAATCATAGCAAGCAGGTCTCGAACTCATCCTCCTGCCTCTGCCTCCCAAGTGCTGGGATTGAAGGCATGCACCGCCATTCCAGAATCTTTGTGCTTAACTTTAAGACCCATTGATTTGTTAATCCAGATTATTTTCATATTCATTTCATACTCTACAGTACTGAGATTTAATTGTCTTACAAGTATGTGTTTTCTTGCTTTAACTCCCTTTTATTTCTTAAGCACATATTGGCCAAGCTTATTTGTTAGACAGTTCCAACAATCTTTACAGATTTGCTATAGTTTGCAATTTCTCAAATTAGTTAATTCAGTTTTTTTTAAAAGACAGAATAGGCTAACTTTGTCCTCTGTGTTGAAAGGCGTTCATTACTGTACTCCATTTATGCAATGCCAGGAGTCATACGCAGGGACTTCATGCATGATAGGCAAGTAAGCTAAGAAACTGAGCTACAACCCCATTGACCAAAGTGTTGCTTATTCTGTCCACTCTTCCTCTTTCTGTGATCTCATTCACTAGGGACTAACAATGCTTCCCCTTCCATCTAGTCTTTCCTCCTTCCCTCCTTTTCCCTCTCTTTCTTTTCTTTTCTTCTTTAAGATAGGGTTCCACTATATAGACTGGACTTCTTTTCTTTCAGAGATTTATTTATTTTTCTTTTATGTGTATGAATGTCTTGCCTGCATTTATATATGTGGATTGTACATGTGCCTGGTGACCAAGAGAGCCAGAGGAGGGCCTCCAGACAATGAGAATTTTATTTGTTAAGAACTTATAGTTTGGGCTCTGTTCCTGCAGAGTTACTATCCCCCTTACACATGGCAAATCTTAGGGCATTTTGCAGTCTTTCTAACCAGCAGAAGCTTCTGCTTCGATGATGATGATGATTATTATTATTATTTTGGTTTTTTTGAGACAGGGTTTCTCTTTGGAGCCTGTCCTGGAACTCACTCTGTAGACAAGGCTGGCCTCAAACTCACAGAGATCCGCCTGCCTCTGCCTCCTAAGTGCTGGGATTAAAGGCGTGCGCCACCACCATCCAGCTCTACTTCAATTCTTTATCCTCTTCATTTATTCCAGTCTCAAAATATCACCAAAGAAGAGCAGCGCAGAACCACGAAACCATTGATAAACAGGCTTTCTTTCTTCTTTCTTTCTTTCTTTCTTTCTTTCTTTCTTTCTTTCTTTCTTTCTTTCTCTTTTTTTGAGGCATGACCTCTTTATGTCGGCTGGCTGTCCTGGAACTCATTATGTAGGCCAGGTTGGCCTCAGGCTCAAAGAGATCCATCTGCCTCTGTCTCTGAGCACTGGGATTAAAGGCATGGATCACCATGCCTAGTTAAAGTATTTATGTTTGAAAAATAATGCTGTGATTTATTTCATGTTCTTACCTTCTTTCTGTTTTTTTTTGTTTTTTTGTTTTTTGTTTTTTGTTTTTTTTTTTTTTGTTTTTTGGTTTTTTGAGACAGAGTTTCTCTGTGGCTTTGGAGCCTGTCCTGGAACTAGCTCTGTAGACCAGTCTCGAACTCACAGAGATCCACCTGCCTCTGCCTCCCGAGTGCTGGGATTAAAGGCGTGCGCCACCATCGCCCGGCCTTCTTTCTGTTTTAATTCATATAGCTATGAACTAAAATTCATAGCCCGCACATATCACAAAATAAAAATCTGACTTTTATGCTGAGATCACTGTATAAGCCTGCCTCCAATGGCTACAGCGAGGTCATTTTACAAAATGAATTTTAATAAATAAACAACATCTTTTAAAGAAGAAAGGCAGTAGGTTGCCCATCGAAAGGGCACAGCTCACCAAGCTGTCTTCACCATAGTAATGAGCAATTGGTCTAAGAAAGGCGATGGCCCCAGAAGTTTATAAATTCAACACATAAAGAATAGGTAGTCTGTGAATGAGTTACAGCCCGAAAGCCTAAGAAACTGTGTCAGGAAAAGCTCTGCGAGTTCAAAAAAATATAAAAATACATATATCAAATAAATGTTTCAAAAAAAAAAAAAAAAGCCGGGTGGTGGTGGCCCATGCCCTTTAATCCCAGCACTTGGGAGGCAGAGGCAGGCAGATCTCTGTCAGTTCGAGGCCAACCTGGTCTACAAGAGCTAGTTCCAGAACAGGCTCCAAAGGTACAGAGAAACCCTGTTTTGAAAGCCCAAAAACAAACAAACAAACAAAAAAACCAAAAAACCCCCAAACCCCCCAAAAACTTGTAGTTTGACTCTACAAGACATGATGACCATTTTGTAATAATTTTCATTTATTTATTTCTAGTATTGCAAAATTCATCAACCCTAGAAAATTCTCAGCGACGATTTCTACAACATTCATTGATGCACAGTTCTAAGACTGCAAAGTAATAATTTAGTACCAGATCTACCTCGTGCTCCAAGATAGAAAATACCTTAACAAAACCTGAATTAAATCTGCAGCTTAACTACTTGCATCTGTTGGTCTAAATGCTGGAAATTAATAAACTAGCATGGTCCAGAACCAAGCTCAGATCTTGGGCTTTTCTGTGTAGTCATCTGGGGGTTGGCTACCTGTGCCTGACAGTATGGATTTCCAGGTCAGCCTCTGCGGAGGAAAGAGCGTTTGTCTGGTGTCTCAGCATCACCTGCTCAAGATTATGGGTAAGACACTCCACTTAATGGTGCAGCTCCACGTAGCACCTTTAGTACCCACGTTTAGGTTGGGCAAAAGTGTTTGGGTTTGTTTCACATAGGCAAGTCCTTTGAGCTGACCAGCATCCTATTTTGCGAAAGAAAAACATCATCAGGATTTCTATTTATCCATCCAGGTGTCAAGCATATATTAAACAAAAATCTAACCTCACAATATGAACCTGTTTATGAGGGTGTGAGAAGTTTCTAAGTTCACTACTTCCTCCATCACACCGGAATTATTTCAAATTCAGCCTGATCCATGTAGTGTGTTTGCTTTTTCCTAGCCACACCCCTTCCCAGCCTCTCTATTTTCTTGATTTGTTTTTGCCCCTGTCAGCTCTTCCCCGACTGCGAGGTGCCGGTTTGTCTTGTAAACAGCGACACCTGGGAGATCTGGGTTTTCCTCAGTCTGGCTTCAGCTTGCTTCTTGCTTCCCGGGTATCACAGGCGCGCCATCATGCGGGGCACCCAGCAACATACTTGCTGAAATCTGCTCAAAGACCATGAACTAAGTAACTGTCAATGACACAGTAACAAAGAGCCTGGACATCCCAGATTGCTTTCCTTTTCGCCAGTGGCAAACCCAGTCACACCGAAACTGGCTCGCTTGCAAATCATGCCCAAGCACCCACATTTCTGTGGGAACTCTTGTCTTAGATACTCTTTTAGCAGCACATACCTTATAGAAGGAAAAGGCTTGGGGAGAAAAAGAAAAAGATCCAAGCTAAGGGAAATTGTTTGAGCATGCTCAGCTGTGCTCAGGGAGAGCGAACTTGGGAGTCTAAGACCAATTCAGTCTCTAGAAGAGGAACTTGGAAATCTATGCACCCGGACAGAGAGCTGCACCCTTAAAACGACACCATTAGTTAATTTTAGTACCTGTAATTAAGCGACAGCGAATTAACTATATGGACTTTGTACGTGCCAGTGAATCTGTGGTTTCTGGAAGCTATTGCCATTTCCAGAGCATTACGAATTTCACACAAACACAAGTAGCCTGCGAAGGCAGGCATGCTAGTGCATGCGAATCATTTTCACTTGGGGAAAAAAAGTGGGAATTCCAGGCTAACTTGGCTAGCCACGTGCCCAACAGACTGGGGGAAAACAAAACAACATAGTTTTAAGCTTGAAAATACTTTAAACTACAACCCATTTGTTGAAAGGATGCACAGCTCTGAAAAACAGAAGTCTTTGAAATCAAGAGTGAAAAATGCCTACTCGACTGATTTACTTGGTGACGGCCTTGGTACTTGTCCAGCTCCTTGGGCCACGCAGGCTCACTGCCGTCTGGATCTGAAATGTGATGGTCGGTCGTTTTATGTAAACGCGGCGTGACTCCTCTCGGGCTATGAGCTCGAAGATGCTATTGACATACGAGTTCATGATGACAAGGGCCTGGGAAGAGATGCCCGTGTCTGGGTGCACCTGCTTCAGCACCTTGTACACGTAAGTAGCTCTCCTTGCGGCTGAGCTGGCGGTACTCCTTGCTGTCCTGCGCACTGATGACCGCGGAAGTCATTCTTTGGAGCGAGCGCAGACATCACTGCGCTCAGGCATCACTGTACGAAATTTTAACTCCAACAGGAACACTAAACAAACATTTGGATAAATAAGCACCCCACCACCAGCTACACCATAACCACTTACATTACGCAGTATTCAAATGAGGTTAATAAGATTTCCTTCAGGATTGGATTAGTTCTAGTGTTTCGTCACGAATGGGAGCGGAAACTACACTTGAAGGTCTAGGGTTTCATTGGCTGCCTTGTCACTTCGTATTCACCAATCAGGAAGTACGAACTGAACTGCACAAATCTGTTATAGCAAGCCTATTCAAGTACGATCGCTGTTAAAACCTAAGTATGTAGCTTTTTAAGGGGATACTATTTCGGTGTGGGTAACTCACCAGTGAGAGCTGCAACAAAATTAAGGCGTTGCCTGCCAGGCCCTATATCATCAGCTTTCTAACACTAACAATCCCACCACCTAGGCTCTTGTCCCTAAAAGTTCTCTGCTTATTGTAGCACCTTAAGATTAAACCCTTTCATTCCTATAACTGTCTGGCTTTTACATACAGATCTGGGAAAGTTACCATTTGTCCTTAGGCGGTTTGCTACACAACTCCCAAACCCACTTATCCGCCCACACCCGGATCCCCCCGGTTCTGTTCTGCTCCCGCAAGCCCAGCCCACCCACAATAGCCACGCCCCCACAGAAAGTGCAACAGCTCCTTCCCTGAGATTTGTGGGTGGCTCTGAAAAGAGCCTTTGGGTTGTTGGGCTTCTAAGCAGTTGGCCAAAGAAAATTTTTACTTTTTCTTGGCTGCAGTTTTCTTTGGCTTAGCTGCCTTCGGCTTGGCGGCTTTTGGTTTGGCCGCCTTGGGCTTCACCGCTTTCGCCTTGGCAGGGCTCTTGGGCGTCTTCTTGGGCTTAGCTGCCTTCGCCTTTTTCGGGCTCTTAGCTTTTTTGGCTCCTGCAGCTGCAGCCGGCTTCTTGGCTTTCTTTGGGGTCTTCTTGGTGGCTTTCTTCGGAGTCGCTGCTCCCGCAGCCTTCTTGGGCTTCTTGGCTGCGCCCGCGGGCTTCTTAGCCTTGGCAGCCCCGGTCTTCTTGGCTTTGGGCTTGGACTCGCCGGAAGCCGCCTTCTTGTTGAGCTTGAAGGAGCCGGAGGCGCCGGTGCCCTTGGTCTGCACCAGGGTGCCCTTGCTCACCAGGCTCTTGAGCCCCAGCTTGATGCGGCTGTTGTTCTTCTCCACATCGTAGCCGGCGGCCGCCAGCGCCTTCTTGAGCGCGGCCAGGGACACGCCGCTGCGCTCCTTGGAGGCGGCCACGGCCTTGGTGATGAGCTCGGACACCGGGGGTCCGGACGCCTTGCGCTTCGCGCCACCTGCAGCCTTGCGGGCCTTCTTCTTTACGGGGGTCTTCTCGGCGGGGGCCGGTGCGGCGGGAGCGGCAGGCGCGGTCTCGGACATGGCGAAACGTGTGTGAGAAGAGAGGACTCGAGCCGGAAGCAGAGGCACTGGCCGGGACTCGGGCCGCGGCGCTGCGCCCGCCCGTTTATATAGGGCGGAGCTGCGTCGTGATTGGTGCGCTGTCCAGCCCGCCTCGCTGGCAGCCTCGGAGTGTCCTCTCGGATGCCGAGTTGTGTTTGTTACACCTCAAAAAAAGCCAAAAATGTCAAAATTCCCTACTTCGAATTGCTTGATTTCTCTCAAATAATGATCCCTGAAGCCTCGGGCTTCATGCACATCTCAAATGGTGAGCAAAGCATCAAGCCTTCTGTTAAAAACTTGCAATATTTCCCGCGGTGCTCAGCAAATTTCAACTCAGAGAAACAAAACTTTCTATTTTCTTCGTAAATTATAAACTGATCTTCGACTGTACAGTTTTCTGACCCGTCAGAGTCGATTCTCCAAGTGGTTAGCTTCTTATGTGGCTAAAAACCTTGCCACTGGCGTTAAGATTTTTATTACAAATCTGCACTTAAGTGGGGGAAGTAACACAGGCTCCTCCTAGAGTCCTGCCTATTGAGCCGAGGGCATTTGAGTTCATCAAACTGGTTCACTTCAATCTTTAGCAGATTAGTTACCATTTTGAGATAAATTCTGCTCTCCTAAGCCATGAGCCTATGTATCTATGGTTTTATTTCTGCCCGTTCCACCTAAGTTTTTAACTAATTTCTTAGGATAATTCTTTTCTTTCTGCTCCCAATGGTTGGGGGCGGGGCTGTTGCATTTCCATCTCTCTGGACAACTACTCCTTTGGGTTGAGGTACCTTAAATTCAGAGTATAAGTGTGCCGGGACACTCCAAAACATACTAATGGTGTAGACATGAAAATGACTAATTTCCAAGTAGGAAATAAATGATGTTCTCGAAGTCTTTGGGAGTAGAGCTGAGCTTAACTTTGAGGAATTTCTTTTGGGTCTTGCAGAGTTGTGAAATACATTTTAATACTATGCTATATTAAAACTAGATAAAACTGAAATTGAACCATTGATCAAGAGAAAAATAAGTGAAAAGTGCAGCCCAGACCACCACTACTCCCATCTTAGAGAAACTCAGACCTGTTACTGAACAGTTGCTCTCCATATATGGCTAGTCTTCATGAAGACATTGCCTCATGTTTCCTGGATCTCCCTGAACGATAAGTCACATGCTGGGTGATTGAGGAGTTAAGAGTTTACTCTTAGAATCAGTTTTGAGAAGGTATTAAGCAGAATCTTTGTTTTCCGAAGACATGCCTTGCAAGACATTCAAAGAGTGGGTTCAGCTGTTCAACCAAGGAAATGTCTAAGAGGATAATGCAAGCCCAATGACAATGATTATTTCTTGGAAGTTTGGATGAAATTGTCTTCAGAAATAATAAGGCTCCCATTACAGAGATAAGATGCAATGTTGACTAATGGCATAAAGTGATAGCTGTTGTTCTGTGATACGATTGGCTCTGACATCAATTATCATCAATTCCACTGATCCAAACTTCACAAACAATGGTAATGAAGGGAACATGGAAGTTCAACACGCTGTTGATGAGGTGTTCTTAAAATCCTGTAGTATTATCTTTAATGTTAAGTTTGATATGAAAATGGTTTATATTATCAGTATTTCCATAATATATGTCTCCAATTTCATGTATTAATAAATGCCAACTGTGGTATTCACTAAAGCTCTGAGCTAGAGTAGAGAAACTGTGTGGGTGTTTGATGTTGAAACAAAAACACTCCTGTAAATGGAAGGATTTTACACAACATTAATATTTGTTCCTTTATTTCTCATTGTCTTCAAGATGGGGGGGCACTTAAATTCCCTGAGTTTTGAGACAAATATAGTCCTTCATTTCTCCCCTTTCAGATACTATACATTTTCTGAGACTAAAACTATTCGCTTGACAGAGAAGCCAATGAACATTGCCCATCGTTAAGATTTTGATACTTTTCTATAATGAGATAGAAACAATATCAAAGGTTTCACTCCTTTACATTAATCTGCGGGTCTAGCTAACAATAGTGGAATTGCACACAAATGGGTGCAATTCTTGTATTTCAACTACAAATCTCCAAATTTTCTCCAGGTGATTCTGACTAATGACTCCTTATGTCTCAAGTATGCATGTTTTAGGGTTTGGATAGCACACTCCTACCCAGCCAAGTCTGAGAGCCGCTGCTAGCTGGAACGAACCGAGGCAAACAAACATGTTTCTTGTCATGTGGGTATTTCTGTGGAAAGCCAGGCTCGCCTGTTGTTCTGGTTTGCTTTCTGTTGTAATAAACTCTTTGACCAAAAGCAGCTTGGGGAGCAAAGAGTTTATTGCAGATTACAGGTTACAGTCTATCATCCCGGGAAGCCAAGAAGAAAATGAAGACATAAACCCGAGCATAATCCAATTGAGGCAAGCTACCTCCTGGCTCACGCTGTTACTTTCTTAATATAGCTCAGTCCCATTTGCCTAGGAATAGCACTGCCTACAATGGACTGGGCCCTTCTACATCAATTAAAAGTCTAGAAAATCCCCACAGACATGCCCCTGGGCCGATCTGATGGGAGCAACTGCCTGTTCCCAGGTGTGTCAAATTGTCAATCAAGATTACTATGTCACCTGCAAAAAACTGGGCCAGGACAAAGCTGCTGGATGGGAGCTCCTGGTAGGAAGATGGGGCAGCTGCGTGCAGCTGAAGGCTGGTGTACAACTGGGTCAAGGTTAAAAGATAAGAGTTCAGTTAATCATGGCGGGAGCAGTCTCTGTAGGGGACCCATCTTCAGGCTGAAACTTCTGGGGCATCGGCCACGGGGAAGAAAGCAGTGGTGGATGTTTTCTGCATAAACTGTCACTACTGGGACCAGATTAAAGCTTTGCTACCATTCTGAGCTCAGTGGAGGGAGGTTCTGTCACCTCCGCTAGGCTAGTGCACTGGTGTTTTTACAAAACCATGCCTGTGTCAAACAATACACGCTTTCTCAGGACTTCACTTTCCCTCAACACTCCTGTCAGCCTCCTCTGCACTAGAGTGACAGGCATAACCCACTATTCCTGTCTGACTTTAATAGTCGCTACTAGAAATTTGGGAGTGTTAGGAAAGGAGGATACTCTGGTTATTTTCATTTTGGATAGGTTAGCGAATGTGGTAAGGGGAACAATGTGATTTGTAGAAAAGCTGACAGAAATTAGAGGCATGGTTTTGATTCCTTTCACTACACAATCTGAATTCATTGCCATTTTAATATGATGCTATGTATGATCTATCATGGCTAATGTATTAAAGACAGAATTTGTGGATGAGATGTTTGAAAAAGAAACATTATCTTAGGCATCACTTATTAATTATCTTAGGCATCACTTATTAATTATCTTAGGCATCACTTTTCATTTCAGTAAAGATAAATAATAAAACTGTGGCTTGTATACCCGGAGCTATACTCTGCAGCAGCATTTGAAACAATAAAAACCAGAAACAATCTTTGTGCCCATACAAATGAGGATGATTTAATGACTTTGATATGTTCACTTGATCAACTAATAAACAGCTGTCCGAGGAAGAGCGCTATGAACTAATTTGAACTGAATTACTGGACAGACCTTCAAGTACTAAGATAAACCCAAAAGAATATTCATGCTACGAAACTCTGTAATAAAGAAGACAAAGTAAGAAAGATGCTTTTTGTTCATCTGTATAGAATAAAGTCAGGGAAGTATTTATTAAGTATTAATTAAGTATTAAAAGCTGAAGTGATTGTTTACTCATAGGAGGTAGAAGAGAAATAAATATTTAGAAAGGGTAGCAGGAAGAGAGGATATATTTTTTCATACAACGCGAAATTGGAACCGAGCAAAACAAGCTCTTAATGAAGTAATTAAGAGCAACAGGAATCCAATAGACTACGAACACTGACGCCGGAGTGAAGTTGCGGTAAAGGAAGAGCAGGAGAGGCCTGCCCAATGCCTCTTGGCCCTGGGTGGTGGAAGACGACCACCTGGCGCCATTACGATGAGCAACTCTATGGCAGGGAAATGGTAGAGAAAGAGAGACAGAGCAGCTCATGTGCTGTGGGGAGAGGGGAAACTGAAGAAGTCAAGGCGGTGAACAACAGGCTGATGTGTGTGGCCTACTTGCCATCCTGGGCCATGGTGATTTCCGGGCCCAGGCTACTGCCCAGTACCACGCCTGGATCTGTAGTCCTATCATAGCAGGGGCTGTGTTGATGTGTGTGGCTCGTGTTGCCCCCAAAGGCCACACGACTGCCACCTCTGGTCATGTTGGTGTTCAAGGGCCCTTCTGCCTTTGTGGCCTTGCAGATCTGGGTGGCTCGCGCTGCCTCCCAAGGCCATACTACAGCTGGGGTCTGTGTTGATAACCTGTGACCCTTATTACTACTGGGGACCTTGCGAGCCCTGCAGGTTGAAAGAATCATGCCTTTTGAAACCCAAGGGTTATGCTGAGCTGGCTCCACCCTTCACTCGGAGATCTGGTCCTGCCCAACACTGGCCTCGAGAGGGGCTACGGCCCTTGCCTGAGGGCAGTGGTCCCAGCAGAGGCCTGGATTGACTAACTCAGCTAGCACCCAGACCCACATCCAGTGTTTTGAGTAGGTCCACCCCAACATCTACCCCATCTATGATTTGCTGAAGTTCATGAAGGTACTGGCTCGGTGGTACCAGAGGTGCACGCTCTCCATGACTTGGGGCAACCCCAGGATATCCAAGAGGAGTTTTGGTAAGGGTCCGGTATTGATGTTGTACCAGAAGTCAGAGAGGCCTTGAAGCAGACCAACAAGTCAGTTGGTGAGCATTTGCCAGTAAAGCTGTTTGAACAAAAGGATACCCTGCTTGACATACCACATGACTGACACACTACATGACTAACACACCACATGACTGACACACCACATGGGAGCTCCCAGTGCCACTAAGATGAATGAAGAAATGATGGAGAGGTGGGAAAGATGGAGCAAAGTGACCTTTTCTTTTTTATTTGTTGTTTTATTCTAATTAATATTGTTATTTTTAAAATTTTTCTTTTAGGGGTGCTGCAAGAGTCAAGGGAGGGTGTGGAGGGACTGGGAAGTGAATGGGGTTTGTGAGCATTACATGACATTCTCAAAGAATCAATGAAAAGTTAAGGTTTAAAAAAATGACGACCATGATAGCATTGGGGGAATTAAGAAATCTAAAGATAGGGCTGGAGAGATAGCTCAGCGGTTAACAGCACTGACTGTTCTTCCAGAGGTCCTGAGTTCAATTCCCAGCAACCACATGGTGGCTCACTGCCATCTATAATGAGATCGGGTGCCCTCTTCTGGGGTGCAGGTATGCATGCAGGTGGAACACTGTATATAATAAATAAATAAATCTTTAAAAAAAAGATAAATTTAAATTACGAAGGAAAACAAAGATACAACTCTCCAGGCAGTGATCTAGTGGAAGGGCTTCCTCAGGAATATGGGTTATAGATTTAAAAAAAAAAAAACTGTCTCTATTCATTACATTGGATGGACATCTATAACATTCCATGTTGTTGACAACGAGACCAGAGTTTTCTCTTGTGGATGTCAGTGACATTAACAGAATTAATTTATATTACAGTATTACTGGAAGCCACTTTAAAGTGGAACCACATTTATAAAAACAGAACACAGGTCTATGTGTGAATGCTGGCAGGACAGCATATATACATTTCTTCTTTCTCAGCTGACCACACACAGAAGTAGTCCACTTCTTAGGGGTAATTACCACACTGATAAGGCTTGTATACACCATTCACCAACAAAAGGAACTAGTGTTCCTTACTGATGTTTGTTGAATTCCATGGCTAGGGTGTGGGGAACTATAGAATGGGCCTGGATTATGTGCAAGGTGAGAAAATGAGGTTGGGGAAAAAAGAAAAGAAAAGAAAAAAAATAAAAAGAAAAATGGAGGTTTCTTGAAACATGAAAGCCAGGTAATCTCAAGGAATTCATAATCACCAGAATTAGTACTATTTGACAAAAGGATAAGAATATGAATAAGAATAAAAGGAAGAATTTGATTTTGATTTTAACTCATAGAATTGTATATATACATATGTGTATTTTTACAAGACTACAATGAAGAATAAGAATTTGATTTTGATTTTAACTCATAGAATTGTATATATACATATGTGTATTTTTACAAGACTACAATGAAGAATAAGAATTTGATTTTGATTTTAACCCAGAGAAATATATATATATATATATTTACAAATAAATAGAGGTGTTGGAAATGTTCATATGGTTTAAGTCTAATTAATAGATATGGAAGGAAAGAGGCAGACTATCATGCAATCACTCTTATGTTCTTATAGATGCAATCTATGATGGATATGGAAGAACAAGAGTCCCAGAGTTTTGCATATCTTCCTGGAAACATCTATTAGCTCTGAAGAAAAAGATAATGCATCCATAGTGAAGAATTCCCAGAGACATCACATTGACCTAGTAGGGTAAATTTCACAGAGACAAGATCTGTCTGTCTGTCTGTGCCTTTCTCGCCTCATATCAAGAAGTATGCTTCATCATTTGGGGAATGTTTCCTGAAAAAAAAATTATATATCTCCAAGTTTGTGTTCCTGTTGCTGTCATAAACACCATGGCAAAAAAGCAACTTGGAGAACATCTTAGTTACTATTCTGTGACTGTGAAGAGACACCCTGACCAAGGCAACTCTTATAAGAGAGAGTATTTAATTGGGGGCTTGCTTATAGTTTCAAAGTATTAGTGAAGTGTCATCACGGCAGGAAGCCAAGATGGCAGGCATGGTGCTAGAGAAACAGAGAGACAGACAGACAGACAGACACACACACAGAGAGAGAGAGAGAGAGAGAGAGAGAGAGAGAGAGAGAGAGAGAGA
>NC_022018.1:30345223-30350599 GCF_000317375.1 Microtus ochrogaster
AGAGAGAGAGAGAGAGAGAGAGAGAGAGAGAGAGAGAGAGAGAGAGAGAGAGAGAGGTGAGGCTAGGCCTGGCATGTCCAACAAGGCCACACCTCCTAATCCTATCAAAGAGTTCCACTCCTTGGCCACTAAACCTTCAGATATATGAGCCCAAGGGGGCTATTTTCATTCAAATCACCACAGGGAGGAAAAGATGATTTTTTTTTAAAATCCTACTTGTTATTGTCTATCATTGAGAAGAGTCAAGGCAGGAACGTGAAGGTACCGTGTAGGAAAGTTGCTTACTGGCTTGTGGCTACTGGCTCATATTCAGCCAGCTTTCTTATTCAACCCAGAACCATTTCCACCAAGGGTGGCGTTCCCTAGAGTGGACTGGATCTCTCCTGTCAATCAGCAATCAAGAAGGTCTCTCAGCAGACATGGTCACAGGACACTGGGTCATACTTCAGTTGAGACCCCATGACTTGTCAGATGATCCTGGGTCGTGTCAATTTGACAATAGAAACATGCCAGGATGACACATAAAAGCACGAAAGATACATAAAAGTGAAAACATCAGACGAATGCAAATCAAAGGGCAGTCTTCAGAAGGAGCGATGGTGACCGGGGGTACGAGCCAATGGTGGAGTGTGTAGTTGGAGCACACAACGAACCGTTTACAGTCCCCTCCTGAGCTTGGTCTTCAAAGGATGAGGCCACTGATGAACCATTACAGGCTGGAAGAGACAAAAGGAAAAAATAAAAATTAAAGTCAGTGATATTCTGAATCATGTCCAAGAGTCAGCAAAGGATGCTAGCGGGGAAAATCTGCGGAACTTGGAAACATATCTGAATTTTAGTTAACATTGTATCAGTATCCATTTCCTGGTTTTGATAAGGATAAACAGTTATGTAAAATACCAACACCACTGAAAGCCAGTTGAGGGAAATAAGAAAATTCTTGAGTGCTTCTTGCAACTTTTCTACCGATTTAAAAATAATTCAGAGTAAAACTTATTTCACCAGCTGGGGAAAATAATAAACATATGATATTTTTTTTTGTGGTAGGTTTTTCTTTCTTTTTTCTTGTCTTTTTTTCTGAGACAGGGTTTCTCTGTGTAACAACCCTAACTGTCCTGAAACTATCTCTGTAGACCAGGTTGGCCTCAAACTCTCAGAGATTTACTTGCCTCTGCCTCTTGAGCACTGGGATTAAAGGTGTGCACCACCACCATCTGGCAGAATTTTCATTCTTGTGTCTAAATCTTCATGCTTTCTAAATTTCTATTGTAAGGGTGTACATTTTATGAGCAATGATCATGTTTACTTCAAAATGTGACTAAGCTTTTGTTTTGATTTGTTTCTGTGCTAATTTCCTCCAATATTCAGATACTGTTCCTCTTCTCATAATCTGGACTTTTGTTGAAGTGATTTTCCACTCATTCAGTTTTCTCTTAATTTATTATGTGTGTGTATCCTTGAACAAGATGGTTCTATTGTCTTTTCTTTAATTATTTGTAATAATAGTACAACCAGTGTTTTGTGCCTTGATGTTTTCCCCCCTTTTCCTTTCTCTTCAACAAGCATTGTTTTTAGTGTTTCGTTTTTGTTTGGGCTGTTGCTGTTCTTTTTCTGAGGCAGAAGGTTGGTCTGTCAGCAGGGAAGTCCTGATCTTCTTGTGGGAGCATGAGCATCTGAATCCATACCACCCCTACACGTCTAGTTTGCCTTTTTCTTGTGTAGAGGATGCTTCATTAAAAAAGGAAGAAAGGAAGAAAGAGAGAGAGAGAGAGAGAGAGAGAGAGAGAGAGAGAGAGAGAAAAGAAAAGCAGCGTGCCTGCCCACAGAGGCTCGTGAGTGTGATCATGGTTCTATGATGCCGATGATTTGTAGCCTTGGACTCCTGAGCTGTCCTAGACAGTGCTGCTGGTACCGCCAACTATGATATAGACAGCCACACATGGAGGCCACTTCGCCACTCTCTTTAGCCATTCAAGCTTCTGATGCCCCTAGAGCAAGGGCCAGAAGTATGAAAGGAGTCTTGGAGGTTTCCAGCTCCCCGCACCGTGTCTACCTAGCTGTAGCCCTCAACATCAGGACACAACGATAAACTAACTCCCATCTGAACTTCTGGTGCACCAGCTACGTAGGAGTGTTAGACTCTTTGCCACTGACTGAAATGGAAGGGACTTAAGAGAAGTGAGATCGGCCTGTGCTCATGGCTTTAGAACGTTCAGTGATGGCTCCATGGGCATGAGTTTCTGTTGGTACAGACGTCGTAGTGGCAGAAGTGTGTGGTGGAGGACACTTCTTGCCTCGTGGTAGCTGGGAACTAGGGAAAGGAGGAGTCCTGTAGGAGATCCATCTTTCCAGGGCCTCCTCCCACCTCCCCATTTCCCCTAGGTGAGTCCCACCTTCAAGTTTCACCACTTCACGGTCATCTCTCATATTGTCATCCCCGCAGGGGACGAGCTCATTAGGTCTAGTCACTTTCTAGGAGATCATCAGTCTGCAGGGCACCAGCAGGTGAGTGTGTGGTCTGACCTTTCAAATGTAAACTCTGAGTGGTCAGAGGAAGGAAAATGGTTTCTTTAAGCTGCTGAGTTTTGGCGTTCTTTGTTACACAGCGTGGACAGCCTAAAGAGTAGCGGTTTACATTTACTACCATCTAGTACCTGACTAGTTGTTATTCTTTTTAGGAACTCATTTTGTTAATAACCTCCATTAAGGAGCACATTTTGTATCAAATACATCCACATGCACATGACCTATTTAAGTGTGGAGGCCCAAAGAGGCCAAAGGTCAGAGCGCTTGGGACTTGTTTTTCATTCCCTCGAGATTATTATGGTTCTAACTCCTAGGTAGTTAGAACCCACCTAGTTGTGCAGAAGAGTTCTGCTCTCTCAAGGCTACTGTAAACAGGTGTGGCTAGTTGCCAGACCTTGCTCTCCTGAAATAGGGAAGTAGTTGGTTCTTACCTAAAACAAAAGTCTAAGGATACAACTAAGTTCCAGTTCCCTTTATGAAATAACTTGGGATTCCACCCTGGGAGTGTTTGGTCTAGGGCGCGAGCGTTGGAGGTGGCCTTGACTTCCAGTTAGTTTGTTAAGGCAGTCTTTTGTTTTATGATGTTAACCTGTTGGAAATTAAACACGGGCGAAGTTTCAGTACTCACTGAAATTCCCTCCTGATACTACCCTATGTGTTTCTGCATTTTATTATTTTTGTTCGCGTCTTTGTATTCTCATGCCTCCACTCTGGAAGAGGGTATTTTGTCGAGGCTGGTCCCCGGACATTTAAGACAAAAGATTGAAGTAGTAATGGATACCCTTTCTAAATTTATTATATGCTACTTTTTCTTTTCCACCCTTCCTTCTTTTTTATTTTTTTTAAAAGGATTATTTTGTGTGTGAATGCATGCCACAGGCCTGTAGTGCCTTTAGAGATCAGAAGAGGGATTGGATACCCCTGTATTGGATTTATTGGCAGTTGTGAGCCACCCAATGCTGGTGCTGGGAACTCATCCTAAGTCTTCTGCAAGAGCATCAAATGCTATTAACCAGGGAGCCATCTCTCCAGCCCCAGGAATACATTTGTTTTCTCTTTAGTTTTTTCGAGACAGGGTTTCTCTGTGGTTTTGGAGCCTGTTCTGGAACTAGCTCTTGTAGACCAAGCTGGCCTCGAACTCACAGAGATCCACCTGCCTCTCAACTGCTGGGATTAAAGGCATGCACCACCACCGCCTGGCCAGGATTACATTTTAAATTCAATGAAAAAGCTTAATAGAGGTTACTCCGTTACTATGGGATACCAGGAGGTAATTCTTTGCAATCTGCAGGCAAGTTAGTTAGTTTTGGAAAAAGTATAGGTGGGCAATGTTTTATATATCTGGATGAGGATTTTAGTATGTGCTTTCTTGGGATCAGAGATCTTAAGACTAAAAGGCTTAATATACATTTTGGTTTTTTTTTTTGTTTTGTTTTGTTTTGTTTTTTCGAGACAGGGTTTCTCTGTGGTTTTGGAGCCTGTCCTGGAACTAGCTCTTGTAGACCAGGCTGGTCTCGAACTCACAGAGATACGCCTGCCTCTGCCTCCCGATACATTTTGTTCTTTTTTTTTTAAGATTTATTTATTATTTATGTATACAACATTCCTTCCATGTATACTTGCATGCCAGAAGAGGGCACCAGATCTCATTACAGATGGCTGTGAGCCACCATGTGGTTGCTGGGAATTGAACTCAGGACCTCTGGAAGAGCAGTCAGTGCCCTTAACCTCTGAGCCATCTCTCCAGCCCGTACATTTTGTTCTTAAAAGCAGTGCACATGTTTCTTAATTCTGGAAACAACAAGGATGTCCTCCTCTGTATGAAAAGATGGCCTGTATGAAACTAGGCTTTCAGAGATGCTAACCTCTTTCTGTTAATTTTAAATATTGGTTCTGCAACCATTTTCTTAGTTAATAGTACTTATCTCTTCAGAGGTCTTGCTGTAAAGTGGTTCCCATAATAAAGGAGAGAATACTTTTGGATTTCTTGTTCTTCAGCTTCTCTACATTCTAGTTTGCTTTCTAATACTATAACTGTTTTCTGAGGACCTCAACTTATAAGGAAGAAAGGTTTGCTTTGACTGTTTAGGTGTGGACTTGATTGGCCACATTCATCGTTTTGGGGTTACAGTGAAGTGGTACACAATGGTGGAAGACTACTTATCTCATGGCTGCTGAGAAGCAAAGAGCA
The DNA here is from genome assembly GCF_000317375.1 of Microtus ochrogaster. Taxonomy (NCBI): domain Eukaryota; kingdom Metazoa; phylum Chordata; class Mammalia; order Rodentia; family Cricetidae; genus Microtus; species Microtus ochrogaster. The sequence goes on from NC_022018.1 coordinate 30,349,941, forward strand.
TGAGAGAGACAGTGGACTGGGACCTGATATATACTCCAGGAATTTAGTGTCCTTTCACCAGGAGGCCCCGCTTCCCACAGGTTCTACTTTTTCCCACTCCATTAGAGGGTAGGACGAAGCCTCCAATCCATTGGTTTTTGAGGACTTTCAAAATACATGTTCTAGCAATATCACATTTCTAATTATTACTTGATCAATTTTCTACACTCTGTATTATATGACTGCTGGATTTGTAATCTAAGCATTATTTAATAAATAGGATCACTAACTTATAAATGTCTATTGATTAGCATAAACGCTTCAGCAGATAAACTCTTGCATCGTTATCTATTACTCCATAACTCACTTTCCAGCACACGTACTGAGTATCTAAGTTGTCTTGTTGCTGTAACAAAACACCTGATATAAGCAACTTAAGGACAGATCCAATGCAATGCCCAGCAAAATCCCAGCAAAATTCTTTAAAGATCTCGAAAGAATGGTACTCAACTTCATATGGAAAAGCTGTTGTGCTTTCCTGTCCCTTTAAGGGACAAGCCACGCCCATTCCCCCTCCCCATCCGCTGAGGCAAGCTGATCTTCAGCTTCCGGCCTGAGCTCGCTCTCTTTTCCATCTTCCTCTTGGAGAGGTAGCTTCGCTTCTGCCTCTCTCTCCACTT
>NC_022018.1:30350780-30354213 GCF_000317375.1 Microtus ochrogaster
CATTCAACCTCACCCTGCATGTCGTGTCTATCCATGTTTCTGTCTTCTGCCCACCTGCCATGTGTCTCCCTGCCTGGAACCAGCCATTGCTCGGGGACCAGCAGCCGTCTCTGCCTGGGGCCCACTGTCTACCACCACATGGCCCGCCACCACCACCACCACCGCTCGGGCCGCTGCTCTGGGACCAGCAGCCATTTCTGCCTGGGACTGGCTGCTCCCAGAGACCGCTGCCTGCCACCACATGGCCTACCGCCACCATTTGGGACCTACAGCATTTCTGCTGCCTACTGCCGCTGGGGATCTTGCAGCATTTTTAAAAAAAGAACAACAGGAGGGGAGGGCTTACCTGGCTTACATTTGCACGTTCATTTGTCATAATCCATCATTAAAGGAAGTCAGGGTGGGCACTCAAACTGGGCAGGAACTTAGAGGCAGGAGCTAATTCAGAGTCTATGGAAGGTTGCTGCTTACTGACTTGCTCCTCATGGCTTGCTCAGCCTGCATTCTTACAGAACCTAGGACCACTAGCCCAAGGATGACACCACCCACAGTGGGCTGGGCCTGACCTATTAATTGTTAATTTCAAAAAATGCCAAAGAGTTGTATCCTTTGGAGGCCTTTTCTCAATCGACGTTCCCTCCTTTGAGATGACTCTGGATTGTGTCAAGTTGACATCAAACTCTTCAGCACATCAACATTCTTGGATTTACAGGACCACAGGCTGTGCAGATCTCCTCAATCCCCAAAGCAGGAAACTTAGTGCACAGGCCGAGGGCAGTCCTGATGAAGCAGCCACATGCTGTAGGCTCTAGCAGATAGTGAGTCTGCAGGACTAGGCATGGCCTTCAGCACCATTTTCCAGCTCCTTTGGAAAGGAGTTCATCATTGTATCCAGTCCCACTGTTAGTGAGTGTATTTGTATAGTGGTTCAGGGACGATTTCAGAAAATTTAGGTAGAGGGAACTAGGTCATTAGGCCAACGGGATGAGTGGAGAGACTCCTGCAAGGGGGGGGGCAACCAAAGTGCAGCAGAAATGTACTACCTCTCCCTGCTAAAGAAACAAGGCAGGAAGAGATGGCACTGAACCTTATGAGGTGGGTGCAATGCCAGCCAACAGGACCAGCACATTGGCTTTTAGTGGAGCCAGAGGTGGAGCACGAGAGAGAGAGAAGCTGTAAGAAAGAAAAAAGGAAGATGAGAAATATTCTGATCCATCTGTCACCTTCTATCATCGCTTCCCATTGGCCAAACACTGAAGCAGGACAGTGGTGGCACATACATGTAGTCCTATCATCTCGGAGGCAGAGGGAGGTGGAGCTCTGTGAGGTTGAGGCCAACCTGACCTACATAGTGTGTTAAGGCTAGCCAGCGCTACAAAGTGAGACTCTGTCTCACAAAACAAAACAAAGATTAAAAAAAAAAAAAAACAGATGGGTGGTGGTGGTGGCCCATGCCAGCACTGGGGAGGTAGAGGCAGGTGGGTCTCTATGAGTTCGAGGCCAACCTGGTCTACAAGAGCTAGTTCCAGGACAGGCTCCAAAGCTACAGAGAAACCCTGTCTCAAAAAACCAACCAAACAAACAAACAAAACAAGGAAGTGAGCAAGACAGTGGGACAAGATTAGATAAAAGTCACGGGGCATTCCAAAAGATAGAAAATATTTGAGAAGATGGAATCTAGGTGATTAGAAAAGATATGGGAACACTGAGGTTTCTTTACTTGTGATAGTTTGCATGTAATTTGCTCCCATAATCTCACAGGGAATAGCACGATTAGGAGGTGTGGCTTTGTTGGAGTGGGCATGTAGAAAGTGTGTAGCTATGGGAGCAGGCTTTGAGATCCTGTGCTAGGATGCCACCCTGTGTCTCAGGCGACTTCTTGTCAACTGATGTGGTCCTGCCAGATGTACGGCTCTCAGCTACATGCACAACATCTGCCTGTCTGCTGCCATGCTCCCTATTGTGGTTATAACAGACAGAACCTCTGAAATTGCAAACGAACCACCCCAGTTAAATATTTTCTTTGTAAGAGTTGGGGTCATGTGGTTCCTTCACAGCAATGGAATTCCTAACGAAGACACCTTACGCAGGTGTCAGGGAGGGGGGACAGCTGGGGGAGTGGTTCCAGAAACACAACAACTACCAAAATTCTTGTCTCAAGAATTTGAAGAATGAAATTTCAGGTCCCTACAGGGTGAGTTTCAGAGAGGCTTTTATTATAGACCCATAGCTGCAAGCTTAAAGAAGTTGGTACTGGGCTTCCGTGTAGCAGACAGAGCTCAGGAAATGGGGTACCAGTAAGATATTAGTCTGGGGCTTTTAGAAAGCTTATTGCAGAAATTGGGGTGAGGTGTAGGAAGGAAGATGGGCTGGTCAGTCCAGCAGGCACACCCAGGTGTCCAGGTGCCTTTCAGGTCTCATTTTCAGTCACCCGAGGCAGTACAGTCTTTAGGCCAAGGACAGTTCAGGTTAGCCAGGAGATCACTAGGAGATAACAAAGAAATAGAAACCAGATTGCCCCCTTCTTGGCCTCCTGGCCTCCATTAAGGACATTTCAGGAGTGACTGCTTTGGAGTCCCTGCCCAATCTGACCTCCCTTTATCTTCTGATCTCGTGAGAAGTTAGAGCCTCACCTCTTAAGGAACCTATTCATTTTTACCAGCTACCACATCAGGAGCAAGGTAATGCCCTCCGACAGGTCTTTCCACTCCTGGCTTCTGCCTCTTCTCTCAGAGGCACCAGAGTCTTGTATGCTAGCTGCAACTCAGGGGAAATGCATGTAGCCTCTTCTCTTGCATCAGGCAGAGCTGCCTATCCAGGTAGGGGTAGCCTCACACACAGAGGGGGCTGGGCTCCACAGCCCATACTTTCCCCAATGCTTAAAGAAAGAACTGATTTGAATACAGAGCACAGATATTTTCTGTGTGGGTGTCAGCTGGGAAAGCCGGCTTCATAGCACCTGGGACACTGGCTAATTCTCCCACAAGGAAAGAAGCAACCATTCTTCCTAGTTCATTGCCAGGCAACCCAGAGGGAGTCCCTGGGGTTGCATGTAACAATCTCTGCTATGTATACAATGTGTCTCCTCATAGTACTTCTGGCCTTGCTACTCAGAAAGTCCCTACTGCTAGTGCCACCATCCACAGCCACCCTACCGTCACTGGGGAAGGCATCTTTTACTGTCCGGGATAGGATGGTCAGGAAAGGCTTTCGTGATATCTGAACAAACAGCTGAGGGAAGTGAGGGTTCTGATAGGTAGGAGATAACTGTTCAGTGTCTGAAAACCAGTCTCACAAAGTGTGCTGCTTGAGTTAGGCCTGAGGCATCTGGGTTTGAGGTGAGGGGACTCTTGTAGGTGGGAAGAAGGCACAGTACAGGAAGAAAGGGGGGGAGAGAGGGAGGGGGAAGAGAGGGAGGGAGGGAGGGAGGGAG
>NC_022018.1:30354313-30360307 GCF_000317375.1 Microtus ochrogaster
GAGAGAGAGAGAGAGAGAGAGAGAGAGAGAGAGAGAGAGAGAGAGAATGTGTGTGTGTGTTAGACAGGCAGCAGGGAAGGCGTTTTGTTGGGAAGAAATAGGTCCTTTAATGTTGTAGTGTGCTGAGAGATGTATTGGTTAACTTTTGTGGTAACAAAACAAAAAGCTTGAAGCCTTTGTTGGTTCTTTTGTTCAAGTATTACATTTATGGGCAATTTCACTCTGCTGATACACAGAGAATCTGAATATAAGACACAAAGGAAGGGAGAACTCAGACTGCCGTCATCTTCAGGGTGAGTTCTGAGAAAACAAGGGCTTCCACAGGACTGAGTGTGGGACAGAAGCTGCTGCTCTCACTCGAGTCCCCTCGGTTCAACTGTGACTGTGACCTTGAAGATGCTCTGTCAAGGTCACCGCGCCCAACTGTCAGCCTCTCAGACTACTGAAGCAATTGTTACAGTTGCCTCCATTAGGTTTTGAGGGAACCCATCAGAGAAAATGATTTCTCTGCTTTGGGTGGAGACCTACCATTCCAAGCTCCCCACAGCATGGGAGGTAACCTAGTTAGAAGGCTTTGCTGTGTTTGACATGTCTACCCACGCCACTGGGTCTGCTGTGTCTAAACTTCCATAGGTGCACACAGTCCGCGCACAGGCTTGTATCCCTGCTTTCCTAGTTAGCTTCTGCTGTAAACTTGACACAGTCCTGAGTTATCTCAAGGGGTCTCAAGTGGGGGTCAACCTCAGTGTTAGGGACATTATCTTTAGGGGAATTTTCATGATTGCTGATTGATGTTGAAGGGCCCAGCCCTCTGTTGGTTTTGAAGTATGAGATCCTTCTTTGTACAAGTATGTCAGCTCAGCACATGCCAGAGAGAATAAGTCACTGAGCAGTGGTCCTCTGTGGTTTGTGCTTTAGGTCCTGCCTAGAGTTCCTGTCGTGGCTTCCCTTAATGATGGGTTGTGACCTGAAAGATGAGATCAATTCTTTTTTCCCCTAAGTTGCACTTGGTCCTGGTATTAGTATTGCAGCAACAGAAGCCACGTGGTCATACACACACACACACACACACACACACACACACAACAAACAAAGATGTCAATAGAGACTTAGGGACATGCACTAAGGGATGAGAGCAAAAGGTGTTTCTTAAAACAGCGTATAAGCAAGATGGTGCAGGCTTCTCCAGAGTCTCCTGAGAACCTCAAGAGCTGTCTGTGGGATTTGGTGCTTCTGAAGTCCATGACCCAAAGGGTTTCTAAGGTGCCTTAATTTTTTTTAAATGTGATCATAATTGGTTTCTGAGGTGTCTTGGACATGATTACAAGTTATAAGATAGACTGACTGATCACATAGCTTGGGGGGATCCCAACTACACTAGGTCACAAGATAGTCCAGATGGATTCTGGCAGTAAACAAAGCGACCCGTTCTCAGATCACTGCAAATGTCCAGCTGTGAAAACAGGGGTTGGAAACTCAGAGGCCTCACACACATGGGTCTCCAGCATGGTCTGTTGTTATTTTAATATTCTTATTTGAAATATCTCTACAGAAAAGGAGATTGCTTTGTAGGCAATCTTCATGGTGAATTCTGTTGGTGGTACTGGACTTCTCAGACTCTCAGCTAGAGAAAGCTGTAGCCAGTGTCAGGGGCAAGGGGCTCCTTTCTTTCCCAACTCCCTTTAATTTTCCTCTTCTCTCCTGTTTCATATTGTAGATGTATTTTTTTTTTGGTTGTTTGTTTTGCAAGACAGGGTTTCTCTGTGGCTTTGGAGTCTGTCCAAAAGCTCCGTAGACCAGGCTGGCCTCGAACTCACAGAGATCCACCTGCCTCTGCCTCCAGAGTGCTGGGATTAAAGGTGTGTGCCACTACCATCTGGCTGTAGACGTACTCTTAAGAATAAGCATGGTGTGTCCTTCCAACTCAGCCTGTGAGACAATGTTTCTGTCTCTTCACCTCCTGGATTTGCAGGGCTAAAAGTAAAAATTCTCCCCAGTATCGGTCTTAGGAAATCAGCTATTTCTTTTTTTTTTTTTTTGTTTTTTTTTTGTTTTTTTCGAGACGGGGTTTCTCTGTGGCTTTGGAGCCTGTCCTGGAACTAGCTCTGTAGACAGGCTGGTCTCGAACTCACAGAGATCCACCTGCCTCTGCCTCCCAAGTGCTGGGAATAAAGGCGTGCGCCACCACCGCCCGGCGGAAATCAGCTATTTCTTAAGGCACTAACAGCTACACGGCAGACATCATCAGGTATCATATGGAAACAGAGAACACAGCAATGCACCAACTAGACTATAGAGTAGCAGAGGCCACCTCCCTAGGCTTGGGATGCAACCTGGGGCAATGCTACCACTGAGCTACCTATCCAGGCAGGAAGAGATATTCTCTGAGGGGATAAAGTATGCTGTTTAGGAGGGAGCAGGCAGTTAGGGGTGTGTGGTTCCTAATTCCTACACAGCCAAGGTAGAAAATGAAAATTTAGCTAGCCTGTGTCCCAAGCAGGTAATCTGAGTCCCTGCCTTCCTCCCCTGTCACCATTTTGCTGTCCTCTTCAGGCTGAAATTTGGGAAATCTATTCCTATCAAAGCATTTTGCTCTTAGCTCTCACAAAAGGAATGATATTGCAAATGAATACATTTCCATTTCTGTTATTCCTTAGAATACCATATACTTCATCCTGTTGATAATTTTCCATTTTCATAGTCATCTAGAGATGAAGAAATTAAGGTTCCAAATACTGTGGTAGTACAGTTTTAAATGGAAAGGGTCTTGAATCCAATCCCAGAGCGACCTGAACTTCAGATGGTCACCATTCTAGCAACACTGACTACAACTATAGTCTAGTTGTAGTCTGGAGTTCATTATGTGGAATGGCAATCAGTCTTGTGTGCACTGTAGGATTCCAGCTGGGAAACAGCCAGCCGTGGAGCTTCTCAGCATCTGTTGGCTGTATATCTCTCTAAATAGATGTCCTCTCTTAGATAGATCTGTTTGTCTATCTTGTTCTACATTACACTGTTTTTGTGTCTTTGGAGAACCTTGCTAATGCAGGAATAATTACATAAATTAAGACACACATTCATGTTATAACGCATCCAATATCAGATGGTAAGAGTGTGTGTTCTCTTCTGAAGGTTTTCTAAGGTAGACTGATTAAAAGAGCCCATGGCAGGCTGCTTCCCTCTAGGATGGAAAGGAAAGAGTGAGATAAAATATGCTCATTTTGAGAGTCATCGACAGAAATCAACACTGGAAAGTTACACAAGGAGGAAAAAAGAGCTAGGGAGGTGTAGAAAGGTGGATTTTTTTATTTTTATTTTTTGGCAGGGGTTCTTTGTGTAGCCCTGGCTGTCCTGGAACTGGCTCTGTAGATGGGACTAGTCTTGAATTCAAGAGATCCACCTGCTTCTGCCTCCCAAGTGCTGGGATTGAAGGTGCGCATTACCATGCCCAGCTAAAAAGTCGATTTTTAATATTCACCTCATTAAAAATCATGTGTATGTGTGTGTGCCTGCTTGCCTGCTTGTGAACCACATATGTGTGATGCTGTGGAGGACAGATCTCCTAGAGCTGGACCCTGCTGGAGAGAAGTGCTGACACAGACCAGGGTCATCATCAGGAGCTGCAAGTGCTTTTGGTTGCAGATCTCTCCAGCCCCAATACATACCCTATTATTTCAAGTTATTCAGCATTTCCACTGCATGACTTATTTCAGAACAGACACGGTTCTCCCTAAAGGAGCTCCTCTGGATTTATTATTCTCCTCTCCTGGCCTTCCTTATTCATATGAAGAGTAAACCTAGACTGTTTATATTCTTTGACAGTTTCTTGCATGTATACAACGTATCTTGGTCAATTTTACCATTGCCTTTTCTCTCTCACCTCCCACTCCTGTTGAACCCCTTCCTTCCTTTCTTTTTCCTAACAAGGCTCCCCCCTCCCAAGCAAGCCCCAGCATTTTCATGCCCCCTGAGAGCAGGGTTATTTTCATAAACCTGGGTGGTAGGTTATTTTCTGAATCATACAAGACTACCTTTGTGTGCGTGCTTTAAAGCATATTTCTTTGGCAATAATAACATATATTAGAATCATAATGTAGGGACTAAAAAACAAGTTTCTCAGTGTTTCCAATCCTGGCATAATATGTTGCTAACAACCTTGTTTAAAACAGAAACACATTTTGAGTCTTTCTGAGTATAAGAAACACCTTCTGACTCTTGACTCATTAGGACAGGAGGAAATAGTCTGTACAATGTCAGAAACCAGCAGAACTGTTCGAACATGACTGAAAGGGGGGTGAGAACTGAGGAAAGAAATAGCCAGGAGACCAAAGAGAGTCGGGTGGACATCCAGGGAATACTGTATCTGCCCAAATTTATTTCTCATAGCTCTTATATACCCCAAGCAAAAGGGGAGGGTAAAAGTCTTCCATACCTACTAGGAACAAACAAGTATAATTACTTCCTTAATTCTCAAAGCATACAGTCACCACACCTTAGATCAGACAGTCAGTTACCTGGCTTTGAGGATCAAGAACAGGGTTGAACTCTTTGTTTTTAGGTCTTGATGGAACAGAGAGTCAAATGTGTGGGCTCCCACGGCATAACAGATATTCCAGCTCAGAAACGTGGAGTGTGCTACTTCTTAAGCTGTATAGGCGTGTCATAGCCTATGTATTTTTCTATCCACACATTCCCATCTTTGTGTTCCCTGTGGGTCTGTTAAGCAGACCCTTCTAATCCTTGTCAGCTCAGTGTAATGATTGTGTAGCATCTTTGCGTGTAGATGCTCCTAGCGAAGGCCAGCACGAGAGGCACCTTACATCCTTAGAGCTTCTTGCACGCTCTTTGGGTCCCCAGCTTTTCAGGTTGAAAACCCCCATCCCAGACCAGACTCCAGCTCCACAGAGAGAGCTCTACTATCCACTGCAGCATTATGTTCTGAGACTCAGAGATTATTGATCAGAAATTTCAAAATTCTGACTGTTTCCCACATACTTTTAACAATCTTCACATCCTATGATTTGGATAGCTAAATTCATGTTGAAAGAATATAATTCTAAGTTCAGTGATACTTACAAAAAACCCGTAGCCTGCAGAAATATCAAAACAATGAAAAACAGTTTAAAATTCAATCTTTTTTTTTGTTGTTGTTGTTTTTTTTTTCCCCAAGATTGGGTTTTCTGTAGTTTTGGAGCCTGTCCTGGAACTCACTTTGTACACCAGGCTGGCTGCAAACTCACAGAGATCTGCCTGTCTCTGCCTCCTGAGTGCTGGGATTCAAGGTGTGCACCACTACTGTCCATCTTAAATCCAATTTTCTAATAAGGTAACATCCCACATGGAATCACATGTAGACACATTTAAGGACTTGTTTAGCATTGAAAATGTGTTACACCTTGAGAGATCATTCAAAGGACTTATACAAGGCACACAATACATGTGAACACCTTAGTACTCATCTTTTTAAATTATCCTTTTCATTCCCCTTTTGATATGTCATACTATACCTATATATTCATTTGCTCTCTGAGACTAATTAGGGTCTTTTGCATAAGCATGGGTAATTAGTTTATTTACTAGATCATGAAAGACTAATTTTTTGGTAGGAAAAATAATTTTAGGTCTGTGACATCATTAAACCATTTCTGAGAATTGATGGGTTTGGTAAGCACTTGATAGCCTAGCATTTCTTCCTTATGGAACCTTGATGGAGGAAGGTCATTGGTTAATTAAATAAAGAAGCTGCTTGCCCTGATAGGTTAAAACATAGGTGGGAGGAGAAAACAGAACAGAATGCTGGGAGGAAGAGGAAGTGAGCTCAGACTCGACAGCTCTCCTCTAGGGGGCAGACTCCTCAGAGAGATGCTCCTGGGCGGATGTGGGGATAGCTCTGCTCTCTGAGACACACGCGATGAAGCTCCGACCCAGGATGGACGTAGGCTAGAATCTTCCTGGTAAGACCAGTGCTCACAGATTATTAGAGATGGGTTGATC
>NC_022018.1:30360407-30360935 GCF_000317375.1 Microtus ochrogaster
AGCCAGTAAGGGCTAGAGCTAAAGGGCCAAGCAGTGTTTAAATGAATACAATTTGTGTGTTGTTATTTCGGGGCATAAGCTAGCAGGTGGCCCGGGGTGCTGGGGACCCAGCCCCGCCACTCCTATTACTATAGAACCTAAAGGAGAGAAAAAAACTACAGTAAGGATGTTTGGAATCCTCTCAGCCTTCATCAACACACAGACCCTTTTCCTTGTTCTGAGTTAAGTTCTCTCTAGCTCGTGGCTCTTCTCAATTCCCCACATAGGAAACTCCCACAGCCAAAGAACCCAGACTCCCAGGAAGGATAGATGCTCTTAACTTTGCCCATAGAGATGCCAGTTGGCAACCAAAATACAAAATGTCTAGTTTTAACTGAGACAGGATTAAGTCTTTAAAACTCAAGTGTATTGAGAGAGCTCACAGTTTGAGAGGAGAGTGCATTAAAATCCTGAAAATCAGTCTCCTATCTCCTCTCCAGATGGATTTTTTTTTTTTTTTTTTTTTTTTGGTTTTTCGAGACAGGGTTT
>NC_022018.1:30361691-30405429 GCF_000317375.1 Microtus ochrogaster
CTTCCCTTCCCTTCCCTTCCCTTCCCTTCCCTTCCCTTCCTTTCTCCTTCTCCTTCTCCTTCTCCTTCTTCTTCTTCTTTTGAGACAAGGTTTCTCTATGAAACAATCCTGGCTGGCCTCAGACTCACAGAGATCCGCCTTCCTCTGCCTCCCAAGCGCTGGGATTAAAAGTGTGCGTCACCACTGCCTGGCTCCACATTGGATCTTGTGACCTGATTTTCACTATTGAATATACTAGCTGTTTAGCACAGAGGAACAAGAACTCCCCATCCCACTGCTATCCTAGAGAACTTTTGGGAAAGACGCATGCATCTCTAGTCTGTCCAATCCATACAACAGCCCCTGGAAACTTGAAATATGATGAATGAGTCTGTGACCCTGAAGTTTTAATCACTGAACAGAAGTTTAAAATGTGACAGGTGGCTCTGCGGCGCTGGGAAGCACAGATCTATAGTGTGTCCTGTGTTCTCTTCCCAAACCTAGCTAATACAATTTAAGACCAAGAAATGACTAAAATGGTTCATACCTGGAAATACGCTTACAGTTCTCTGAAGTTTAGGCTGTGAGCATCCATTCTGTGCAGATGCAGTTTGGTCATCAAATACTATAATCTTTTGTGTGGCATGAGTATGAGGTGCCAGTATAGAGACAGGGAAGATGTCATTCTTCAACAAACTCATCCAGTAGATGAGGTAGCTAACTATATAATTTCAGCATTTAGAATGGAAAAAAAATATCTACCACAGAGCAGACATCTAAAATAGATGAAATAGCCTTTTTTTTTGTTTGTGCTTTTGAGGTGTGTGACCCTTCTCCGCCATGACTTTAAGCAAACATCTGTTAGCTATAGATCCACAGCATTTAAAGACGGCTCCTGTCGTGCAATTCAGCCAGCAGAGAATAAGCCTTAAAAGAACTCATTGTCACTGGGAGACAGAAATCTGGTGGACAAACTGGGGGAATAGAAAACAAAGGAAGCAACTGCTTTCAGTGTTACTGTGTTTCTGGCAGGTGGGTAGGAGGAACGGGAATTTCCTACATTGGCAGCAGACATTTTTATACAAAAGCCAGACAAACATGCTCTGGACAATAAAAGGCTGTCTGAGCAAAGACACCATTCTCTGCTTCACTGACCACATATGTGAATCCTCACTGAATGCCAGACTCCCTAGTGGGTGCTGGGGCGTGACACTTGGTAGACCAGTTCTCTACTTAATGGACCAACATGTAATTGGAGAGGGAATGACAGGATCTGATAACCTCAGGCTCTTTTTTAAAGAATTGAAACAAGTGCTCACTTGGGCAGCATGTATACTAAAATTAACACAATATAGAGAAATGGCACCAATCTTGGTTGCATTATTTCAAGTGTTGTTGAAGGTAGCACTTACAAGTAACAAAATTAGGTATTTAGTGGAGTAGCTGTATAAGCTAAATTGGGAAGAGAGATTTAATCCTTTTTTATAAGTAAATGTCAAATGAAAGAGGTGATTGGATCAAGGAATTGTTAAGCCAAACACTACTAGCTCTTGGATACTGGAAATCAATCTATCCATCTATCTATGTATCTATCTATGTATCTATCTATCTATGTATCTATCTATCTATGTATCTATGTATCTATGTATCTATCTATCTATCTATCTATCATCTATCTATCCATCTATCTATGTATCTATGTATCTATGTATCTATCTATCCATCTATCATCTATCTGTCTATTCTCTATATATCTACATTCTTTTTTCTTATTACATTTCCTTTATTTTGCCTGTGAGTGTGTGGGGGAGTGTGTTAGTGGGAGTCCTGGGGTTCAAACTCTGGCTGTCCATCTCAACATCTCAGTGTAAAGGTACTTGCTGCTGAGACATTTAGACTCCTCACTATCTGTTTTTTCTGAGACAGGGTCTTCTGTAGTTCAGGCTAGCCTGAGCTCACTATGTCTCTGAAGGTAACTCCCAGCTGTCCTGTGTCCATGTCCCCAGTGCTGGCCTTACAGACACATGCTGCCACACTTTGGTGTTGAAGATGTACGGATGAGGAGCCCTTTAACAGACACATCATGGGTGCCAGCTGTGAGCATGCTCACTTCTTCAGCCATCTGAGCAGAAAGCTCCAGAGAGAGGGGTGGGGATCATTTCAGCAGAGATGCTGCACATTTAATCTAAAATAAGGAAGTAGAACTAAATGAAGGAAAGTTGTTGTGCCTTTTGGATTCTATATGATGAGACCGTAAACTATTCTACTGTGAACAAGTCTTGGCTTCCAAGAAACAGAAGAGTACTCCAGAAGCAGGTTCAAGATCATTGTGACCGACACTTCTACTTAGGGTATGCTTTCAAATTCAGCTGAGCGTGGGAGAGGGTGGGCAAAGCTTGCTTTGAATAGCCATGCATGGGCCAGTCTTTTATGGAGAGCTGCTTGATTGGAACCCTACCTAACTACAGATTCTTTAAAACTGGAGTTACAGGTGGGCAATAGCCATCAAAGCCACTTTCAATCTGATGCCCTCTTCTGGCCTCTGCAGACACTGCAGGCACATGGTGCAGAGAAACACACACACACACACACACACACACACACACACACACACACACACACACATTAAATAAATAAATAAATAAATAAATAAATAGCATTAATATAAGCTGTGACAGGCATAAGACAGACATTTGCGTGCCCAAAGGGAGATATGTGAAAGGATAAAGATAATGCATCCTATGCAAGTCCATAACCTACGAAGGCCAAGTCAATTAGATCTGGTCATGAGAATACACTGACAAACTGTGTTCATCTTTCAGGCCAACTGCGTGGCAATGCTACCTGCTTGAATCTGTATAAGGCTGATTCCTCCGCTGCACAGAGTCCTGACCCTGTAGTTAGGTAGGGTTCCCATCAAGCAACTCTCCATAAAAGACTGGCCCATGTATGGCTATTCAAAGCAAGCTTTGCCCACCCTCTCCTACCCTCAGCCAGTACTCTTAACTGCTGAGTCATCTTCCGGCCAGACAGCTGTATTTTAGAAGCATATGTCTGGTTTCAGAGGTTCACAGCTGAAGAGAAATTTTGTCTCAGGATAAATGTATCTTGTGTCTGATCCTGATTCAGACGAGCTACATATCACTTTGGACTTTCGAATTAATGCCGGGATGAGTTAAGTCTTTGGGGGCTTTGGAGATGTGATAAGAGTATTTTGCTTAGGAAAATGACATTGGTTTTGTCAAGCCAAGGGTGAAATTTAGAATGGATTGTGAGTCAATACCCATGCATTAAAACTCTAAACCCAAGTGTGACTGTTATTGGGAATAGGGAGATAGGGCTTGCTGAGAAAAGATCAACAAACACCCAGTGAGATGGAAGTCAAGCAGAGAGCATCGTCTGAGGCCAGATACAACAGTATCTTAGTCTTACACTTCCATGCTCTAGAAGTCAGCGAACCATCCGATCATCAGCCAGAGGAGACCTGGACAGTGGAGTATGTGATAAGGGGCTAAGCCTTCACAGCCAAATACCATATAGGGAAGAATCTGGAGTTCAGCAGTCTTGCTTCTTGAAGACAGAGTTCAACTGACAGCAATGTGCAGAAGTGCTAAAGCCTACAAGGTATACATTCCCTCATCATAGACAAATTAATATTCTCAGCGAGAATACTGGGAAAGGTGTTGTGTCTGCAGACTGCTGGACTGATTAGAGCTGCCGTGCTGTGGAGAGGTCCCGATGTTTTTACTCCGGAGGCTAATCACCTCATCTTGGCTAGCATTGGCCTCCTGAAAGCCACTCCTTGCCTACTTCTGAGTCTGAACTAACATCTTGTGATCAATATATAAAAAAAACCTTTTGAAATTGATTAACTTAGCAGGCCACTAGCTTTCATCATCCCAAATGCTAAGAATGTCACCAAATAGCATCTGAGATCTAGAGAAAAGCTTCTCCCGTCTTGCTGTATCCACCCCTCTGATGTACCCACCAATCTGTTTTAAGCTTGCCTTGATTTATGACTTTCTTCATTCTATAAGACTATAGAACACCAAGAAAATGCTTATGTGTCGGAACATGGAATTTAGGATTCTCAGGCCATGGTTACTAAAATTTAAAAATAGTTTTTTTAATTGTAGTTAGTGTGTGTGTGTGTGTGTGTGTGTGTGTGTGTGAGAGAGAGAGAGAGAGAGAGCGAGAGAGAGAGAGAGAGAGAGAGAGAGACAGACAGACAGACAGACAGACAGACAGACAGACAGGGGGTTATTATTATGCCCTGGAAGGAACCCTAAGGACGATCCTCTCGTACAGCAGCGGAGCCCCCTGAATGGAAGTGATGTACTCATTGAGTCCAGGCCCACTGGTCTTTTTTCTGCTGGTGAATTGTTGGTGAGTTCTTTTTCAGCGTTCTCAGATCTTGCTCCGTTTGGCTCCTAGTCTGTTGGTTTACTAATTAAGGACCCTGATATGATAGATACAGGTTTTGGTCAGTTCTCAAAGTATTTGGTTTAAGGTGTCCAGTTGGTTTGTTTTGAAAGAATTTTGGTGTAGAAATTTGATTTTGTTTTGCTTGTTTTCAGGCCTCTAAAGACATTTTTAATTTTATTTGCTTTTGGAACTATGAAGGAATTTTGATTTCTGTTTTTGTTTGCCATTGGCTTTGCCTTTGGCATGTTTGATTACCACTTGGCCTTTTTCTCTTGATACCCTCTGTCAAATATCTAATTCTGTGATTTTCTGTTGAATTTCATGTGACCTTGCCAAGTCTTTAGCTTAGCATATGTATAGGCACTTTTTCAGGAAAAGGGACAATTCATCAATCAAAGAGTTGTTTTCATTGGGTGGGGGTGGGGGGTTAAGGTTTCTAAGATTTAAGAAGTGCTCAGAGACAAACCTCCATCAGGCACTCCAGATGTCCTTAGGTGTGATAATTATTGACTTTCAACTTGCAAATATTTGCAGAAATGGGGAGATCTAACCAAAGAAAACCTGGTTTTATGGTCTCCCCACTGGGAAGGTGGATGGTTGTATTAGTCAGGGTTCTCTAAAGAAACAACAGATAGATGAATCTGTATATATATAAAACAGGATGTTTTGGAGTGGCTTACAGGTTATCTGACTATCCAACATTGGCTCTCAATAGTCTCCAAGGACCCGGAAGCTGTGCAGTCCACAAGGCTGGGTGTCTCAGCTGCTCGTTAGCGTGTGTCGGAATCTGGAAGAAGTGGCCTCTAATGGACATGGCCTTGGGAATGAACTTGAGAGTGAGCCTAAGCCCTCCTTTCTTTTAGGTCCTTTATTTCAGAGACAGTGTGGCCCAGATTTAAGGTGTGGATCTTCCCACCTCACAAGATCTGGATTTAGGATGAGTCTTTGCACTTCAAATAATACAATCAAGACAATCCTTCACAGGAGGACCCATATGCCTTGGTTTCAGTTAATTCCAGATGCGGTCAAACTGACAACAAAGAATAGGCATCACAGGGGAACATTCGATGTTCCAAAATTGGCATTTTTGTATGCTTAATTAACTTCTAGGCAATAAAATAAAAACCACAATGTAAAATTTTTGTAAAAAAGCAATAAAATTGGTAATTTATAATAATGAGAGCTCTAAGAAAAGCCTGCACGTGCGTTAGAATGAGATTCTAAGAAGCCGATCAGTGCCTTGTTCAGCTATCACCAGAGAAGCCTTCTGCAGCAGATAGGGACAGATATGATGACCGATAGCCAGGCATGCAGAGTGAGAGACCTTGAAACACTCAGCCCTAAGTGGGTGCCTTACGGCTCAGAGAACTGCAGGAAAGGACGTAGACATAGAATAAGAGGCCCAGCGAATGAATGACACCGCGAGAACAAGGTCCTCTAAATCAACGTGAGCAAAGCTCCTGTGAACTCAGAGACTGAGGCAGTCTGCACTGAGTCCTCTGTACTTACTTTATGGTTTCCAGTTTAGTATTTTATGGGCTTCCTGAGTGTGTGAAAGAGGGGGTCTCTGATTCTTTGCCTTCCCTCAGGTTCTTTTTCTGTTGATTTGGCTTGCCAACCTCTATGTGATAATTTTAGTTTTATCTTATTTTATTTTGTTATTCTTTTAAAAAATGAATGAGTGGCCGGGTGGTAGTGGCGCACGCCTTTAATCCCAGCACTCGGGAGGCAGAGGCAGGCGGATCTCTGTGAATTCCAGGCCAGCCTGGTCTACAAGAGCTAGTTCCAGGACAGGAACCAAAAGCTACGGAGAAACCCTGTCTCGAAAAACCAAAAAAAAAAAAAAAAAAAAAAAAAGAATGAGTGAATGCAATGTTTCTACCCCTCTCTTTTGGGGCTTGGCTTTATTTTTTTTTTCCTTACAGGGTGGTTGTCCTTTGATTCAGCTTTTGTTTGTTTTTTTAAGACAGAAGTTAAAGTTGGGTAGATAGGGTGGGGGAGAGGATCTGGAAGGCCTTGGGTGGGGGGAGAATATGATCAAATACATTTAAATTTAAAAATAGTTTTAAATATAATAAAAATCACTGTTTAGCATATAAAAGTAATCTGCACTTGAAAAAAGTAATTTATTTAAAATTTTTTGAGTTATATCAAGATATTTAACTCCTAATTAATTAATTCTCTACTCTCATCTCTTTATCTGATCTTGTTGCATCATTCTTTATCTCCTACTGTTTCATATATTATTCTTCTAGTGGTTTGTTTTCTTTTAAACTCTAGTTACATTAAAATGTCTTTATTAGACCAACTAATCCTAAAATTCTTTTCACCCTTAAAGCCAAAATCCTAGTTTGGATCTGAGGTTTCAAATACTTAGAGGCCCTCCCCTGGCTGTTAAAGACAACTAAATGAATTTATGTCTCTGTTTTCTCTTTAGCATCTTCTTGTAGATGCCCCATAACACATGTGTTTCATGTATGTTTATGATAATTATGTGTCAGTTGTGCCTATGATCACTGCTTTTGTATACTTTTGGTCTTCATGTTTGAATTGCATTTTTTTTTTTTTTATAAATGTGGCCACTTCAATTCTCTCTTTTTCAAGATTTGTTTGGTTATGTACTAAAACTATTTTGGAGGCATGCCAATTAAAATGCATATGTATATTCACAAATTTTAAAGTTGTGATTATAAATTAAAAGATATGATAAATACATGCTATTTTATAATTTTTTTTTTTTTTGGTTTTTTTCGAGACAGGGTTTCTCTGTGGCTTTGGAGCCTGTCCTGTTAACTAGCTCTGTAGACCAGGCTGGTCTCGAACTCACAGAGATCCGCCTGCCTCTGCCTCCCGAGTGCTGGGATTAAAGGCGTGCGCCACCATCGCCCGGCGCTATTTTATAATTTTGAGTACTAAAAACATCTAAAATCATCAAAATGGTACCTTTGGGTCTGTTAAATGTTTCCTAAAACCTTAAAGTACTAATTGTTTATATAAAACATAAGAATAATAAGGTAAAGATCTCATAATCTCTTAAATTGAAAGCAACTATTCATCTCTTTCTTTTTTTTTACTTTAAGAATAAATAAATGGTCAGGCAGTGGTGGCTCACACCTTTAATTCCAGCACTTGGGAGGCAGAGGCAGGCAGATCTTTGTGAGTTTGAGGCCAGCCTGGTCTATAAGCTACAGAGAAACCCTGTCTTGAAAAACCAAAAAGAAAAAATAAAAAGTTATAAATGTTTCATTTTGTCCTGCCTTATAGATGCTTTATCTTATTCCAGATGTCTCGTAAACCACCTCCCAGAAAAGGTAATCTTTATCTACCAGAAACAATTTCAAGGTGTCTGTTACAATAACTTAAACCTTGAGCAAATAATCAAATTAAATTTGGTTAAGAACACACACACAAATATTAATGCCATTTATCTGTGTTTTTTAATATAACTGGTAATTTTTTTTAATATTACCAGTTTTGAATATAACTGGTAATTTCTTAAGATACCATATTTATGTTTTCTGAGCTTTCAATATACCTCCCAAGCTTTTACTTAAATTTACCCTGTAGGTGGAGACTGTTCATTCATTTCCTGGCCACCCAGACCTGAAATAATCACACAGAAATTGTATTGATTAAAGTACTGCTTGGCCTATTAGTTTATGCATATTTCTAGCTAGTGCTTACATCTTAAATTAACCCATCTCTATTAATCTATGTATTACCACAAGGTTGTGGCCTACCAGCAAAGTTCTGGTGGGCTCCAGTGTGTGTCTTTCTCCTTTGGCAACTACATGGCTTCTCTGTGACTCTATCTTCTTTTCTCCTCTATCTCTGCCTGAAATCCTTGCTTTGCCCTGTTCTGTGCTTCTTTATTAACCAATGGTAACAAAGCATTTTTACAGCACATAGAGGGAATCCCACACCATTCCCCATTAAAGTTGTTTTCTACTATTTGTAATAATTTATAATAATGTTAAGGTTAACTTATGTTGTGAAAAGATAGAAAAAATGGAAGTGGTTGCTATTAAGATGAATATAATATAAAGGTTATAAAACTTTTTATAATCAAAATTTAATTTTCTTAAGTATTGATTTATTCTTACTAGTGTTCTCCCCTCAAAAAAATCCTTAAGACAAAAAAAATACTTTGTTTCATCCTTTCACTAAAAAGATATTTGAAGTCTTTGTTAGTTTTTAATTTGTATGCTTCTCCATTGGACTTTTTGCCTTTTGGATGGTTAATCATTACTTTAATAATAGGATAAATTCTGTTTTGAGAGTTATGCCTACTTGGGACATCCCCAATTGTAGAATATGGCATTTCAATAATTCAGAATTCTGTTGATGTGAGACATGATTGTTCCTGGCAGAACAATCATGAGAGAATGTTGGACATTGAAGACACTCCACTTGGAGCTTGTCTTCATGGCAAAACTGGCCTTTGGGCAAAGAGACTACTGACAATATGCATGTGGTCCAAACTGGACAAGCAGGATACAAGCAAAAACAAACTGCTGAACCTTGCCAGGTTTAGGGTAGGACAGTCTTTCAGATTTTCCTGCCTCTGAAAATGGTCTGTCAATTACTCGAGGCCTTAGCCAAAGTTGGTCGCCCCAGTGTTGTAAAAGAGACTTTGGGTGATTATTGCTCAGGAAGCCAGTTGTCTGTCATTTCTTGCACCATTTGAAAGTTGCTTACTTGCATTTTCTGCTTACTCGGGAAATATTAATTTTTTTCCTCAGGTCTTTGATGGGGTTGAAGACTAATCGGTCATAGATACTTCCTTCATAACTTAGCTAAAACATTTTAGTATAAGACAGACTCCTCAGGATAAAACGACTATTGAAATAATCTCTGTTTTTTGTTCATTACCTTAGACTGGAAATTCAGCACATGTTTCTTGCTTGATGTTGTGCATGCTGATCATAGTTCTATTTTTGTTTTGTTTTTGTCGTTTCTTTCTCCTGAACAATACCTGACATTTGTCCTTATTGTATATAGGTTTGTATTAGAGGTTTAGAACCCTCTTATTTAGACAAAAGGGGGAAATGTGGGGAAATGCAGACTGGACACATGCTCACTCTCTTGGGAGGTGGTCAGAGTTCTGTTTGCAGCTTCCTGGGCCCTACAGAGCAGAGAACTGCTGTTCTCTACTCTTTTTGTGAGTTTTTCCCCAAATAAATATTTGCTATTCTTTATTCTGGGGTCTCATGGACATTCTTAATTACGCCTAAACCCAATAAACTGTATAGTGATTATGGAACTCACTTTAATAGGCAAATATTTTATAAAATTTGCTCTTTAGGATGAACAACAAATATTATTGTAAGGTATAATATAATAACTAAAATTCTAATTGTTAAGAGTCTTCCTCAAAGGATGAACATAATTCTATTTGATCAACTAAAAGAAAGAACACATCATGTAAAAGGTTCCTTTCTGATTAAGTGATCAGGACTGTATCCACGTTCTTTTCACTTACTCCTGGACTATTAAAATTTGAGGAGATGAACTTTCCCACATTGTCTGAGAATACTTTCATGGAAACTTGGGAAATGCTAGATAATAGACACTCATCTTCAATGCCACTGACAGGTGAGTACCCCAACTAACTAAACATTTCTCTCACTTTTATGTTTCTTAAATAGTTTATAATTTCAAAATGTTTAATTGTTTATATTTAATATTCTACATAGTATATTTCTAAGTGATAAAATAATATTAATTTTGTTTTTATGAAGTTACAAATGAAGATATTACTTCTTTTCATTAATCAGTTTGTTTCTTACTATGATTGTTTACTTATCCCAAACACATACCTTATTCAAAACTAGCTTTCATGTTTGAGGTTAAAATGTTTTCACTGGATTATATATGTGTGTATGTATGTATATAATTATTTAGACTCGCTCGTTATTCGGTATATTTAGGTAAACAAAAATATCGGTTCTAATTAAACTTTAAATCCTTTTACTCTAGCTAGAGTTGGGCTAACTCTTCTTGTTCATATTATACAAAAGCCACCAATCTCTAATAACAGCATTATACATTTTTATACCTTAAGTATTGATGTTTCTTGATTAAATTAATATCTATGTTGTACTATAACAATTAGTCAGGATTAAAAACAGTGAAACAATATTTGTATTTTGCTAAATAAAACAAAAGGACATCATTACAGAGACCCCTTCCAGAGTCCCATTTCTCCTCCTTTAAATGTAAGTAGGCTAGCTCACAGAGTACAGATAACTGTGAATACAGGGGAATGCATGCAGCTAGTCTAGTTTAAAAGCTACGTACATTTCATTGTTTTAAATATATGTTTCCTTCATCACTCCGGTCATCTACCTAGTCAAGAACCATGTTCTTGATTATTTTAACTTTAGATAACATGATCCTATTATATATCACATGTAAATGCTATGTCATATACACATGGCCTACCTATAGGAAAAGTTTTAAAAAAAAGAGAGAAAGATCAAGATCACGATGGCTAATAGTTTCATTATGATCCAGGAGTTTCTTATGGCTTTTACCAGCTATGCTTTTCTGCTGAAGACTGTTGTCCTGCCCAATACTTAGCCTTATCTATATCAGATCCTAGGAATGAACATCTTGCTACAGGGAGCGGGAGGATTATAATGTTTAATAAATAATAATATGTGGCCTCCCAGTATGCCCCAAATGTGATGCTTGGACAAAAGGGAGAACTGCAAATGAGAATTCCTGGAAAGAAAATGTCCGTGAAGACGGCTGGACTGACTAGAGCTGCCGCGCTGTGGAGCGGTCCGGATGTTTTCACTCAGGAGGCTAATCACCTCATCTCGGCTAGCCTTGGCCTCCAGAAAGCCATTCCTTGCCCACTTCTGAGTCGGAACTAACTTGTAACTGACTCTCAAAAGCATTTGAAATCTATCAACTGAGCAGACCACTAGTTTTCATCACCCAAATGTTAAGAATGTCATCAAGTAGCATCTGAGACCTAGAGAAAAGCCTTCTCAATCTTGTAACTGCCCCTTGGATGCACCCATCAGTTTATGATTAAGACTCTCATTGTCCTGTAAAAGCTACAAAACGTTAAGAAAATGTTTACCTGTTGGGATATGGAATTTGGGGTAACCTAAATTTGTGTTCTCAGGATATGGTCACTCAAATTTGGCTCTAGAACAACCCATCTCTAATTCCAGTTAAGGTAGTGCTGTTGTGTCATGGCATTCCTTACTTCCATCTTGCCCAAAATAAAACCAAAGAACAACACCCCCAGCAGCTATCCAGTCAGTGTTCGTAAGGTAGCCCGAAGAGAGAGGACTGTAGTGGGTATGGTAAGGGGTAAGCCTTGACAGCCAAATAGCATATGTGGAAGAATGTGGAATTCAGCACTCTTTTTTTTTTTCAGAAACAGCCTGAACTATCAGCAATGTGCATGAGTTCTAAATCCTTCAAAATATAGATGCCTTCATCATTGCCAAACTATTAAAGTCCTCACATGAGCAGGGAACAAGGAAAATTTGATTTTATTGCTTGACAACCCAGCTTATTTTGAAGTATTCATGACATATTCTATTTCCTCTGAATGGCACAGCAATTCTATGTACTTGTTATTTAAAAACAGAGATCAATTTGTTAATAATAGTTTAAAAGTGTAAGTACAGGTGATGAGTATCTTTAGCAGATGCCGTCACAATACTAACTGTAGCGAGCTGCGTGATGTCACACCTGATGGAGATGTATAATCAACTCCTATGGCTAAAGTCTGACCTATACCTGATCACGCAATGACCATCAGCTGCTTCCATATGTGTGGGCCTATGGTCAGTGCCCACCTGGCAATCCGGGATTGGCAGCCCATGCCTACTTAAGGGCTGGGAGAGGTTTGCCTGGGGAGAGAGGTCAATGGAGAGAGAGGTCAAGGAGAGAGGAAGGAGAGAGAGGAGAGAAGAGAGAGGTTTGCCCAGAGAGAGAGGTCAAAGAGAGAGAGGGGAAGAAAATGAGAGAAGTGTAAAAAGGCCTGGAATAAAACTGCAGTGAGAAGAGCTCTGGTGGTCGCATCATTCCTTGCTGGA
Source organism: Microtus ochrogaster (assembly GCF_000317375.1). Taxonomy (NCBI): domain Eukaryota; kingdom Metazoa; phylum Chordata; class Mammalia; order Rodentia; family Cricetidae; genus Microtus; species Microtus ochrogaster. The sequence continues at coordinate 30,374,159 of NC_022018.1, forward strand.
CGAGGTGGGGCATTACAGTTGGTGGCCCGTACGGGGACAAGCATACGGGGAACCTCCAAACCTCTCTCCGTGGAGCCCAGAACTTGCTGCAGTCAGGGGGTGCACCAAATAATCCTCAAGGTAAAGATTGGGGATCCGCAACAAAAAGTGGGTTTTCTGCTCTCACTGGTAGAAGAAGGGAGAGTTGGGGTAATAGGGCTGCGACCAAAGCAGACGGTTTAAAGTATAGCCACGACCAAAATGGAAGGTTTAAAATGAAAATAAAAGGAGTTTAGAATGGGCGCTTCAACATCACACCTGATTTTTCTGGCTCTTAATGAGCTGTTACGGAGCGCTTTGGAGAGGTTCTTGACTGAATGTGACACAATTGCATCTTGGTTTGCCGTCTCTGGCAATCTTAATGTGTCATCCTGGGACAGGCTTGGTAGAGATCTGAATTTTGCCGCTGAACAAGGTATGCTAAGAAAGGGAATTATATTCTTATGGTTCGAGTTACCGAGGCCTCAGGAATTTGTAGTGGAGTGTGAACAACTGCGGCTCCAAGGCCAAGCAGCACTGAGGGTCTGCGGAGCTGCAAACTTGGGACCTGCCTTGAGGACCAACAGGGCTAGAACACTAGGCCACTCCCAGCGTGGGCCTCAGGGCATAGAAGCGCAGCACGACTGTGGTAAGGCTCACCAGCTTGAACCTCTGTCCTAGCCTGGGGCAACTGGCCTGGACCGGGTAGGGCCCAGCCGCTCTGCTCAGCCACGCCTCCAAGCAAGGCTGAGCACATGTTCTTATGGTTAAACAACTTTGTATTTAGGCCCAAAAGGGGTATTGCTAAGTTTTGAGGTAGATATTTGCCTAATTTTAAAAATTAGACATAATGGGGGTCCCTCAATGCTGGGGAGACTCTCACTCAGGTCTCAGGATGGCGCAGCCCCCCCCCCCCATGGCTCTCTGGAGGCTGTCCTTGCTGAGGTAGCGCAGGTGGCTTTGGTTGGGGGGGGGGGGTGGAGTTCGGCCTCTAGTGACAGGGAGAAAGAATTTTTGAGAAAAGAGGCCACAGCCCAATGGTCCAGAAGGGTCATAAATTCCAAAAATCCAATGGTGGTCACAGGAGGACAGCTCCCTGCCTCGGGACCACTCCCAAGGTCGTAATCAGCTAGTTCCTAAAACACACCATGCTGATAATCACAAGGAGAAAACCCCCTGTTTCTCAGGATTGTTATCAAGATTGCAGTCTGGTTTTGTCTTCAGCTAGTTCCTGGTGCAGGGTCGCTAAACAGGCTAGTCCTAGATTTTTGGTTCTTCTCTTCCTGCTGGGAAAGTCTGGATTTGTTCAGGTTTTTCAATACGATGTGTGATCCAAAGGTGACTGTTGTTTTACACTTCCAGTAATGGAGTTTTTTCATTACCCACATTTTCTTAAGCATAAATTGTTAGCAATAATTTTTAATCTTGGTCATTTCTACAAGGATAAGGTAAAATCTCAGAATTTTGGTTTACATTTCTCTGAGGGCTAAAGGATGTTATGTTTAAACATTTTTTAGGTGTCTCTCAATCATTTTTAAGTTCGTCTGTTGAGAGTTTTCACTTTAGGTCTGTAACAAATATTTTTATTGGATTAATTTTTAATAACTAATTTCCTGAGTTCTTCATATATTTTTAAAATGGGTAAAAAAATGGTTTGACAAAATATTGACTATGATCAATGTTTCTTATACTAAATAATAGATTCCTTGATAATTTTAAGATTGATTCCTGGACAATTATGTTTGCTCAATTCAAAGGCCAAAAACAATAATCTTTTCCCAGAAGATCATTGCTACAATTCACACAACTGTATTTTGCTAATGTTATAGCAAAAAATCCCTTAAAGGATTTTATGCTAAATTTTACAAATGGCTCTTCCAATAAAAAAAACTGCATATACGGCTAATAAAAAAAATTATAGAGCATAACAAGGCTCCTTAAAAGCAACTCATAAAATTACAAGCAGGTCCTGATACAAACGGATCTGGCATGATAACACCAAGCTGACCTTTGCTAGGTCAAGGTGGAAAAGCCCTTGTAATGCATTATGAAAAAACCAGACCTATATATATTTGGGGTTGAGGATATGTTTATGCTTTTTTCACAGAAAGAAAAAAGCTGGATCTAAAGTCGAGGCTACTGATGTCCCAAAAAGGAGTTCCAGAGGCGACTGGAGAGAGGTCCTTGGTCCGGCCTTTCCTGCCCCCAAGGAGAGGAGCTGCTGTTTCCCATTTTAAGGAGTGGGTGGGCATGGGCATGCTTTTGGCAAGCTGCCTGGGTGGCTATGTGTTGTGCCTGTGGTTGGTCTGCCATCTTCATGCCCAAACCAAGAGGGACAAAGTAATTATCTCCCAAGCATTGGCTGCCCTGGAGTGTGGCTCCTCCCCCCCAGATATAGATATCAGCACTAAGAGCCGCTTAGGGCTTCCATCATGCACAGCCTATGCACCTCATGGGATCTGTTGATCCATTGCACTTGGGTAGGTGTGCGGATGTAGATTCCTGCGACACAGCCTTTGCACCCCCGGGGTTCCTCGAGTACCCATTGCACAGGGGAAGATGTGTCCATGGAGAATATCTTCCATCCTCGATCGACCAACACATCATGAGGTGGGGGTCAGATTGGATGACATTAGTCCTGTGCTCAGTGCTCACAAACAATAAGGGGGAACTGCAGGTAGCCGGACAGGATCGCCATTACAAGATGGCGCCGTCTTGTTGGAAATAAACAACTCCATATTTGGCTATGCCTTTGGGAGCTGCCTGTCCCCCTGGCTTCCCGCATGCACGGTGGTTTAGAGTCCTTGGGCCTATCCCGATGCAGTCTGGTGTCAGCTGATGGTGGCAACCAATCACAGGGCAACCCGTGTGCCTACTCCCTATATAAGCAGCCACCTTAATACTCTCGAGGCCCCTCGCTTCCTGCTCTCCCTCAACCAAGGGCACTCCATTAAAGCGTGATCTGAGAAGAATCCTCGTGTGGTGGTGGTTCTTTCTCGCTGGTTGAGAAGTTCGCCGCAACTAACCTCTCTTGCTTTAGTCTAAAGCAGAGACAAAAGAAAGGTTAGAATCTTTTGTTACATATGAAGTCTCATTGGTTCCAGTGTGAGTGGAGAATATACAATTAACTTCCTGATAATCTTTTCATACATATGCATTATGTGTACTAAATGCATTAATATTTAAAAGGAATAAATATAAAGACAAATAACTACAATTTAGGATCATCAGATGATAAGCTTCTAATGAAATAACCTATGTATAACTAAAATACATCCTTATAATTTTAAACTATAGTACCTCAAATGGCTCCAAGGGAAAAAATCCACAAAAACGAGTGGCACTGGCAGGGAGCCAGGGGAAAATATTACCGTCCACAGATTATTTGTCAATGTACAGGTATAGAGCAATTGGTGATACCATATTAAAGTTTGTTTTTATTTTTGCTTTATGTTTGTTTTGGATATGTTAAAAAAAACCAATTGATAACTCCATCTCAGTCTTATGTCTCAGTAAAACCTTAAGATAAAGATAAATGTTATCTCTGGTGCCTGAGAACCTTCCCTGACCAAGAAGCCAAGGTAAATAATTTTTATCAACGTGTCCTAGTATAGAGACTTCCCCAAGATCTTGAGATAAAATTGGTGAATATCTGCTCAAACTCTGAAAGGTAACTGAAGCTGCCAGGCATCTAGAGCTCTAGAGAATTTTGTCCAGCGGTAAGCAGGGTTCTGCAATAGAATTAGTGAGTGCAAATCAGAAGTTAAAGAATCCTGTCAGAGATGAGCTGGGACAGAGACGTGGGGGATGCTCTGTGCCTTGTAGCCTATTCTTCGCTGCCTCTTCACAGTCAGAGTAGTATACCTGTCACTTTTGTATCTCTCTGTGGCACCCTAAACAAGCTCCCTGCCCAACCAGATCACTAGAAAGCGCGATCTACTACAAAAGATGGTGCTTTTAGAAGTTAGAGTTTGGTGTGTTCTTATTGTCTTCCCTGGTAGTAAACTGACGGTCTAGAACAAAACGCCTCTGGCTTGCCCTGTCTCAGAAGCATCCAATTCAGCAGTCACTTGGGTACCTTTTAAGCAAGTCTCTATTTGTATTTCTAAGCTGGGTATTTGCAATTTAACAAGTTGAGGCCTTGACCTTATGGTCTTGTTTAAGATGAAAACAAAAAGGTTAACAATGTTCATGATGTATCCATTCACGTGCAAATGTTCAAATGCAAACGTTGTTCTGGGAAGCTGGAGCAAAGCATTCAAACCTCAAGTCCTCTCTACCTATCTCCTAACTCACTGCGTGGAAACAGTCCTCTCCCTCCTGAAAACCATCTTCCCATAATATCAAGTCTTTCTTTTTTTCTACCTTTAAGAAAAGTCATGCTGGCCCCACTAAAGGTTCAGCATGTTAATACCCTATCAAGTTTTTACCCCTGCCCCCTTGGTACAGATTCTGGCAAACCCCTTTTTGTTTAAGTTCTTCACAGACTTTAGGATGTCATTAAGTAGCTGTTTTGATATATAGCCTTCTATATAACAAAGTCTACTCATTGTTTTGTGCTATTTCAATTTTTCTCATAATAATCTCTTAGGCAAGGATAACTAAGCATTTGAAGTGCTGGCTTTATAAGGCTTAGTCACCTTTTTTTCAGCTCTGTTCTGTTCATCAAAGCATCTATAACACCAATGGAACAGGACTTTGTTGGCTCGCAGGGATGAATATGGTGGAGCACACATGTGACTGGCATACAGTGGTGCTTAACCAGCCATCTTGACCAGCCTCACTGTTCTAATTTCAGGGCACACACTGCACAGTTTGGGTTTCTGTCATAGCAAAGTGAACAAAGATACAGAAAGAAACAGAAATATTGATGCAGGGAGAGCTTAAACACCATCTGAAGGTCTCACCTCTGGGAAATTTGGGTTCAAAGGGAATTTGACAAGAATTTGAAAATGATTCCAAGGTTCCTATATAGGAAGTGAGAGCCAAGGATCCAGGTTCTCAAATTTGAAGGACGCCTTCACTGCTGAGCTGGACGCCTCACCTCACAGTAGCAGCGGTGCACAGTGAGACCAGATTTCCCAAACCCAGTTGCTTGTGAGAACTCTCTTAACACCTTAGAAGCAGGCAGGTGATGCTCAGCAGTATTCCAGTGCTGAGGAGCTTGAATTAAGAGAGTCAGAAGTTCAAGGTCATCCTCAGCTACCTAGCAAGTTTGAGGCCAGCCTTGGGCCCTGCATAAACAAACAGAACCATTCTTCCTCAGTGTGGTGTGTTGGTGCACATCTGTATTCCTGCCATTTGAGAAATGGTGGCAGTAAACTCAGGAGCTCAAGACCAGCCTGGGTTATGTAGCTAGCACTCAGGCTTCTAGGGTTGCGTGAGATTGGTCCTCACTCAAAACTAAACACCTCAGAAAATTATTATTTTTTTAAACCTAGAGTACTAGTATCCACAGGTGGTTTCCCATCCCAACACTAACCAGGCATGATCCTGCTTATCTTTTGAAATTAGGGGTATTTAGAGTAGTATGGTCATACACAGAAAATTCTTACAGACATCAAGGTAATTGTTTTTCCTCTGCCTTATCTTCAAACTCCTGGGCACCCAATTGTTTTCTTTTTGGGATGTCTGTTAGGGAATGAGTATGCGGTTGCCTAGGTCCCCATACATTTGTCAGTATCTCAAGACCACAAGGACCAGCTTTGCTTGGGTTAAGAAACGCAGCACTAAATAGGGTATGGTGTCCCAAGCCTTTAATCTCAGCACACAGAAGGTAGAGAGGCAAATTCATTGGAGCACACAGGAGAATTAGCACGGGAACCTTATTGGTAGCTCTGTTCACATCACTGTCCAGGACCCGCCCTGTTCATTTTAATATGTTTCCTTGATTGGTTTTTCACTTTAAGTCGATACTGTTCTTTTAGCTTGCACAGAAAAAAAAATAGTACTACCCAGTTTCCTTCAAAATAATTATTACTTATTAGGATACAGGTTGTTTGCCTCCTAAATTTTTTTAGAGTGAACCCGAAACGTCATTTTTGGAAAGGCACCGGCTGTAATTGGTCAAGTAATTTGATAGTTTTTCCTTCTACAAAAAGAAAAGATTCACATCAAAATCAAAACCTAATTGAACTTTGAGGGTTTTTATGTTATTGCTAAGGCTTTCAATTCCATATGAACATTCAGTAAAGCACTAATTTTAAACTTGATTTTTAACTTGAATGAACATTTTCCATAAGACAATTAGGGGGGATTCTAAACGTGTATAAACAGGATGGGAATAAGAAAAGGCTCACTCTGAACAGGTAGAATGCTGCCTAAGTTCCAGTTGAAGTTTGACATTGCAAAGAGGATTATAAATTCATAATTGTCAAGAATACTCAGTACAATTATGAATCTTGGTGTCCATCCAGTATATAAACTGCACGGGTCAGGATCTCCAAAATTTTTAGGAGACTTTAAGACAAAAAACATTATCACCATGTTGAATCCGCATGATGCCTGGAGTTGGCTAGTAGTTCTGGGAAATACGCTTGGCTTTCTAGGTTTCCTTATTTACCTAGTTACATTCCAGGAGGCTGTACTGATTGGGCCAATAGTCTCAAACTGTTAGTAACTGGAGCTCGCTAAAGACCAAGTTCCATATTACAATTTGTTCAACTCTTTCTTTGAAACTGTGGGGGCTCTGAAAAGAGCCTTTGGGTCTGAAGTTTTTTAAAGTTCTGATGGTCGTCCAATTACTTTCCCTTGGCTTTGTGGTGGCTCTCGGTCTTCTTGGGCAGCAGCACCGCCTGGATGTTGGGCAGGACGCCGCCCTGCGCGATCGTCACGCGGCCCAGCAGCTTGTTGAGCTCCTCGTCGTTGCGGATGGCCAGCTGCAGGTGGCGCGGGATGATGCGCGTCTTCTTGTTGTCGCGGGCCGCGTTGCCAGCCAGCTCCAGGATCTCGGCCGTCAGGTACTCCAGCACGGCCGCCAGGTACACCGGGGCGCCGGCGCCCACCCGCTCCGCGTAGTTGCCCTTGCGGAGGAGGCGGTGCACGCGGCCCACGGGGAACTGCAGGCCGGCCCGGGAGGAGCGGGTCTTGGCCTTGGCGCGAGCCTTGCCGCCCTGCTTTCCTCGTCCAGACATGTTAGAGCTATAAGGAAGTCAGCGACACAGCACAAAGTAGTAAGCGTTGTAAAATACGGCTGCTTTTATATTTTGTTCCTGGGTAGTAAAAGTACCCATTTGATTGGTTACAAGAGGACTCAGCGATATAGCCAATAGAAAATGTGGCTCCCAAAACCTCATTTGCATAATCCCACCCACAATCAATCTGGTGTTGTTTCTTCCAATTAGCTAAGACTTCTTTGAAATCCTTCATTAGCATAAACGCCCTATAAGTAGGAGATGTCTACTTCCAACCCACATTGAGCTTCCTGTGTTTGGAGATTTGAAGATGCCTGAACCTGCGAAGTCCGCTCCCGCCCCGAAGAAGGGCTCCAAGAAGGCCGTGACCAAGGCCCAGAAGAAGGACGGCAAGAAGCGCAAGCGCAGCCGCAAGGAGAGCTACTCGGTGTACGTGTACAAGGTGCTGAAGCAGGTCCACCCCGACACCGGCATCTCCTCCAAGGCCATGGGCATCATGAACTCGTTCGTCAACGACATCTTCGAGCGCATCGCGGGCGAGGCGTCGCGCCTGGCGCATTACAATAAGCGCTCGACCATCACGTCCCGGGAGATCCAGACGGCCGTGCGCCTGCTGCTGCCCGGAGAGCTGGCCAAGCACGCCGTGTCCGAGGGCACCAAGGCCGTCACCAAGTACACCAGCTCCAAGTGAAGTGACCGTGCCAAGTAAGCTATTGCTAATTCCAAAGGCTCTTTTCAGAGCCACCCACCTTCTCAAAAAGAGAGTTGTGGCAAAGCACTGTTTAGCTTAATTTATGTTAAACCTTAAGCCTTCTTTATAGCGGTCAGGGCCACGTAAAGCGTTAATATGTTACTTTTTAGTTGGAATTGTTTGTGTTTTGAAATATTTCATAGGAAATTTAAGTTCCAGAGCCTGTGAACGTCACTTCCGTTTGAGCTGAGTCAGTTCACCGGAAGGAACGACGTCGTAGAGCAAGGACGACAGATAATGGAGTCAGTATACAGACCTGGTAATATTTTGGCCGCTGGTGTTTTGTCTTTAAAATACTTAACTCCAGGTGGTTTATTTTGGGGAGAAGTGCTTTAAGTTTACTTTCGTTTTGAAAGGTCTAGACAGGAGCAGCTTGTTAGAGAAAACAGCCTTTTCATATTTGTAGATTTAACATACAGCAGACTCCTGCTTTAATTAAAATATGAAGTCTGCCATTATCAAACGGACCTCCGACACTGACAGTCGCCGCCCCCAGATTCTGGTGAGAAATGAAACAATTTGTTCAAAAGCAGATGGAGACATTTATCACATGTTAGAGCCTTGGCCCAATTATTTTCATAGGTCCAGCGTGGTGAAAGGCAGAGAGGAGTGAGGGGAAGTGGCCAGTGGGTGGGGGTGAATGGTAATGTTTAAATGAAATAAAAATTTATACAAGTGATAGGGATTCAACATGTCAGCTTATAAACTGAATTCACAGGCAAATAATTAAGAATTTAGATAAAAGACCTTAGATGAATATTAAATAGAATGAATTAGTGCCTCCTCTTTGGCTACTATTTAATTTTAACTTAGAAGTTAGGAAATATAAGGCACTGAAATGTTTGCCGCTGAGGAGTCTAGCCCCCGCAGCAGGCTTTCAGCAGGTCAGAGAAACAGGAGAGAAGCTGCTAGGAGAGAGAGACACAGGCCTACAGGAGACTTTTGCTCAGGACCAAAGCTTCATTCTTCATTTTCTTTTCCTCTCTGATGGATATTCTTTATCTGTTCTTTTCTCTGTTCTGTTCCTGATGTTTCCCTTCCCAGTTTTATTTCTCTTTCCTAACATCATCCTCTTTATTTCTGCCCTGATGTTTTTCCTTCAATATCTTTCTATTTTTTTCTTATTCCTTTTATACCACCTAAGGGCAAAGACTTCAATGCAAGGAAAGATTCCCTCACAATCATGAAGTTATATGTTTTTCATAAACCATTTTTTACATAGGAAGAAATCATATTAAGATCAGAAGTTACTTGTTTTCCTTAGAAGCTCACAAGCAGTTAAACATTTTTCTTTGTGTTAGTTTTCCTACCATAACATCTTCACCCCAAAGCAATGATTCTTTTATTATTGATTTAAAAAGGTTTAAGGAAGTTAAGTATATTTTAGCCAGTTCCTTTCGTACTGGCAGGCAGCTGTGTGGCATTGGAGAAGATCCCCAAAGACTGTTTTGTTTGTTTTTTTTCATGTAAAAAGCATCTTAGCTGTCCTAATATTATGAACTTAGAACTTCAATTTGAGATAGGGAAAATGGAAGTTGTCAGAGAAAGATTAAAGAAGTTTTTACCTTTAAAAATTACATCTTCTCTAATTTGTGTGCTTGTGGTGGGTAGGGAAGCTCACACGTGATGCTGCACAAGTCCAGGTCAGGACAACTTGAGGGAGTCCACTTTCTCCTTCTGCCTGTGGATCCAAGGGATTGAACTCAGGTCATCAGACTGGGTGGCAAGCACCTTTACTTTCTGAGCCGTCTTGCCAGGTCAAGGTTAAAGATCTTTAATCCATATGCATGCTGTCTGCACTTGTCTGACATAGTTTATACATTTTATTCTTATAGTAGAAGCATGTACATGAAACAGCGTTATGTCAGTCTGGGTAATAGTCCATCTATGTGGTTAAGAGAGATGGGATTTTACAAATTATAGAGTTCAGATAAAAATGTTAGGTTGAGAGAAAATGCACCCCTTCCCCCAATCGTAATCTCTTTAAGAACATTTAATTTAAAACAGTTATCCTCCAAGGAGTTTAGATTAAGCACTTTTTTAGACACTCCCAGTAATTACAAGTTTATGGGTATTAAGCATTCCTTTACCTGAACCCTCATCCCGTGCACCCTGGGTGACGAAGCCTACAGTCAAGTGAGCCAAGTACATAGCTGCTGTCGGCCTTTTCAAGACACAATAAACTCACTAAATTACTTAGATTCTAAAATCAGTTTGCTGAGTCTTAAAGTATTGTAGTTGATTATAAATAAGGAAAAGGGAAGGAAGTTTTCTTACAACCCCCGAGTTCGGAGTAGACAGAAGAGGTTGAGCTGAGAGTTGGCTCACTGTAAGTGGCTGCCCTTCCAGAGGACCTGGGTTCAATTTCCAGCACCCACAGGGCAGTTTACAACTGAGTGTAATCCCAATTCCAGAGGATTCAATGTTCTCTTCTAGGTTCCATGGGCACTAGGCATGTAATATGCAGATAGATATACATGATGTACACTCCTAAAAGAAAATAAGTGCAGGTTTTGGCTCTCCCAAAGATTTCTGTAGAGCAACATCCCAATGTGCATTGGGTAGAATATTAGTGGTCACCCCCCAGTGTCGGTCGCCCTGCTGCTGGGTCTGAAGTGATGAAGACCGGAGAATGACAAACCTATTGTGAGGAGGCAACTGGGTGCATTCTTGACAGGCAGTCCTGGCCTTCCTAGGCAGTATCCCATTCTCCGACATGCTTAACAGCTTGTTGGAATTTAGAATCTGCATGGAAACAACGCTGAGTGTGTCTGCAAGACTATATCCGGAGAGATTTTAACCCTTTAACTCTCTGTCATCTCATGAGCTGGGGTTACAGACTGAATAAGAAGGAGAAAGCCCATCTTCTGGACTCTGGATGCAGGGTGACCAGCAACATTCCTGCCACCTTGCCTTCCCGCTGTGACGGGCTATGAGCAAAGCGTCCTTCAGTTGCTTGTCAGGCGTATGTCACAGCAGCAAGGCAGTAATTCACTGACCTTTATTCTTGCTTTTTTTTTTCTTTCTCCTTTCCCTCTCTTCTGCATAATTTCCCTCACATGTTCTCTACTGTTATTGGCTAAACTTTTCTGCTGGTTATTTTAATTTTCAAGAAATGTCCAATTCTATTATTAGACTTCCTTAAACAATCGAGGTGATGGACACTAGACTCTAGCTTTTACTCACGCCTTTGGACTTTAATATAGTGAAATGAATATAAAATTCTAAACATATGTGATATATATTGTAAAATTGCTTGGGAATTTTACAGAGATGATTCAGGTTCCAAGATGTTGGATAGACAACAAACAAAAGCCTCAAACACTGCTAGTTCCAAGTGTGGATCAAAAATGTCCTTTTTATAGCTATAGGGCTGAGGGTTCTGGACTCTAAAATTCAGGTTATCTTTTGGCCCAGTCAATCTACACACAAAGAGAAGCTTTAATTAGCTAAATAGGAAGGGAAGCAGCAATGGGTTTCCATCAGTCTGGTGTGTGAGCTGGCATTGTGGGTGTTTTTCTTTTAGGACCCTCCATAGACCACCGAGACACATGCAGTTTGAAGGGCTGGTTCTTAGAGTCTCTTGTGTGCCTCTCTGCCATACTGTGTGTTACAGGCACATTCCTAGCCCTTGCTGTTTTCTTGTCTTCCCCCACTGCTGGAACTCTTGAATTTTCCCTGCTTCTTACTGTGCGGCAAGCTCTTCCCCGCTCTGCAGGCATCTGTGTGGCCACTTCTGCTGGGAAGACATCTAAACCACCTCTTTCCAACTGTTTTGTACAACATTATACATTTTGGGTTCGTCATTACTTCTCTGTAACCTCGTAGACTCTATCCCCTGGTTAGTTATCACAGTATTCCTAGGGCAGATTGCTCAACCTGCCACCCAGTAAGCACATACACATGACAATTGATCCAGTTTTGAATAAATTAAAAAATGCACTCTACATTTCAAATAAATAAATAAACACAGCTCCATGGAAGGAGAGCAAGGCCATGTCTGGTTCCTGGTCTTCCTCTTTCTTCCATCTTTACCTGTTCTGGACCTTGCAAGCATCATGGCCGCAGAGAACACACAGTCCATGAGAGGTGAAGAATGAAACTCCAGTCGCCCACCCCCCAACCCCCCTTAGCAGGTGCTGGGACAAAAACTTCCAGAGTCTGACCTCAGGGTTTATTTTTCTAAATATTTACTGCATTTAAGCGCAGTTAAGCTTTGAAAAAAAGGTTTCCACATGACAGTTATCACAGCAAAGCTTTAGACCATACAGCAAAGGAGCAAAGCACCTGAGACCTTTACTATAAAAATGAGTCCCATTGACTGATGACCAGTGCTCAGGGCAAGGGCCTAAGGAGGATTTGTCATAAGCATAAGGATAGATTTTGTTGATGGAGGATGTGGAGTACACAGGACCTCTTTCATAACGAAAGGTTCTATTTACTGAGACAAAAAAAGCTCAGGAAAAGGGCCCACAATGCTCAGGATATCAGGGGATTCAGGAAGGCTGGCTCCATAGAGCAGCGAAAAGACCTCCAGGTTGTCAGACAACATCCGCTCCAGTCCTCTGCATGGCTAGGCAACAGCCACTTTTCTTCCTTGGAAGAAAATAGATCTGAGGGCTTTAAAAGTATGGTTTCTCCAATGCTTTCTTTTAGCTGTGTCTCCTACACTTTCCCTTCTGTTCTTATAAAGGATCCCAGGATGGCTTCTCAGTTAACAGTGTCTGCTGTGGGTTAGGTGTAGCCACAGGCTTGCAGTGACTTAAGAAGGAGGCTCTTCCCCTTCTCCCCCTGCCCTGCTGGGATCACTAAGGAGCTGTCTGTCTCCAGAGACTGTTTCATGGGCAAAGGACAAAGTGCTTGCCCTCCTGGGACTCCTACCTCGGCTGGGAAGACAGCGTGTAAACAATGGGTACACTCATTCTAGGTGTACACAATGTCAGAATGGCCTAAGTTCTGGGGAGAGCAGAGAAAGGAGGATGATGCATGGCAGCAAATATAAAAACTAGGACCTCTGATGCAAATGCTTGCTATAATTAGTAGTTGAATGTAGCATAGTGCTTACCGTGTGCCAGGCACTGTTCTACTAGTTTTACTTGGCTCAGTTAATCCTTAGACAATACGATGGAAGCTGGAGGAATGCGTGAGGGATTAAGCCAGTAAAGAAAGCAAGTGTAGACTGATTAAGTCTGTCTTGTGCTCTTCTGGGTGCATGTCCTTACATCCATTGTTTGTGCTGCCCTGAGAGCTGGTGTGATTTAAAGATGTAGCTGTGAAGATGCGTGTGAACACTTGAAAGGAGAGCTGTGGGTCTTTCCAGCACAGTCCTTAAGGATGCCACCTTTATTGCTGTTTATATTTATTTATTTTGTGTGTGTATATGTCTGTCATGTGTGTGTGTGCACATGTATGTGCAAAGATGTGCAAGCCCATGCATGCATACTGAAAGAAGAAAGGTTTGGGTGTTCTCTTCTAGTACTCTCTGCTTATTCCTTTGAGGCAGGGTCTCTCCTTATTGAACCTGGTTCTTGGGCCTTCTCAGCCAGGCTAGAAACCAGCAAATTCTACTTCTGTCCTTGCCCCATTTTAGAGCCAGGGTTAGAGGCTTTCGTGGACATGCCTAGCTTGCTATGTAGGTGCTGAGATCCAAACTCTTATCCTCATTGCAAAGCAAGCACTCTTAACTATTGAGCCAATTCTCCAGCCCCCAAGTTCAATTCCTCTTCAACTGCATTTAGAAAAGATTAAGTACATTTTATTAAAACAAAGATGCTGGAAGAAACACAATGAGCTCTTGGGCCTTCAGAGGTCACAACCTGAGTAGGAGAGACAAATGCATACCTCCCACTTGTTAAAGAGAGCGAATCCCCTTACCTCTGCTTCCCTTTATTGTAACCAGGTTCTTTTGTTTCTGGTGGCCCAGACCCGAATAATCACACAGAAACTACATTGATTACAACTTCATGGCCAATAGCTTAGGCATATTTCTGGCTAACTCATATCTTAAATTAACCCATTTCTATCAGTCTGTGTATCACCATGAGGCAGTGGCTTACCTGTAAAGTTCCACTGTGTCCTCCTTTGGCAGCTACATGGCATCTCCCCGACTCTACCTACTCTCTCTCTATTTCTTGCCTGGCTTTACTTTGCCCTGTCATAGACCAAAGCAGTTTTATTCATTAACCAATAAGAGCAATACATATACAGAAGGGCATCCTGCATCACTCAGTGCCTTCCTCATGTGGGAATAACAAACACTATTTTTTCCTGCTTTCCTCATGCAAGGACCTTTGCAGTCCTGCACAGGCAACTCCACAGGGTCCAGCTCAAGCCAGTGTTCCCCTGTTGTACCACCCCTGCACCTGGGCAGTGCCACCACTTTCCTTAAGAACAACCCTCACTCTTTTTCTACCTTATTGATCCCTATCCTTAAAGTTTCCATAAAATGGAACTCCCAGGATACTAACTCGATAATCCCATTAATCCTTTATTGAAACCAGGCTCAGGTAGTAAAGGGGTTAGGTTTACTCTATAAGCCCAGCATCTATCAGCTCCTGGGGATACCAGTGTCTGTTGCTGAGTTCCATCTTCTATAATCAGGAGGGGAGCAGCCGTAGTTTGGCATAGTATAGTTGGGATGACTAAATGCATTGAACGGTATTCATAGGCTCCTCAGAACTCTGCTGGTCTCTCAGAAAACAACAACAAAAGCCTCAATCTGTGCTAATCCCCATTGTCGTTTTCACTCCTGGAAGAGCAGCAGACATCTGCAGAAGAGCTAGAGTGAGTTCACTTTTCTCTTTCTCTCTCTACAGGAGGCCTAGACACGGCATCTCTTCTACCGCTCATCAGTGCTGGATGTTGTTTCATCTGACAAATGAGACAAGGGAAATGGGCGATACCAGCAGACTAATGGCCATATTGAATTTCAAAGCTCGAGGAACACGTGATAAGCACCTGGCTAAAGATTCCATAGAAAATGCTCACCGTAGACACAAATGAGTAGAAAATGAAAATACTCCTAGCTAAAAAAAGCTTTTAAGTGTTGGTGATATGTGAATATATACTGTTTGTGATAGGAAAGACACAAATGAGTAGAAAATGAAAATACTCCTAGCTAAAAAAAGCTTTTAAGTTTTGGTGATATGTGAATATATATTGTACATATAATAAAAAATATCATGTAAAGCAAATACGCATCCTACGTATGTAATTTTAATTAACTAAATATGATTAGAAATTACTATATGTGGAAGTATAATATTTATGAATGAATCACTACCTATGTAACTAGTTTTGTATTTTTGAGTTAATTTGCATCTCTATTTTTTTGAATATAGATCATGCAAATTGTAAATCTTCATTTATAAATCTTTTATTTATAAACCTTTTTCTTCTTAAGAGGAAAAACTTAGGTCAAACATCTGAAAGACACAGGCTAAGGGTGTAGCTACAGGGCACGCCTGTCATGTGCGAGGCCCCGTGCTCCATTTTCTGCAGTAGTGTGTGAGAAGAAAAAGAAAGAAGAAGAGAAAAATGAAGGCAGGCATGGTGGTGGTCACCTGTACCCCCGTGGCTGACTGAGGAGGTTGAAACAAGATGACAGGGAATAGAAGGGGGTTTGGGCTACATAGCACTGCACTGTGGAACACAAACGAGGCCTGGACAGGTCTGGGCATACGTGATATATTTTTTTTTAATGGATATTTTCAGTTGCCTTGGGCAAACTATGAATCCGAGTTCTTTTTCTGGATTTTCAATTATAGAATCTAAGGATTCATTACATTTGTCACTTCCGTGTTACTTTTAAAGCAATAGACTAAGATGCTCCGCCAATCTGTAAAGGTCTACTTGATGACTGTGTAGCACTGACAGTTAATGGTCCAGAAAGTTGGTCTGTGAAAAAGGGTATATCAAAGTGATATCAAATTTATAGTTGCTCAGAGAGACTGACCTGTTTTCACAGGGAAGATCATACTACACTGGCAAGGTGGAAATTAGTCTCATGACTCTCAACTGATAGTTTTGTTTTATTTTGTTTTTAGTTTTTTTCCCCCACAGGAAACATACTAGAATAAAATATATGAATTTAGGTACTTTATTAAGATACCCTTGTTTTCTGGAGTGTGTGTGTGTGTGTGTGTGTGTGTGTGTGTGTGTGGAAGAGGAAACTTTTTATCTCTTGCATTTAGAAATTTGATGCTTTGTCCTCAAGTGTTGGTTCAGAAATATTTCAGAAGTAGCGTTTCCCCACACTGTCCCCCCCCAGACATGCCTTTGAAATTCTACGGTTCCTGCTAGAATCCCAATATTATACACTCAGCACTTATCGGTAATGGTGATGATGTTTATGCCAAACATATAAAGCCTAGATACATACTACAGTAATATAATAATCAATTTTCATGAACTTCTGATGGCTCTTGGATTAGAGAACACACTTTTCACACAAGCAACTAGAGACTTTCACAAATAGCCCTAATGGGTTTTCTTTGGGTTGAGGACCTGGGCTCTGGTGATAAAAGATAGAAAGACTGGAAATTCAGAAGATATGGGTAGGGAACAGTCTTAGTTAGAATTTCTATTGTTGTGAAGAGACACCACAAACATAGCAACTCTTATAAAGTAATACATTTAATTGTGGTGGCTTACATTTTCAGAGGTTTAGTCCATTGTCATCATCTTGGGACTTGGTGACATGCAGTCAGACATGGTGCTGAGATTCCTACAGTTTGACCTACAAGCAACAGGAAGTGGTCTGAGACACTGGGAGTGTCTTAAACATGTATGAGACCTCAAAGCCCGCCTCCACAATGACATATTTCCTCCAATAAGGCCACTCAACTCCAACAAAGCCACACCTCCTAATACTGCTACTCCCTTTGGGGGCCATTTTCTTTCAAACCATCACAGGAACCTTCACCTCAACCTCAGGGTCTAATTTATGCTTTTCACTGTTTGGGAGTCAAATTTTAATACAACCATCTCAAACAGGAGGAGCACAAGAACTCACAAACTGCTTAAGGACAGGACATATGTGACCTCTGAGGATAGCTGTCAGAGCTCACCTCTTATCCCTAAGCCTGAACAGTGCACCGCATACACATCCCTATCAGCTCATACACAAAGGAAATTCTTGAAGAGAAACAACCACCTCATACAAGTTTACTTAATTTTTGAACTGCTTTATTAGATTTTAAAGATGTTTGAGCAATGTAACTTCAAAACCACAAAATACACATGTACACACATTCATAACACACACACTAACACACACACACACACACACACACACACACACACACACACACACACACTCCTTTGCAGTCCTGGACTCTGAACCTAGGATCTACTACCTGCTAGACAGATAGATGCCTTATTACTAAGACATATTCCCACTGTTCCCAATGTGGTTTTATTTTGAGACAGGGTCTCATGAACTTATTCTACAGCCATGCTTGCTTTGAACTTAGACCCTCATTCCCTAGCCCCTCAGGTAGCAGGGGTTAGAGTTCTGCATACCAGGCCTAGCCACAATTACTGTTAAGACACAAGCATACCCCCTTTTCCTGAGACAGACACCCACCCACCCTCAATTTCTCCTTAACAGACATCAGCTTTTTCTCATACTGTCTTATTCTGAAATTCTTTGCTGTGGCATCAATTAAGACCCGTGCTTTACAAGAGTAGATATCTCCAGAAAGGACTCATAACAGCTGGCCTCACTGGGTCACAAGTTCTGCTTCAGTTGACGTAATCCCACAACACCCTCATTTTAGCATCCTCCAGAATGGATTGGGTTTTACACCTTCCTCAATGTGCATCATGTTCTCTTTCTCCTTGTCTCTTGACATGCTTTCATCTTCTAACCATGGTGGCCTTGGTCTCATGGCGACCCTCCCTATGCCTCAGATGCCTTAGTTCTGAGCATTTTGCCACAAGGCCCAGCTGAAGGCACTCTTAATCTCCAGGCGTGCCCCTTGGATAAGCTCTGAGGAGAACACTTCCCCAACACGCCTGCAGCTGCATCTACCAGCCCAGCCACTTTAAGAGACTGTAAACTATCATTCCAGCTTTATAATGTTGTAGACAATTAAGGGGCAGGCAGAGAGAGGACAAGACAGAGAGAGTAGGCCCCTGGTGGCGTTTAATTCGCTAAAGGAGAGGCAAACTCGGTTGAAAAACACCCTTGATGTTGGTTGATTTGGCTACAGAGATGCCATTGGTGAGATGTATATAAGGGCGTTTGAGCAGTTCCTCCTATAATTCAGGGGACACAGCGCCTCTCACATGCTCTGTGGAGCGTTTGTTAGGCTCTGCTCCCTTCGAGAAGGCCTCACTCTGGAGTTTTGGGATAATTCTAGGAACACCGTCTGATTCTACAGTGAGCTGGCTAAGATGTCTGTGCTACTTCTGTCACATATATAAATAATTTCGATAAGAATTAGGGCCTGAATAATTGATTTTAATCGCCAGTTAGGAACCACATATATAGACAATCCCTCCGAAGACATTGGATATATTTTCTACCAAAAATTACTTTTGAATTTTCCAAGAAAAGAGAAAGTTTTTTTCTTCTTCGTGAATTTGAATGAAAATCAAGGTCTTTTCCCACTAGTTCTGGCCTGCAGGAACATTTATCAATAAAAGGTAAGAAGCCAGGTGGAATCCAAGTCCCCATACGTCACCTGGTGTCGCAACCTGTGCGATTCTGCAGTGAGCACACATGGAAGTTTCTACTTTTGGGGGGAAAAGAAACACAAACGCCCCTCCACCAGGGGCGGGGGAGGTGTCTGGAAATGCACCAATCACAGCGCGCCCTGCTCTATATAAGCCCCCCCTGCCCGACCCCCCCCTGCGCTGTTGGTGGTCTTTTTACTTTTTCTTACTGGGTTATTTCTTGACTAATTCTTGGTTATGTCGGAAACGGCTCCTGCAGCCTCAAGTAGCCTTGTCCCAATTCCTGTCGAGAAACCTCCATCTAAGAGGCGAAGGAAGAAGCCTGGCCTGGCCACTGCTCGCAAACCCCGGGGTTTCTCGGTTTCCAAGTTGATTCCCGAGGCCCTTTCGACGTCTCAGGAACGGACCGGAATGTCCCTTGCTGCCCTGAAGAAATCCCTGGCTGCGGCTGGCTATGACGTGGAGAAGAACAACAGCCGGATCAAGTTGGCCCTCAAGAGACTTGTGAATAAGGGGGTCCTGGTGCAGACCAAGGGCACCGGCGCCTCCGGCTCCTTCAAGCTCAGCAGGAAGGCTGCTCCTGAGAAGGTCAAGGGTAAGGTCAAGAAATCTGCTTCTGCCAAGGCGAAGAAGCTGGGCTTGTCCGGGGTCTCGAGATCCCCTAAGAGCAGTAAGACCAAGGGTGTCAAGAAGCCGAAGGCCACCCCCACGAAAGCATCCTCCGGCGGACCGAAGACCAAAGGCACCAAGGGTGTGCAGCCGCGGAAAAGCCCCGCCAAAGCGAGGGCAGCCAACCCCAACGGTGGCAAGCCAAAGATGGGCCTGCAGAAGACCGACCTGAGGAAGGCAGCAGCGAAGAAGTGAGCTTCAAAGTCAGTTTTAAAAAACCCAAAGGCTCTTTTAAGAGCCACTTCCATAATTTTTAAAATGGCAAAAACACTTTAAACAAAAGTTAATGAAGCCGGGCGGTGGTGGCTAATTCCTTTAATCCCAGCACTCGGGAGGCAGGCAGATTTCTGTGAGTTCGAGGCCAACCTGGTCTACAGAGCAAGTTCCAGGACAGGCACCAAAGCCACAAGGAACCCAGTCTCAAAAAACATAACCAAAAAGTTAACGAGGTGGACAGTCGCTTTATGTGGATCTGTCTTCTAGACCCCAGAGTTAAAAAGTTTGGAGGGCCCTAGGTGTACCTATTTACAAATTTGGCCGTATATTAACGCTTTCTCGTTATCATAAAGGTCACCATAGGCGTATTCCATTCTAGAAACGCCACCATATCAAGGAAGAAAGTAGAGATGAGTTCAGTAATAGATACCACTTTGACCAAATATTGTACTTCAATTTACACTTTAAAAACACCGTTAATCAGTGTCCAGGCTGTCAAACCACCACTATGAACCCAGATGATTAGGAGTCAAGCTAGAGATTATACGTGTTTTCTTGAGTTTAATTTTTAGAATTTTGTGGGTAATGAATGGAAAAATGCAGCGAGCAGTTTCAAGAATGTTGGAAGTTTTTGCAGTTTATCAATAAAGGCCAATTTTGTCCCATTTTATAAAATAGTTTAATACTATTGGCCTAACAAGAATTACAGTTCAAATCTTTTGTATATTTTATGAAAATAACATGTAGGCTTCATGAGATTGACAAGAGCAGTATTAAAAATTAAGACCTCTATTCTTTTAGGGAAATGTTAGGGCTGGAATTCAATGCTCGACATAACAAAAACAGTACTGGGGCAGTCTGGTTTGAAATACTTGTGATTTAGCAGTTCTATGCATTGAGTGCCACAAATAGTAAATTTATATTCATCTATTTTAGGCCTTGGTTTCAGGAATGTCAAAAGACCATAGCGGGGTTGCTAGGGAGATTGTGTAGTCAAATACACATGCTGGTCTTCAAGACCAGACTTTGGATATCAGAACACAACTACCTATAACTCCAGCTTCCCGGAAATCCGACGCCCTCTCCTGGCAACTGTACAAACGTGCTACATACACGAACTTAAAACGCCATTACACAACAATGCAGTTCGTGTATAAAATGGCCGTCCCCAGTAAAAGATTATGTACTTAGGCCTTATTGTATACAATGAATAGCTAAACATATACCTTAAT
Organism: Microtus ochrogaster; assembly: GCF_000317375.1. Lineage (NCBI taxonomy): Eukaryota > Metazoa > Chordata > Mammalia > Rodentia > Cricetidae > Microtus > Microtus ochrogaster. Next base: position 30,394,858 of record NC_022018.1, read on the forward strand.
ACCTTCTGTGTAGAACCAGACCTTGCCCTTAGAAAAGCGTTATCCAGCCCTGAAACATGTCAGACACAATTCCAGACAATACAGGTTACGATGTGATTCTAATTCCAAAGTCTGCTAAATGATCGTATCCAGTACTAAAGTGCTTAAATTTAAACAAGCCTGCATAGGCTTTCTGGTTTCAACTTTAAAAAAAAATCACCTACCCTTGACACAACTATGACGGGAAGGATGGCTTAACAAGATAACCCGCATCGCCTGTCCATTCTTTGTTTAAAAGATCGTAAAGCGTGCAATAGCTCTTTGTTGAGTTTGTGGGTGGCCCTGAAAAGGGCCTTTTGCGACAGTGGAGAAAAAGGCGGCAACAGCTTAACCTCCGAAGCCGTAGAGGGTGCGGCCCTGGCGCTTGAGCGCGTAGACCACGTCCATGGCAGTGACGGTCTTGCGCTTGGCGTGCTCCGTGTAGGTGACCGCGTCGCGGATCACGTTCTCCAGGAACACCTTCAGCACCCCGCGGGTCTCCTCGTAGATGAGGCCGGAGATGCGCTTGACTCCTCCGCGCCGGGCCAGGCGGCGGATGGCGGGCTTGGTGATGCCCTGGATGTTGTCGCGCAGGACCTTGCGGTGGCGCTTGGCACCGCCTTTGCCCAGGCCTTTGCCGCCCTTACCACGACCAGACATGGTTGAGGAACGCAATAAAGCAAGCAACAGCCGAGCTTCCCTTTAAATAGAGCCGTGGCGGACCTGATTGAAAACAGCAGGCGTTAGGCGGGGTTTTCGAATTACGCCCTCGAAAGGGGGTGGAGCAAACAGAATGAGCCATTACAATCTGAAGGTTTTGATTGGCCAGAAAACCCCAGCTATTTTCCGCGCTTTGTCATGACGTACAGGTTTCAATCTCGCGGAAAATATACTGAATTTTGTTTTTCATCATTTTTGCCCGAAATGAAAGCCTTGTAGGGGCTATTACGCAATGCAGATATCCCCATTTCATGTTTGTTTTTATTTTACTATTAAATTAGTCGATGGTTGCTTCGTAAGGACGCCCGTAAAATATCCAAAACGGTGAATTAAAGATGCCAACAGCACCCCTTACTGTTAAAGCTTAAGCCTGTTCCTGACGACTTTGTTTGTGAAGACAAAAACATGGAAAAAGCCTCTCAAATTGAGCCTCCTAATTGGAGACTTCATATTCCCCATCTGGAGTCAGACACCTAGTGACCTCGCTCCCCACCCCCCTTTTAAATAAAGACTGTACAAAAGGATAAACTTATGGTGTCGGTTGTCCTTTACCTGCTGTGTCCTTCCAATGTGTCCTGGTTCCATTTTTGTTTCCCTTCCAACCTTTACTAACGACAGCATGGCTTTCTCAGTTCTGAAAAGACGTGCTTTCTAGATCTGGGAATTATAGTGCAGGGCTAATAGTTGATTAAGGTCATTACAAAGCCTGCAGGGACCTAGTGACACCTGTGATAAGATTAGTGCTGTCAAAACAAGGCTAATCTCATTTTTCCAAAAGATGAAAGAGCAGGCAACATTATGTCTTAATGTGAGTTTATTGTCGGTTTTGGACTTTCAAACATTTTTAACAATGAGGTAGTTGAGATGGCTCAGAAATTAAGTGTATTTGATTTGATATTCTCCCAGAGGTCCCAGGTTTGGTTCACAGTATCCACATGGTAGCTCACAACCTCCCAAAACTCCAGTTCCAGGAATCTGACACCCTTTTCTCATTCCCATGGGTGCCACGAGTACAGGTAAAATAATCACAAAGAGAAAATAAAGTCTGAAGTTAAATATCATGGTTATTACACTTCTAAAATAGATAAAGCCTTCTGACCAAATCAAAGGTTTTTATTTCCTCTTATTATCCACCCCCACTACAAACACCTTAAACCAGGAGCCCCAGCTAAGAATGAATTTAAAACACATTTTTAAAACATGGAAATTTTCTGATAAGTTCCTAGGGTTCTGGTTAATTTTGAAAGGGCACAGCGTATTTATTCCTTGCTGTAGAAGACATCAGAGGTCTGCTGCCAGGTAGCACTGGCAATGCCTTCTGTAATTTGGCAAGAAATGGCAACAGCCTTCCACCACAGGCGTTCTTGGCTTGGAGAGAAGTATTGTAGCGGTTAGGAGCTGAATTAAAATTCCAGCACGGTCATTTTCTAGCTGTTAACCAGAAATTCCGAACAGCAAGCTGACTCATCTCTAGGCTCTTATTTTCATAGAATTGAAATAAAAGCTAATGTTGCCAAAAAAAACCCTTCCTCATAGAACTCTCTAGAGGAAGTAGCAGTGAGAACAGCCTGGCATCTAGTATTTAGGTAAAGTTACATAAACTGTTAATTTTATAAAGCCTTGGGGGAGTGGGAGAATGCTTGCTTGCATGTGTGAGGCTTTGGTTTGATTTCCAATACAGAAAAGGAATTATTTTTAGAAAACCTTTGTTCACCAAAAAATGTTACTCACACTGCAAATTCATATTCAGGAAAATGGGGAGGGGAGCAGAGAAGCTTTTCCTCAAAACACCGTTTTTTCTCTTACTCTACATTGGACGATTAATAAGAAACAGCAGGCCTGAGCCATCAGCACACATGGCCAGGTGATGTCCAGTAATATCTAAATGGATGCATATGCCAAAGCACCCATGATTTCTAAACATTGGCTGCCTGAGTCCTGAAACATTGCATCAATGTTCTGTATGCGAAAGAGCTGGGGTTAGTCATGAAAGCACAAACAAGCTGTGCTCTAAAACGCTCAGGAAGCTTTGAAATTTCAGGTGTCTGTCTGTCTGTCCACGGACCTTTCATGCTTAGAGCTGTTCCGAGTGGCCTAATAGTCATTATTAAATAAAAAAAAATAAAGGTATTGACTAAAAAGTAGCATTGTGACAAAATTTGGCACTGCGTGTGCAACCTTTCGCTTTGAAATATGCCAGGGATTGCAGCATGAGCAGCGCTGAGAGACAGGAAAGAGCTACTTCTCTTTCTCATCACAACACTTGAGAGGAAGTGGTACCAGGGTGGACCTCCCAGAAGGTGCCTGTCACTGTTGAAGGCCACTGGGCTTCTTGTTTGCCTTCTGTGCACTATACCAGTATTTCCAGTATCTAATACATAATTCTGTTTCCTATAATTTTCATGCACTTTCTCTTAAAAAAAAATACCTTTACACAGACCTAGAAACACAGACAAACACACACACACACACACACACACACACACACACACACACACACCTTGCTATTTGGTTCTTTTAAGAAAGTTTCCTGTGGCCTCCAACTCACAGTATAGCTGAGAACATGCTGGACTCTGATGTCCCTGCATCCACATCCCAGGTGCTGCCTAACATACCTGGTGTTTTTCTGAACAAGAGCTGCTGCTACCATCAGCTCTAATCCAACAGTTTACCTTAGGGATATGTTTTTGTTCTCAACTTCTTTACAACCAACTGTGATGTATTGAAATTAGCCGCCAGGTGTCAGCATTCCTCCAACCTACCACGGTTGATAAATGTTTAACCAGAGGGAGTTTGATGCTATCCTGGACTATGTGGTGTCCAACTTAAAACAAAAATTAAGCCAAATCAAACAACAACAACAAAAAAGGGCAGAATTAGAAGTGATATTAACATCCTTAAATTCATATGAGTTAACTACATCCATAAGATGGGCAAGAATATCAATAAACCTGTGCAGTACAATATAAAAAATGGCATATTTACCAAATCATGAGTTTATTCGTTGCACACATTATGATGGGAATGATACCGAGGCAATATACCAGATGCTAGAAGAGTTTGTAACGCATTGAGGAAATGATAGCTCTAAGTTTATCTATCAAATTTTGCTATTTTTTTCCACTTAGTTTTCACAAACAGAAAAATAAGACAAAGGTAAAAAAAAAGCAGAAACAAAACAAGCAAAACAACAACAACAAGTTGAAGTCCCTGCTCAAATTAGTCTTCATTTAAAAAAAAAAACTGTAGCCATTGTTCTGGGGCACTTAGTCTTTAAGATGGAATTTATAGCATAGTCATGCAAGGCAAATGTGTGAATTGGGGGACACTGAACACATGCCTTCTGGATGCAGACATGTTCACATATATGAGCACACACGTGAAGACAGATAGGCGTACTTATACAAACACAAGGCTTGACTTTGAAAAATGAACAGATGACCCTTTGTTCTGCAATCTAGCAATTTCTAAGTTGTCTAGTTGGATCACATTTGTTGTTGTTGTTATTGTTGTTGTTGTTTTTAATGTGCATAAGTAGGAATGAGCATCAGGACCCCAGCAACTCCTGGCATTCTCCAGGACACATGTCAGCTTCCATTTTACTTCCTTAAGATGAGATAGATTGACATATTGTTGGCTGCCAGGGCAGTCACTTGAAGGTTCTGATTCCAGAGGCATCAGCTTCAAGGACACCAGACAGATTAGCTAAGGTTTTAACTGAACTACGGCCGGAGACCCGAGGACACAGGAGACTGAAATGGTAGCTGAGGGTTGGAGAATGCTGGAAGCTATTTCTCATCATGTGGGTCAACCTCAAGGAGAAGAAACCGCAGGAGAGAAGAAAAGAGTCGTTTTCATTTTCCACGCACTTCATGCAACCATTCCAGTACACGGGGAGCATCAAAGAGCCAGGAAGGCACTCTGACAGCTGCCTGCCCGTCTCTCTGGAGAGCTGCGAGCCACTGTATTCTCCACTTTCTAAAGTGAAAAACTAAAGAAAAGGGATGCTGGCACAGATAATAATTTCTACTGCATGAAAACATTAGGACTTCCAAGTGTGGTTTATGTTTAGCAGGTGATCGGAGGATAATTTCGAGCTCTTTTTCACAAGTGCAAGTCACACTTTATTACTATAATCACCCATGATGTCTCTTATCAGGACACGGAGAGAGGGGACTTCACCGGCATCGCATCACATATGCATCTGAACTGAAGCTCTGAAAACCTGTTCAACACCTTTGTAAACACAAACACACAGCAATCAATTGTGCACACAGACATCTATATTTTCTCAGAGGGTGCCTCCTTGGGTTGTACAGTGTGTAGCATTCACAGTTGTATTGATGACCCATAGAAGACTCCAACGTCAGAGAAGTCAGAGCTTGGTGACAGAGGAATCACTAGGTAACAGGTGGAGAGGCTCAAAGGACAGTTGATCTGGATTCTAGGATACATGTGCAAAATTCTGGCACACGTATGAGGGTGCATCCCAGGATGAAAATTCATAGCTTCTTCAGATGTGAAAATGAACTGTGTACCCTCAGATTTAGAGAGCCCTTTTAAGAAGTACACATATGGAATCCAGATGAATGGAGAAAATGAAGGATGCCTCTAGAAGCTGCTGGAGATTCACGAGACCGCTACTGGAGAGAGAGGTTGCATCTGGAGCGTTGTTCAGGAGCTCAAAGACTTGACTGGGGGAATCATCTTCAGAAAGTGAACAGGGAAAGCTAAGAGCAGAGCTCCTCAGGCAGTTTCTGTGTATCAGGTCCAACTGTGTTCTAGAATGGAGCAAGTGTGCTTCCTCTTGGTCTTCGGCTGAGTTCCCTCCCTTCATGGGACTGCAGGCTGAAGATCATTCACACTCCGCTAAGACATAGTCGCCCATGGTTTCTTTTGGGAAGACAAGAGACCCGGGGAGAGGAATTACTGGCCACGCGTCATATTGTCCTGTCCCTTTCTACCTCCTCCATCCCTGACCGTGGAATCCAGAGACTCCACTGGATTTCAGAAATGGTTATCTCTCCATTTTTAGTAGACACTGTTTTAGTAGCTGTCTAACCGCTTTCCTTGTCACCTCCCTCACCCCTCACAATCTTCCGCTAACACAGACATTGTTCCTTTCTGCTTTTGTGACTTCACTAGCTCCTCAGGCATCACGGTGTAGTGTTCCACAGGACTATGTAGGCTGGCTTCTGTCACCCTCTCATTTTCTGAGGCTACAGATACTCAGAGCTGGAGTGGGGGTGGGCAATGTGAATTGCCCGTGAATGGGGTACGCACAAAGTCGGGGACAAGGCCAAGTAATACCCTCTCTTACTCAGCATTGCTGTTCTGTGTGTGTGTGTGTGTGTGTGTGTGTGTGTGTGTGTGTGTTCGTTCTAAGAGTCTCACAACCCTTCAACTGCTGGCAATCCTTCTGCTGAGATAAGGGTCACACACTACCACAGCTGTTTTCCATGGCCTTTCTGGATGTAATCTGGGCATTTCTCAGAGTGACACCCTAAGTCATTTCATTCTCAAGGGTCCTCTTTAGCTGCATCTACTGGTCATAAATTCCATTCCGCAGTAGATTTGGGTTTGGAGACTCACTAGTGGCTTTCTCAAGCTCGGCCCTCTGACTCTGCCTTCAATAACACCTGTAAAATAGTAGGTGCCTGGAAGGTTTTTCCTGAGTTAGGAGCTTCCAATCTGGGAAAAACAAAACAACACAAAACATCCCCAGGGCCATTCTGGAACTCTCAGAGCAAAGAACGTAGAGAGGGCTGGCTTCCTATAGAAGCCTCATTTTCTGCAGAAGTATGTGTCCTGGAGGAAGAAGTACCATGGCACTTTCCCCATGCTCCTACTCACCGGAAGCCTTCCTTTTCCTTAAGATCAGGAACAAAGCCCCAACAAGGAAGAGGACACCAATGGCGATCCCACTGACGACTCCAATAATCAGGGCCCGAGATGGCAAGGGCTCTAAAACGACAAAAGCAAATTCACACCCACGACTGCCACCTCCCAGCCTAGAGCAGACCTGTGGCTCAGAGCCAAGGGGATCATCTCTACAACAGGTGTACTCTGCCCCGCATGCCCATCCTTACCCCAGGTGACAGTGAGGGGCTGGTCGAAGCCTGGATGGTCCACTTGACAGGTGAACCTTGTCTCGTCACCAGGGGCCACAGCCAAGGTCACCTGGCTTTGATAGGTGCCGTCCCCATTAGGAAGCACATCCTCAGGGGTGAGGGCCTTGGCATCCAGCGGCTGGTCGTCCTTCAGCCACCTCATCGTGATATTCTGGGGGGAGAAGTTCAGAGCCCGGCACCTTAGAAAGGCCCCGGCAGAGGTCCAGTGATGAGTCACCTTCACCAAAGGAGGCACTTGAGGGAGAGAGGAAGGAGAGGGGCTTGTTTTACCCTCGGCAGGAGGATTGAAAATGTCACTTTCTCTTGTGGGTAGGAAGAGCACACCCTTCTCAGAAAAGCCAGGTGGAGGAGGTTCTTGGTATCCTGGAAATGGCTTCAAAAACTGATGCTAATGAATGAAGCACCACACGGAGAACAGTCGCTTCTGTCTGCTCCCCGGTTAACACCGGCAGCTGCCCAAGCCCTCTGACCAGGCAGGCGACATTTCTCTTTCTGTGACACACATTAGGCTTGGACCCTCAGTACATCTTGTTCAGCCTACTAAGCATTCTTGTAGGAAAGGACCTTTGTAAGTAGGGAGCCATCAGTGAGACTGACTAGATTTGAGGAATAATCTTTAACTCCTTAAGGACGTTGCTATTTATATCTTTGGCCATACCATCCTGAAGGTGCCTGATCTTGTCTGATCTTGGGAAGCTAAGCAGGGTCAGGCCTGGTTAGTACTTGGATGGGAGACCACCTGGGAATATCAGGTGCTGTAGGCTTTAAAAAGGGGGGGGCTGGGGAGATGGCTCAGAGGTTGAGAGCATTGCCTGCTCTTCCAAAGGTCTTGAGTTCAATTCCCAGCAACCAATTAAAAACAAAAAGTATTTTTGCTGCTCAGATAGGTTGCCATATTTGGTACTTTCATCTGATAATTGATATTTCTGTATTCTTAAAAACATAATAAATATACACAGGCTTTGTGGCTACATCATGGGAAGGGTACTGATGCTCCCTTTTAAGCCACATGCATGAAGAAACTAAGTTTGGGTTCATAGTTGTGTTAACACCTCAGTATGAAGCAAAACCTCCATCCTAAATGGTGGTTTGCGCTTTTAAATCAAGGATTTGGGAAGATGAGGCAGGAAAATTGCTGCGTCTGTGGCTAGTCTGGCCTAAATAGTAAGATGTAGGCCAATCTAGACTACACTGTGAGAGACTATCTAAAGAACCAAAACAACAACAAACAGATAAACAACAAAGACACCGACAAAAAGACAGGCTGGCATAGGCCAGGTGTGGGTTATGATTGTAATCCTAGAGCATGAAAAGCTGAGGCAGGGGTTTTCTTCGAGTTTGAGCCCAGGCTGGGTTACATATTGAATTAGTCAGTCTGGGTTTCAAAGTGAGATCTTGTCTAAAGAAAAATAAATGAAATGAATAAAGTGGGAATATGGAAATCTTAAGATTGAGAAAGTATGAGACAGAGAAAGTACTTTCAAAACTCGGGAGTAACTGACACCTTGACCTGGTACCTTGGATTCCCCTCTACTCCCACTCAAGAGCGTGGGGCCCGAGTATGGGTCCTCCTACCTCGCTGCCCCAGAAGCCCTCTCCCCAACTCCAGGAACCGCTTCAGTTGCTCAGGACAGTCCTTTTCCAGGAAGTCCTTGTTCTTCCTGGCCCCGAGATTGTGCTCTTCCCACTCCACCTTGGTGGCCCAGGCCCCTGGTTCTGCTGCTCTCCATTCCAGCGTCTTGGGGCAGAATTCAAGGTGATCTTGACCATCGTACCCATACTTCCAGAAGCTGCTGGTAGTGTTGTCTTCATGCACCTCACAGCCCAGGATGACCTGCAGGATGTGGGACTCGGACACCACTCCCACCTTCGTGACTGAAAATAAAGAAGGGGGTTTGGTCTCCACCCTCCCCAAGTATAGAATGATCGGGGACAGCCAACTGTCGCCCTCTTCTGTGCCTTTCCCCAGGGTCTCACACCCACCGTGGTCTACTTCAAGATGTATCCCTAAGGTAGCGAAACAGGGCTGAGCTCGCTCTGACTTCCATGGGAGGGTGACTCCCCTCTTCACGTACCTTTACTGTGGTTATAGTTGTCCATGATAGTCCAGAAGTCCACAATGAACATGTAATCCCAGCCTTTCAGGCTCTGACTCAGCTGCAGCCACAGCTGGCTTGAGGTTTGATCCAAGACCCACGGGGCCCTGGGCTCCGCACGACGACTCTCATGATTGTAGGACACGAAGAGTTGGTCGTCCACATAGCCCAGAGCCTCAAACAAGGGTAGCCCAAGGTCTGGCTCGGAGGCACCCATGAAGAAATAGTACAGAGAATGGGACCCTGGGGAAGTAAGCAAGCCGGCTTTCAGAATGGGCAGCAAGCAGGATCAGAAGGCAGAGGTTCCACAGCCCTGGGTCAGCGCCCGCCTGCTAGAAGCTGAGAGAGGCCACCTTGTAGAGTTATACAGTTCCCTTCCCAGCACAACCCTAGCCTTAGCTCTTACTCTGCCCATCTTTATGTCCCCCACTTGAGTAGAGGGGCTACCTGGAAACCCAGATTCTGGGAAGACCTTGGGTTTCTCCAGCTGTGGGGGGCCAAGCTAAGGAGTTGCTGCTCGATTTGTAAAGATGAAAGCCCTAAAGAGCGGGAGGTAGTGAGTTTTCTCTACTTCCATGAACATTTCCATGGGTAGATGTTGGCCGAGAAACGCTGGCGACTGTGTTGACACAGAACTCAGGACAGCAAACAGAAGGGGTTCCAGGAAAAGGAGCTGACGGCAACTCTCCCTGTGGGGCTTTCCCCAGTTTCTCTCAGTTCCAGAGCAGCCTTGAGCAAGGTTGAACCTTAGTACTTAGAATGGCACCCAGCATGGGGTCAGCGCTTCACAAATGCTTGTTGGCCTGGAGTAGAGGGCTCACTCGCTCTTTTAACCCTAATATTCTGGAGGCTGAGGCAGAAGAATTGTCTCAGCTTTGAGGCCATCCTGGTGTGCATAGGTGAATCCCAGGCCATCCTGAACTACAGAGGGAGACACCCCCACGGCAAGGTCGGATTTGAGTTTCACTTGTTTTTCAGTCTGAGGAAAGATCCAAGCGGGGAGTCAGTGAACTAGCAGTAACTGCTACTTCCCAGTACATAACCAGTCAAAAACGATCACAGACTCAAACGCTATTAAAGAGGATTAAGTAGCACTTTGGCATTCTTTGGAAAAAGCCTGCTAATCTTTTGTTGATTTGCAAATCAGCAAAGCCCAGCTGAACAAGGGCCTCTAGCATAGTGGTTCTCAATCTGCCTGTCAAGACTCCTTGGGGTCGAACTAGCCTTTCAGGGGGATCTAATAGCAGATTCTCCATATCCGATATTTACATTATGATTCACAGCAGGAGCAAAATTATAGTGAAGAAGTAACAATGAAAATAATTTTGTGGCCGGGCGTTGGTGGCACACTCCTTTAATCCCAGCACTCAGGAGGTGGAGGCAGGAGGATCTCCGTGAGTTCCAGCCTGGTCTACAAGAGCGAGTTCCAGGACAGCTAGCAGTTACACAGAGAAAACCTGTTTCGAAAAAGAAAAACAAACCAACAATAATGATGATGATGGTGATAATTTTGTGGTCGGGGGTCATTACAACCTGAGAAACTGTATTTAAGGGTCGCAGCATTAGGAAGGCTGAGAACCACTGCTCTGGTCCTGCAGGTGTCCAGA